>NC_070616.1:41925312-42242031 GCF_027172205.1 Podarcis raffonei
AGGACTCCAGCAGTGGAGAGACTGCTGCTGTCCTTCTTGTGGGTTTCCCATGGGCATCTGGTTGACTGCTGTAGAACAGGATGCTGGACAAGATGGGCCTTTGGCCAGGCTCCACAGGGCTTTTCTCATGATCTTATGGTCAAGCTATGATGACCTGGCTAACCTTAGAAACTGTGATTCTGTCTCCAACCTTCCTGATTTGGGCAAGGTGCCTGAGTGTGTGGTCACTTCTCAGCACCAGGATTTTAAGGATGAAACCAATTTTGCTTCTGTCCTGGTTTTAGGACCAAAACTGTCTTGCTCAGGACAGTGGCTGGCCTACACTGGGCCTACATCACCTGGCTCCCTTCCTCTTGTCTTCAGACTGTTAATTTAATTGCTGCTTTTCATGGCTGTAAGTTTTTTAGTAATACATGCTTATTCTTCAATGTATTATTAGGGTTTCCTTTTTTCCTTCTTTTGTAAGTTTCTCTGGGTACTTATTGGTAGAAGGATATAAATATTAAATAATATTATAAAAAACAGAATAACACATTTAACAACAATATAATAATAATATTAAATTAATAATTTCTTTTTTTGTAAACCACTTTGAGGGTTTTTTACAATCAAGTGGTAAATAAATTTTATGAAATAAATATAATAATAATAATAATAATAATAATAATAATAATAATAATAATGGTGACATTTAACAGTCACTGTTGCAATGCCATCTGGTTCAGGGCTTGCTTTCACCATCAGGTTTTGCCAGCAAGAGAGGACTTTGCATCCAATTCCACACATTTTGGCTAGTGTAACAAACTCTGGGCTCTTCATGCCATGGGACTCAAGGGTTAACCTTAACCAGTGAGCCCAAGTACATGTCCAGATACATCTTCATTGGCTCCAGTATAAAGTAGGGATGGGTGAATCTATCCATTTTTGTTTCCTTCTCCTAGTATAAACTTTGTTGTGTGAATTTTTGCCTAATGTATACAGTTTTGAAGGAAATTTCCCCGAATACAATGCAGTTTTGCACAGTAATATGTGTATTTTGTGCATACTTTCCCCCAATATACACATCCAGGTTAGAGAACTGCATTGCAAAAATAAGGATAAGTTAAAATTTTGAAGGCTAGCTGCATTCCAATTCTCATTAAAATGCAACTGAACACATTTCTCTCCCCCATCCCTAGTAGAGACAGATCAGAGAGTAACATACACAGTATCTTGTGACTGACAACCAGGACTGGGGCACTGGCATCCGTCAGAAACTACAGAAGAAATACTGGGCATGGGCAGAGGTGGGGGAAAGCAAAAGAACCAAAGTCTCCAATGCAGAAATTCAGTGACTCATTGAGGAACATGGTCCTGGGAGAATACTGTGAGAGGAAGGGTGAAGAATACAGGCATACGCGCTCAACAGAGGAAGGAAAGGTTTGTGTCTCTAAGCAGAAAGTTTACAAAGGCCACTAAAAAGCAGCCACCATTATTCTTCCCTTAACCGTGATGTAACTCTTACAGCATGTCCTTGGCACTTGGAAGAACAGTTTGTGGACCTGTAGGCTCTCTCAATCTCGACACATTGCCCATTGCTGCAGACCTGAAAGCAAAATGCCAAAGATGATCAACAGGGTGGGGAGGTTCTTTTCTTTTCTGCAAAACTGAACACCGCTGAAGCTTCAATTAAAAGGTTCAAGTAGTGAGTAAAGTGAAAGAGCCTTTTCTGTGTGGCCTCAGCCAGGTAGTATAGATAACATCTGGCTTAAGGTACAAATAGTGTGACTGGACATAACTTTCTGACCCTGTGCTCCCACCCGCCATGTTGGTAGGCAGCTCAGATCACAGTCTGATATGGCAGCTTTCTAGCTTTGTTGTGTCCTCAAAGAAGGGGTACTTGTCAGTTTCTTGAGCCTGTGAGTCTAGAGACCTGCTTGGCTGGGGAGGAGATGGCCAGTCATGACTGAGCTATACTAACTTCTGACCTCCATCTTAAGATCCATGTCATTTTAGAAGAGGGGTCATCAATGTTTTTTAGGCTCATGGGCACATTTGAATTTTTGAGTGGGTGCTGTCGGTGACACCTCCTCTGGTCACTTCTCTCCCTTCTAGGCCAGATGTGCTTCTTCTAAGCCCAGTGCTTCTTTTCTACAAAAAGAGGTGCCGGTACTCACCATGAAGTTGTTCCACTAAGTGCCACACTTCTTAACAACAAAAGGAGGTGCTGGTACTGCGTACCCTTCAGTACCCCTTTTTAAAAAAGCACTGAGCACCCCACATGAGACAGAAGCACACACACACTTCCTTTTCTCAAGGCATCTGGGAAAAGATCCAGTAGAACTAATCTGAACCTTGTAAAGGGAGAGGGAAAGAACATCACTCTTCCAGCTTCCTCCTTCAGCTCTAGGCATTTTTCATGGGACGAAGAAGGTCACCACCCTCCTCACCTCATGGAAGCAGGGAGTGTGGGGTCAGAGGGCTTCCTAGGCACCACAGGAGGAATTCAAGGGCCCCAGAGCCCCAGTGGGAGCCAGGCAGGTGACTTCTGCTTTCAAAGAATAAGTGCATGCCAATTTCACTCCTTGAAAAGGCTCAGAAAAATTGTAATGGGATTAAATCTTCCAGCTGTAGCATTCAGGATATTATTGTGCCGGCATTTGAAGTATGTGAACATAACTTGGACAGGCTCAGTTCACAGGCAGGATCAGAAGCATGGCTGACAAATGAAATGAACCCCAAAGGTGCAGCCCCGCTTGGCAAGCTACTGGTGTGAAACAGCTCTACCAGTGTGAAAAAGCAATTCCAACAACTGCATGACAGAAATTGTGCTTGAGAAACCTCCCCCCTGACCACACCTGTGGATCAAAGGAAGAGGATGTGAGTCACTAACCATGCCTTCTCCGCATTTTGTTCCAGTGGCAACCATTCCACCATCTTCTTGGTCCTTGCCTGGGAAACTGCCTTTGCATGTATCAAACGACACTAGACTTCCAGTTGAAGGCATTCGAGAGCCCCCTGTACAATATAACTTGCCACACTTTATATCTCTGAAAAGGAAGCAGACAGTTACCTTGAGTTTTTCTTTTAAAGAGGAACAGACTAGTTAGGGAAGTCATATTTTTCTCTCATTTGGAATCCTCATGCATTCACCAGATTAACTGATATTCATTGGCCCTTCTGGGATAGCTCAGCTGGTGGAGCATGAGATTCTTCATCTCAGGGTTGTGGTTTCAAGCCCTGCCTTGGGCAAAGGATTCCTGCATTGCAGGGGGTGGGCTAGATGACCCTCATGGACCTTTCCAAGTCTACAATTTTATGATTCTATTATTTATTTTTATTACTAGAGATAGGATAAGCAGAAGACTGCTCATCTAGGGATGGAGAAACCTACCAATTTCGGTTCTCTCAGCTTCTCATTCCCCCCCCCTCCAGTCTTAAATTCAGTTTTTTGCACTTCCACAAGAATTCCCCCCCAAAAAGGTTTTATACGAAAACCTCATGAAAAATTGTCAGCATTTCAGAGCAAATTTAATATACACATATTTGTATGATCTTTTGACTATTATACACATTTTTTCATGTAGTTTCCCCTAATTTAATGCTTCTTTGGTATGCTATCTTTACTAATATATGCATTTATAAGCGCATTTAATCCTAATATGCATTTTTGAACACGTTACTTATCTGGGGAACTGCATTGCAAAATCCAGAGAGGTGCAAAATTTGAAGGATGGCTATTTTTCACATATTGTCTCAGAATGTGCTAATTAAATGTGAACTGAATCTAGTTTCTCCCTCATCCTTATGCTCACCCCACCCCCAAATTAACTGGGTTGTTTGCATAGCCCAGCGGAACTCTGAAGCTCATTTAGGAGATGGTTCAAGGTATGAAAGAATACTCAAAGAACCCAATTCCCACCACCCGCAGCTGACCTAATCTGCCTGTCTTTAAAGGTGAGAGCAGACCATGGTGTTTGCGAGCAGAACTGGAGGACTATTTGCAGCAGGTTGTGCTTCCTGACCTGAACCTCCTTGTAGAAATCAAGCAGAGACGGTTGACCTTTAAAGAGCCTCTGCTTAATTTTTCATGATGCCTCCTATTGGATACTTTTATACCCCACCTGTCTCTCATTCCGGAGCCCAAGGTGGTATGCACAGGGTCCCCAGGAAGTGGTCAGCCCAGACCCAAGGTGATGTGCTCTCAGACAAACTATGCCCTGGGACTGATTTGTGTTTGTAGTGCTTACTTTTTTCCACATGGTATGTATGTGCCATTAGCCTTCTTGCAATGGCCGTAATAAACCCCGTTCTGGTTTATAGCATAACAAGAATCCACACCCACTGTGGCACCTGAAAAGGCAAAAGAAATAAAATAAAATCTTCAGCATGTAGCAGTATAATGGTATGAATCGCAAAAGCAGAACGTGAGCACAACACAGTGCCGGATCAAGCCAAGGGCACATCACAAGGCACAACTTTTTACCAGTCCTTTTTCTGCTGTGTTGCTAGGTGATGTGGCTGAGCTGAAAGAGGTTTGGAATAGGTGTAAGTCTCTCCTTGCCCCATCCCACCCCTTTTCAGGGAGTCACACCAGCTTCGGTTCTCCTGGATGAGTCCCAGCAGAGGCAGCTGAGCCCTGATTGAGCTACAGTGAAGGAATTACACCAATGTAGCCTCAGCTGAGCTCTGGCTCAGCAGGAAAGACCAAGTTCCGCTGAATACAAAACAAATCTGTAAGCCTCTTTCAAGTTAGATGTTCAGTAACTCCAGGGTTCACTCACCTGGCCCCCAAAGTGCAATGCATTGGTTCTGCAAAGTGGGACACTTCCCCATGTAGCAGTAACCCTCGTTATTTTTGCAAGGGAATCCATTCACTCGGAAGCGATCCATCGGACATTGCTGAGAGGTCCCTGTGCACAGTTCTGGTAGATCGCAGTCATGCTTCACTGGCCGGCATACAGCGCCTGCTCTTCTAATCTGTAGGGGAAAGTGAAAGGTCATCCAATCCCTCATTATTTATCATATTTAGCAGTGGAGATCAAATATAAATGATCATGGTTCTTCCAGTCTACAGTGAAGCCTTCTCTTCATCTGCCTTGCTGGCTACCTACCAGGGAAGGATCCCAACCCGAACTGCTCCAGGGGTTCCCACGAGACCCTCAGTGTTTGTGGGAGGGGATTCAAGCACATACTGGAAAATTTAGTTTCACAAAGTCAATGTGGATTAAAGTGCTCTACTGCAATAAATCCACTGTTAAACAAGAAAAGAACTATTTTTCAATTAGGAAAGAGGCAGGGAAATGCATCAAGACGTATGAATGCTCATTGTTCTATAAGCTCTCCACAAACAAATCAGAATGAATGCTCAATAAACAGGTCATCTGGACAAGTCCAGACATAGCCTGGATTCCCGACTGAGCCCATAGGGTTGTATCCAACATTAAGTCAGACCCATTGAAATTAATGTACATGGCTAACCTAGGTCCATTAATTTCACTGGATCTAGTCTGAGTAAAGTTAATTGGCTACAACTTATAGTGTTACATTGCCTGAAAGCCACAATGGAATTCATGTCATAAGTGGAGACCATCATTTTCAACTTGTGTTACTTACCAGAACTAAGAGGTTGCCATAAGAGGTCCATTCCTCTCGTGGCAACAGAACTACTCAACCTCCCCACTAATTCCTGTGCAGACATGTTAATAAGTTTCAACTAAGCTTTAGAAAGCAACCCAGAAAGAATATAAATATGCTTGCTATCAATATGGGCAATAGAGAGAAACAGAGATTACATCCCCATTTGACAAATGTGCAGCAAGATTGAGAGGTATTATTTTCAGTGTAGGGAACAAAGCCTTACCTGGCAATTTTCACAACAGTCCCCATATCCACATTTAGCACCTGGCTTCAGTTTACAAGTTGCAGCCTCACAGCAGTCATTTTTGCATTCCTTAAAACCAAGAACAGTCCTGTATTATCAACTTAATTTTGCCTGATCTCTTCCAATTAGTATCTTTTCAGATGGTTAACTAATAAAGGAGGAAAGTATTTCTTCAGCACACTTCATCTAAAATACTAATGATCGTAAACTGAAAGGCAGATGCGTATTTAACCAGAGCTATGTGACTTTGGTGTTAAAAAAAGTCAAAATGAAAAATGAAAATTCTGCACTAAGCTAATTTAAATGAGGTGTCAAGAAAAGTTTAATTTTGCAATCTGCATAAATTGTGCAAACCAAGTATATTTGCATAATATTCCCCCCTTTTATTTTGTATAATTTATTCTGTCTAGCTCCTCATGGGTTTATGCAAGAGACTGTCACCCTCTCCCTGCCAATTGCAAATCACGCTCAAAGCAGGTCTCTGGCTTCTCATTTGAAAACATAATCTGAAATGTTCACTGTTCAGCACCCAATGCCATATTCAGTGCTTCTTCTATGTTCCCACAGAACAGTTAATGAGTAGTTACCACATTGTTACTTTAAGGCCCTATTGGAAAGATACTACATCATGGCATTGTATCATTCCAGGTGCATTGTTTGGTCTTGTGCTGGCAAAAGGAAAAAGGAGAGAGGAAAAGGAAAAGGAAAAAGGAAAAGGAAAGGCACTGCTGCTGCTACGTAGTTATCCCAGGGCAAGATCCAGGTTTGATGGGGTCCTCAGCAACGTATCCTCAGATGGACTCTTTCCTACATCAGTGGATTTGCCTTACAGAAGTGGTGAGAGCAGCGGGTGGCTAATTCCCACAACGCCCAAGTGACACTACGGCAGGAGCACTGTGGAAAATTTAAATGGTAACTCAGAGGCCCCAGGACAGAAGTCAATAGCCGTGGGCCCTGTCTCAGAACCAGGGTGAGGGCAGCTGCCCAGGTTCTGGCTGCTGATGCTAGGCTTGAGTAACTACCCCCCTGCCCAACCCCCCAAATTGCAGTTATTTCCCTTCACACATCATTTTCTTTTTCCAGTTTGGTATCATCTTGCATTTCCCTCCTCCTTCAAACAGAGGATACACCACTTCTATCTGCATTAATAATATTTTTTAAGGAACTTTTGCAACCCTCACTTCAAAATTAAAATTTCCAAATTTGAAATTGGGACATTGGTACATTGATATCTTGCATTGCCAATCCATGTGTTTTTTAATGTGAAAGTGCACCCAGTTACGCCATGAAACAGCCATAAGATTCTGTTAAGAATTCCACCCATTGACAAGTTCCTTTTCACAGCAGTTCATTAACAGATACCTCTGGAGAGCCGCAGTCACATTCTTCTCCCTCTTCAACAAAGTCATTCCCACAGACTGGGGTTGCAATGATATCTTTTGGAGATGGCATGTTAGTTATACAGGATGGGGTCCGGTCCATGATGTATTTCTGAAAATCCTGCAAACTGCAGGAGCTGAAGTCCCGGGGAGTTTTGTAGCTGTAAAGATGAAAAGATATGCGGGAAACTATTCTAGCCAATAATTGGGAGGGATAATATAGTGCAGTGGTAGAATGCAATGCAGGAATCAATAAATTGCTTAATGCCACAATAGTCTTCTAATATATAAGAACCAGCTGGACAGATATTTAAATAGTGTGGCTTGGTAGTTTCCTATAGTGCTAAATAAGCAAAGAATCATCATCACTAACTCACTCAAATTCTTTAGGAAACACAGCAGATGAATGGATAGACTAGAGTGGTGCAAATTTTGTTTTCCTAATGTGTCAATTTTGGCCACATCTACCCCGAGTCTATATAAGATGCAAACACACCTTTCCCCTCAATATGTCACAACCAGTTCTCACAGATTCTGCACAAGTCTTAAGACCAGGTTATATAGTCATTTTAAAAAAGAAAAGAAAAATACAATGAAAGCTGTATTTTGGATGAGAACCAAAACCTAAGACCACAGTCAGGACAAGAATTCTCACTCTATGGTGCAGTTTTCTTGCAGAATTTTGTATAGACGTCTAAGAAACCTATTTCTGCTTACCACTAGTATTATGCAAGATCCCTTTTTGCACAGCGTGACTTGGTGACCAATGTTCATGCCCGTGAGAGACGTGCATTCTATCAAGAAGTCACCAGGGAAGACTGCAACTGATTTGCTCAATGCACATCCATTTTTTAAAAAATAAAGCCTCTAATCAGTTTACAAGAGATATTACATTTATCAATAAAACAGTACAAAAGGCAAGTAATTAAAACATGTGAAATATAATTAAAATTAACAGTAAAAGATCAAAACATGCCAACATCTGTATGTCTGGATAAAAAAGGTAAAGGGACCCCTGACCGTTAGGTCCAGTCGTGGCAGACTCTGGGGTTGCGGCGCTCATCTCGCTTTATTGGCCGAGGGAGCTGGCGTACAGCTTCCAGGTCATGTGGCCAGCATGACTAAGCCGCTTCTGGCGAACCAGAGCAGCGCACAGAAACGCCGTTTACCTTCCCGCTGGAGTGGTACCTATTTATCTACTTGCACTTTGACGTGCTTTCGAACTGCTAGGTTGGCAGGGTACTTCTGGATAGGCTTGCCTTAAACAAATGTTTTAAGCAGGCGCCTGATGTCAACAGGCAAGGAGTTCCAAAGTGTAGGTCCTGCCACATTAAAAGGCTGATTTCTTTCAAGTATAGAATGAGTGTTATCTGCAGTACTATTTTTCTAGAAAAAGAAACCATGAACACCTCCCTTATTCTCTTAGAATGGCAATGGTGCCCACCTAAGAGGTGCAGGAACTCAGTTCCGGTGAGTTTTGGCTGAGAAAAGGTCCTGGTTACTTGTAACCGTGCCAATTCAGCAGATCTAAGCAGTCAATTGGGCATATATGAGGTAAGGTGATCCTACAAATAAACTGGTCCCAAACTGCTAAGGGGTTTATATGTAATGTCAATATGCAGTCCTTATTGTATTTTAATATTTTTCTGGAAGCTGCCCAGAGTGGCTGGGGAAACCCAGCCAGATGGGTGGGGTATAAATAAATTATTATTATTATTATTCAGTCACTTCATCTGAAAAAGCTTTATTCTGGTCAAACTAGCAGCCAAGCTATGTGTTACATTAAAGCTCTGTGTTTGGAATTCCATATGTAATTTTCTTTTTTTAAAAGCAGCTGTTGTTTTTTATCAGGGCCATGGCTAGAGGAAGAACGATCTAACTCTTCTCTGAAATATCATGGCCCCAATACAAATTGCTCCTTCAGACCTGCTATTAGCTTTGAAGAGGAAGATGTGTTGGCTTTAAAATATAAGTTTTCTGCTTTCCCCCTCCATGGCTAAGAAAAGCTCCAAGGATTTGATTTGGGTGCATGATAAACCTCCCATGCATGGCCTTGATCTAAATTGTACCTCATGGCTGCATTTGCAGAAATAAAAAAAATCATGCACACAGTTCCAGTATAATGTGTAATTTGGCCCCAATGTGAAATAATTTGCTTAGTCTTAAAGGAACACTTAAATAGAGATTAGGGATGGGAAAATCTGTCAATTTTTGTTTCTTTCAGTTTCTCATTTTCCTCCCATCTTAAGTTCAGTTTTCCACATTTCACCATCATTTTCTCATTTTTTTAATGTTAGAAGTCCTCATGAAAACTCATCAGCGTTTTAGTGTAAATTTTTCAGGTTTATATACATTTTTGTATGTTATTTTTGCCAATATAAGCATTTTTGTGCAGATTTTACACTAGCATACGCATTTCTATACACATTGATTGACTTGAGAAATGCGTGGCTGAATTCAGAGGGGGGGAAATATCAAAGGATGTTTCTATTGTTTCGGAAAGCACATATTAAGGGAGGGAGGGGGAGAGGGAGGGGGAGAGGAATGTGGGTGAGCAATGGTCACCAAGTCACACCATGAAAGCAAAAGGGGATCTACTGAAAACCACTCACAACCAGACGTGGTTTTCTGTTAAGGTCATAACAAAGTTGCACCAGAAACCTCAGCACTTGCTTGTTGGAGAAAAGCAGACATTCTTGAAGCAAGTGCTTCTGTGTGAAACACCAAAGACATCCTTTCACATATTAAAACTGCATATGATGCACAACTTCCATTAAATAACTCCCTGAACATGAGGGAATGAGCACCCTGGGCTTTTTGCAGCAAGTACAGAAACTTCCCAAACAACTGCACGCTCTATCAAGGCTGCAAGAGGCTCACACAAAAGACAGCAGAAGTCTGCAATAGAGCAATGTCTAGCAAGACCTATTTCCGAGCCTAAGCAAAACAACAACATCAATCAGCCAGCAAACAAAATTCTGTGATCTATTGATTTCACTGAGAGAGTCAGGAATGCATTAACAGTCTCTCAACTTTCTTAAAAAATAAAAAGCAGCTGCAAAGTGCTGCCACTTTAAGTGGAAGAAACATGTGGAGAGGGCTGCTTAACCCTTTCTACTCCCACCATTTATCAGTTCAAGACTGCCCTCTCTAATTTTATTTTTTTAACAAAATTTATATACCACTTGGCTGTAAGAAAACTCAGTTTTTATGCCCAGTTTAACTAAATCTCTCCTCTGATAATAAAGAAGCAGGTGCTAGTTTCAGCAGACAATGGGTTCAGCACTTTTGCTCTCCAGCAGAGTTTTCAGATAACTGCACCATCCTGGCAACAGTCCCGTGCAACATAGTTGAATTATTAATTCAGAACTGTTTAGCAGCAATTGCATTCAAAGCAACCACAGGTTTTGCGAGACGCCTCTGGCAGGTTCAGGGGACTCACCTGAGTTGCGCCGCCATGATGCATGATCCAGAACTGCACTTACAGAAACTTGCATCGTGATTCATGCCAAAGTTATGCCCCATTTCATGGGCCATGGTTGCACCAATAGCAATTGGGTTTGGGTTGTGATCCTGCAGAAGGGAGAATAGTTGACCTATTGTTAGTCTTCCAGGAAACAGAAGATGATGGTGGTTATTAGCATTGCACAGAAAAGCTCAATGAAATTTTGAGTGAATATTAGGCTCTGGGGGTGGGTGGAGGGAGGGAAGAAAATCTAGGCATTTTCAAGGGTCTGTTGTTTGTTAATAGCAGCTATTTTTTCACTTCTTAAAAAAAATGGAATTGTTGCCAAAAAATTAAGGGGCCTAAGTTAAAGATGTTTGACCAAAGTGCGGGAGGCAGTGGAAGACATGAGTTCCTGGCGTGCTCTGGTCCACGGGGTCACGAAGAATCGGACACGACTAAATGACTAAACAACAACAACAAATTTAAAGGTAAAGGTACCCCTGACCGTTAGGTCCAGTTGCGGACGACTCTGGGGTTGCGGCGCTCATCTCGCTTTACTGGCCGAGGGAACAGGCATACAGCTTCCGGGTCATGTGGCCAGCAGGACTAAGCCGCCTCTGGCGAACCAGAGCAGTGCACGGAAACGCCGTTTACCTTCCTGCCGGAGTGGTACCTATTTATCTACTTGCACTTTGATGTGCTTTTGAACTGCTAGGTTGGCAGGAGCTGGGACCAAACAATGGGAACTCACCCTGTCACGGGGATTTGAACTGCTGACCTTCTGATTGGCAAGTCCTAGGCTCTGTGGTTTTGACTACAGCGCCACCCGCGTCCCGCTGGGCCTAAGTTAGCCATGCCCATTAACTTCAATGGATCTTTTCTGTGTAGGATAAGCACTGGATAAAACCCATAGTTTTATCACTGCTGCAAGTGGCCATGGTGGTTCTGCTGATGATCCCTTGGCTGCCAATTCCCCTCCACACTTCTGCCCTTGGAATAAAACTATATTGTGATGTATACTCCTTCTAGGAGCACAGAGGGGAGGGAGCAGCTGCCACCACTAAAATATTTCAGAAAAACAGTTTCTGACCCCCCCCCCCAAAATGGCCACTTCTGAATGGAAAAGCAAATCTGGGGGGGAAACATTTCTGCTCAGCTCTATTCTCTCTTTATACATGACATGCAAGAGAGCATTTTTGAAAGGGCTGCAACTTGCTTGGAAGGCAGATGCCCTGCATGGGCAAAGTTACATGTTCCATCCCTGGCATCTCCAGACAGGGGTGGAGATAAGCCCCCTCTCCGAAACTCTGGACAGCTGCTGCCAGTCAACGTAGACAATACTGAACTAGACAGACCTACGGCTACTCAGTGGATAAGGGATGGGGAACATCAGACCCAGGGTTCAAACACAGCCTCCCAGACCTCTCTATCTTCTCAGGCCACATGCCCCCCCCCCGGCCATGCCCCTGACTGGCCCTACTTTGCACCCTCGTTGCAGTGCTATTTTTCAAGAAAAAGAGGTACCAGAACTGACCATGAACACCATCTTTGTTCTTTTAGAATGGCAATGGTGCCCACCTGAGAGGTGCCGGAACTGAGTGAGCTCCAGTGAGCTCCAGCTGGAAAAAAGCCGAGTGCTTTTGCTTGGCTACAACCTGTCCTTGATCTTTGTTAATGTCTCTTGTTTGTCTAGATAGTGGGTGGAGAGGGCTACTTAATGTATAGATCTGTGCAGAAGTGAGTATATGTGGAAACTAGCCCACTATCCAAAGATAAAAATTTATATTTGTTGCTCCACCCACTTTTGCGATCCCTCCCCATCCCCCTAGAAGGCTGCCCAAATTATCTGGTGTACCAGATCAGCTTCACCAGGGTTCCCCCCTCCCTCTAGGGAAGAAGCAGTAATGGTGTCACCAAGAAGCTGGGGTTGTGGTTCTGCCCTGCCAGGCGAGCTGCTTCTGGGTAACTTATTTATTCATATGTTCTGTTTCCAATTTACATTGCTTTCAGGCAGGCCAAAGTGTTTAGGCAAAGGGGAAAAGTAAATGAAATTAATAATCTAACAGCATGCATGGCATGCTCCAACAGCATGTGTGGAGGCTGGTTGTGTTTCTGTTTCCTTCCCAGGATATTTCAGCAAGATCTAGGCCTCCAGAATTTGTGAGCTTCTTCCAAGGCTGACACAGCCGAACAGCTACATGTGGTGACCCACCAAAGGCTTGAGGAGAAACCTCTTTGTTGCTCCCTGCCTCAGATTGCAAAGTGGAACAAGTTTCCAAGCACCCCACAGGCCACAATTCACAGCCATTCAGCTGCTGGCATTGGTCATTCCTTCCACAGGGTTCGAGGCAGCCTACATCGTTCAATTTTAGAGGTAGAAAGGATCCCTGAGGTCATCCAGTCCAACCCCCTTTCCAGCTTCTGTGTAATTACCTCCAGCAAAGTTGAACTCACTAGCTCTCTGGAAAGCCTGTTCCACTGTCAAATAACAGTTGCCATTCCTTCTACTAACACTTATCCAAAATCTGCTCCCTTGCAACTTCCACACATTAATCTAGTTCTGTTTTTTTCCTGGAGTAGGGGGAGTCAATGTGGTAACTTCCCTATGTGGTTAGGCTCCAGCTCCCATCCATCCTAGCCAGCATGGCCACATGGGCTAACCCTGCTCTGGAGCAACAGTAAATGTGGATTTACACATGAATATGTGTAAAGGAAAGGGACCCCTGACCATTAAGTCCAGTCGCGAATGACTCTGCAGAACTGCTTCCAGGTCATGTGGCCAGCATGACTAAGCCGCTTCTGGCATACCAGAGCAGCACACGGAAAGGCCGTTTACCTTCCCACCAGAGCGGTACCTATTTATCTACTTGCACTTTGATGTGCTTTCGAACTGCTAGGTGGGCAGGAGCAGGGACCGAAAAACGGGAGCTCACCTCATTGCGGGGATTCGAATTGCCGACCTTCTGATCGGCAAGTCCTAGGCTCTGTGGTTTAGACCACAGCACCACCCGCATCCCTGGCTTATGTGTGGTTTATCCTAAATACACATTTTAAAGCATTTGGGCATATTTTTTGAGCGGAGATGTGTGTTTCAAAAATCAGTGAAATGTGAAAACAGAAGAATAATTACATTACAATTAACACGGGGTGTGTGGATTCGGTCTGTTCACTTTGGAATTCACAGGAATTGAGTTCCTCAAGCATCCCAGAACAGAATGAGCAAAGTCTGCTCTCACTCTAAGCCAACTCAGCCGTGCAAACAACAAATTCCTAAGACTCAGCCACATGCAAAAGCTAGTTCCCAGGATGAGGAAGCCACAGCCGATAAGTTGGTTTATGTTTGTAGTAAGGAAATGCCATTTTATAAGCCTTCCTTGCCTGCAACCCAATGTTCTTCCCTCCTCCTCCTCTCTAATTTCACAAACCTGAACAACTCCCAAGGAATGAGCAGGGTTGCACATGGTTCCAACATAGGCCAGTCCTACTGTTGGTCCACTGAAGTCAATTCCTCTGAAAGAAAGGAGGGATAGAGAACAGACTGTGAGATCTCATTCAGAAAGACTCCATTGTTCTATCATTCATAGAATCTATTGCTGCATTTGGCAAATAAGCCTTTGGCAATTCTTCCCAATGGAGTTGTAGACTATTAATATTTCAGCTGCAATCTATCTCAGAACTAAGGCACATGCAAGAAAAGTAGGGATCAATGAGTTTTGCCAGAACCCCCATTTTTCATCCTGCAGCCTGAAAATGGCAGAGGTTATTTGAACCCTCCCACAAATTTAGCAAAAAGTTCAAATGTTGCAGAAAATATGGTGTATCATCCCCCCTCACCCCCCACTCCAGTACCATGTCAATGACACCCAGAAGAAAAGGGCTGGTGAAAAACTGAGGAGGCCATTTGGGGGCAACGGTACCCCCACCACTCTTGACAGCATTCGGGGGAAGTATTTTTGAAACTTTGGAAACATATGGCTCACTAAAGGTACTCCACCTCTGCCCACAACCTTTTGCCACAGGGATACATACGTGAGAAGCTGAGCATTATCGTTCCTTTTCCGCTTCAACAGAACTGCCTGCCTCCACGCTGAGAACCGGTCTAAAGTGCTGCCCGCAGATTCATTCACATCAATCTTATCCCCATCAGACCAAACTTCTAGGCCAATCAATGCTACATGAACGTTTATGGCTTTGTAAACCTATGAGGAGAACAAACTGTAATCAGGGAACACACAAAAATACCTTAAGAAATACCTTAGGGAAAAGTTGGTAATGGATTTTATACTCCTCACCCCAACTTGGAGCAGATTAAATTGTATATATACTTTGAAACCAGGGTGTTAGTAAGGTAAAGGGACCCCTGACCATTAGGTCCAGTTGTGGCCGACTCTGGGGTTGCGGCGCTCATCTCGCTTTATTGGCTGAGGGAGCCGGCGTACAGCTTCCGGGTCATGTGGCCAGCATGACTAAGCCACCTCTGGCGAACCAGAGCAGTGCACAAAAATGCCATTTACCTTCCCGCGGGAGCAGTACCTATTTATCTACTTGCACTTTGACGTGCTTTCGAACTGCTAGGTTGGCAGGAGCAGGGACTGAGCAACGGGAGCTCACCCAGTCACCGGGATTTGAACCGCCGACCTTCTGATCGGCAAGTCCTAGGTTTAACCCACAGCGCCACCCACGTTCCTAACCAGGGTGTTAAGACAACATTAAAAGAGATACGGAAGTTCCAGGATTGTATCCAATACTAGTCCTACTTAGAATAGGCCCACTTAAGTTGATGAAAATTGCTTAAGTTATGGTCATTCATTCAAATGTGTCTACTCATTGTAGGATTTAGTTGGAGGCAAGCCCAAGGTTCTTATCTCTTTGTGTATTATTTTCTTCAAAAGCAGCCATCGTTTTTTGTGGGGTGGGGTGGGGTGGATTGGGTTGAGAAGGGGAGAGAAAGGGTTAATCAACAAATGCTTCCACAGACTCCTGAAACCAAATAAAATTTCCATTGAAAGCCCCAAACAAAAGCCTAAAACAACAACAACAAAATCACAGACAAGCAACAGTGTGCAAAGATGTATGTACCACAAGCAACTTTCAATCAAGTTGTGGGTTTTTTAACAAAAGTAAAGAATTATTATAGTTTGTAGGCAACAAAGATAATTCACACTTCATGTTGCATGACATTTTCAGATATTGTAACATACATGTGAAATATTTAAAAAAAAATCAAAATATAACCATGCATAAATATATAAATAATGTTACCGTGAAGAACACATATGGGCAACCCTTACTCCCAAATGTTTTATGCACTTGCGCGTCGAGGTCCCCAAGACACCCCAAATAAAAACACAATGACACTTAATTTTTGTTTAAGGTTTTTGGCATAATTTTGGCCACAACTTTATTCAAATTACAGCAATGTGAGTGGTTGCTTAGGCATTGGTAGCACTAACTGACCCCGCACGGGGACAGCTCTGACATTCTCACCCCCCGTGAAGGGTAAGTCACCTGGGGAGAGAGACGGGACTGGGAAACATGCGTCACCTCTCCCCAGAATGCTCCCAGGGGCTTGCGTGGCCCTAGCCCCTTGCCAGGGGGTTCGGACAAAAGCATGGCGAGCCCCTGGGTTCCTTTAACGGAAAACCCTTGAAGCAGCAGCAGAAATTTGGAGGGGCAGGCACAGCCAAATCCATACCCCTCCACCAACCAATTCCCAAACCAATGCCTAACCGCAACCTTACAAGTTGTGACAATTTGCTACACAGTAGGCAAAACCAAATGACACCAGCCAATCAGCCAAATGGACAAAATTCCTACCGGGCCCCTGCCCCAAAGCAGACGACCCCATGACAGGCAATAGCAAGGTCAAGCAAACAGCCTAACATTAGGGAAGGGAGGGCAGGTGATCCGAAGCAGGCAGCTAAAAGAGGAAGTTCGTCACTGCGTGCAATGTATTTAACAAATAGGGCTGTCAATCAATAAATGGCAATATAAATTTCCCCAGTAACAGCCCGCCCCTGCTTAAAAGAATGCCCATACCTTTTGCCTAGCAACAGTGAAGTGTCTCGTCAGCCCCATCCGCAATGCATGCTCTCCATGAGGGAGAACACGCTTTGTGAGGGCATTAAAATTAGGGATCTGCAAATCTGTCAATTTCAGCATCTCTCAGTTTCTCATTATCCAATCTTAAATTCATTTAACCGCATTTCCATATCAGTTTCTGAATTCATCAGCATTTTACTGCAAATTCTTCCGAATATACATAAAGTTTGTCTGCAATTTTGCCTAATACACTCATTTTTCCAATGCAATTTTCCCTAATATAATGCATTTTTGTATGTTGTGTTCACTGCTCTTTGCATTTGAATGTACACTTTAATGTACATGTGCATTTCTATACGCATTCCTTGGCTGGAGGAATTGTAGGATTTACAATTGTAAATTGTAGGGGAGGGGGGGAAAACCAATTTAAATACAGGTTAAAATGCAATTTAAAATGCAGCCTCATTTTAAAAGTAGCTGATAAATCAAGACCATAAGGGGAGGGAAACATAAGGGTCAGACTGAGTCCAAACCAAAGGCCAGGTGGAACAGCTCCGTCTTGCAAAACCTTGCAAAAGTATGAATTTTGAAAGATGGCTACATTTTGGTTCACGTATTGTAATTGCTAGGAAGGTTTCACTTTAAATGCAAATTGAATTTAATTTCTCCCTGTTCCTAAATATACTTCTAGGCCCTGCACTTCTTTCCTAAGAATACAAAAGGTGGGCGTCTCTGTAATAAGTGATGTTGCTGTGCTCTATAACTACCTGGTCAGGAATATAAAAATTGTTCATCTAGTAATGCTGAGATGTATTCAAATCAAACATCATTTTGTCAGCTCAGAGTGTAAAACAAGATTTCTTCACATGCACCTAAAAGAAGTGTTGAGGTACATGCAATGAAAAGTCTGTTGAATAAGAGAAAAATTTCCATTGAATAACTGAGTGATTTGTATAGAAATTTGAAATGTTCTTCTAATTTTAAATGCCCAGTTTTTGAACACTAATTGCAAAAATCAGAGAGAAACAAGCTAAGAGGATTCTGACCATTGCTAATTTAATGCAGAATAATAATAATAATAATAATAATAATAATAATAATAATAATAATTTTTATTTATACCCCGCTTTCCCCGGCCAGAGCCAGGCTCAGGGCGGCTAACACCAATAAAATCACAGTAAAAACATAATAGGGGGGAGGGGGGGGGAAACCAATTTAAATACAGGTTAAAATGCAATTTAAAATGCAGCCTCATTTTAAAAGTAGCTGATAAATCAAGACCATAAGGGGAGGGAAACATAAGGGTCAGACTGAGTCCAAACCAAAGGCCAGGTGGAACAGCTCCGTCTTGCAGGCCCTGCAGAAAGATGTCAAGTCCCACAGGGCCCTAGTCTCTTGTGATAGAGCTTTCCAGCAAGTCGGGGCCAGTACTGAAAAGGCCCTGGCCCTAGTTGAGACCAATCTAACCATATTAAAACATATGGTTAAAAAAACATATGTTTTAAAACATTTAAAACATATCTACGCCTCACTATTGTTCACTCAGAGTCATTGCCATTATATCTTACCATGTTTATGTAATTGACTATTTCAAATACTCTTGTCCTAATGCCAGTCATATTGCGGCTATACTTCCTGAACTGCAAAAAGAAAAAGATGAAAGTATTAATAACAGATTGAGCAGAGTGGGGTACAGGTTACACTGCATGCACCTTCAACCCTCCAGATGTTTTGGACTACAATTCCCATCATCCCTGACCACTGGTCCTGTTAGCTAGGGATCATGGGAGTTGTAGGCCAAAACATCTGGAGGGCTGCAGGTTGGGGATGCCTGGGTTACAGGGAAAGAGGAAGGCATTTAACTCATCCTTGCTGTAGCAAAAGAATCTCTGAACCTACATATAGGAAGAAAATGCTTTTTTGACAACTTACAACCTATGACAAGTTCTTCATAGTGGATTCTTACACGCTCACCTCCTAAACCTGGGTCCCCAACATGGCACCTGTGGGCACAAGAGCACTCTCAGACACCCCCCTTGAAGCCCATCAGGGCCCCTCCCAATTTTTTTAGTTCCTTGGGGATGCCTTTTTTGGGGAGGTGTTAGTTACCTTCAGTGCTTTTTTTGTAAAAAAAAATGTTTAGGGGTGCTCTCATTTTCCTACTCGTATTGAAATACTGCCCCTCAATGAGGCCAAACTTAGATTCACAAAATGTTTAGGGGTATGCAAATGCCTGTATCCCCCAGAAAAAAGCACTGGTTACCTTTTGTTGATGTCTATGTATTAGGATTCTTAACTTATGAGATTCCAATGTCGTGGGTTTAAGCCCCATGTCAGGCAAAAGATTGCATTGCAGAGGGTTGGACTAGATTTGCCCACGTGGTCCCTTCCAACACTACAATTCTATGATTCTATGTAATTTGGGGTGAGTGTTCACTGTTGTTTTTTCTGTGAAATTGGCATTCTGTGGTACCTTATGCAAAGGACAAAAATTCCTTTATCTGTCAGTCTGTAGGTCAGGTTTTTATTGTGTATAGCTAATGACCATTGCAATGTCACTTACGTGCACATTAAAAAACAAACAAACCCCAATACATTTCAAGAATTTGTTGAACAAAAACATGAAATGCAAGGTGTTACTTTAAACTGTAAAGTTCCCCAAATTATGTAAATTTAAAAATCCCCTTGGGTTAAAAAAATAAAAATAAAAATTGTCCATAATGCCTATCATCTATGTATCATCTATCTATCTATCTATCTATCTATCTATCTATCTATCATCTATCTATCTATCTATCTATCTATCTATCATCTATCTATCTAATATCTCACCCGTCTTCCCAACTACTAATGATCTCTAACTCAGGGAAATTAAAGATATTGGAAACTGTTTTAAATTAAATTGAATGCATATTGTGGCTGCGCCTACAGTCCTCAGTAACATGCAGATAAATATTTGCAGAACAAAGATCAGGTTTGCATCTTCCTTATTAAGTTCTGGATTTCACTGAAAACTCATTGAATGATAATGAAACTGATGAGGTTAGCTGCTTCTCAGTAATTGTGGTCAGCTGCTTCTCATTAAATATGGGAAATTGTGCAGTGACTTTACAGTAGACTGGAAACACAGTAAACTTTGTTCATTCAAATGACTTTTTTCCATTCTTGCAAGAAGCATCACCTCCAAGGCTGTAGCTACATATGGTAGTGAAATGGTGTCACCGTGGTTAGAAGGAAGTAACAACAAATGGCATCATTAAATGACATCAGCACAATATCAATTTCCTCTAATTTTTCACAAGACCAGCTGTTCCCTTTTGTAAAAGCGTTAGCAGAACACCAAATCTGCAATTGGAGAGACCTTCCACCACCTCCTTTGATATTATTATTATTTCAGAAGTTAACACTGTTTGTGTACACATAAGGGGGGTGAGCACAACCTCAAGTATGGGCACAGGAGCAAAGAATATCCAAATAGGGTTTATCTTGTGGAGTTTGCTACCACTGAGGAAAAAGATGGAAAACTGGCTCAATCAATGACTATTATGCATTATAGCTAAATGTATTCTCCATGTTGAGAAGAAATATACATCTGAATATAAGAAGCTGCGGGCAAATAACAATATAAGGCCATCACCTTCATGCCCTCCTTCTGAGCTTCTCAGCGATATTCAACTGGAAACTGGAAACAGCAAATGCAAGACTAGCAGGAACCTTGCGCTTTGGTCTGGTCTAACAGGGCAGTTCACATACTGCAGTGCTCCCCCTGTAAAGTAAGGTTACCAGATGTCCCCATTTCCCGGGAACAGTCCCTGGATTTACAAATCACTCCCCTGACAAAATCCATCTATTTAGTAGGAAGATGAAAAGTGTTCCTGGATTCATTGAAAAAAATCTGGTAACCTTACTGTAAAGTGAATGCTTCAAAAGAACTAAGAAGAAAAGCATTCCTTGGGATACTTACCACTGTGTAGTCTACAGCTATGTAAAGTTCAACATATTTCCTGGCCTTCAGGTATGCCTGCTTCTAAAGGGAACAAGAAAGTGGAGATTGGTCGGAATTTCCACACAAAGTTCATGGCAGGGTTGTTTAAAAGGGTTTTCCCCCAGAGTGGCTGGGGAAACCCAGCCAGATGGGCAGGGTATAAATAATAAATTATTATTATTGTAAAAGGAAAATGTTGAAGTGCCCAGTGGAACGTGATTATAATTCACTCTCAATGCACACATTGCTACAACACACCTGTTTGTTTTTGTGTGTGTGTGCATACATGGTTTCTTGGTCAGAAAATCCTCAGAACTGAGAATTTGACATCAAGAGTGAAGAGAGTCTTGGGAGGGTTGTGAATACTAACTTCCTAAGTACCACTTTGAGGTCAATATGTGGCTGATTCCCATTACAGTTATACATAAATCTAAATGGTAGAGTTCTCTCTTTTTAAATATTTCCCTTATAAAGTCCCTGTGAAGAACATCATATTGGCTGTTTCTGGAATCACCATCACAACTTCGCATGCCTTGTTGGGAAAGGGGTCTCCAAGTTCTAAACTTGTTTTTGCGTCATCTTAGAAACATTGGTGACTACTTAGTAAAGAGTAGCAATCGTGTTTATGGGAAGTGTATTTGGGAGGAAGAAAAACGTGTATGATTGATCAAGGTCTGGGATTGTAGGGGAGCCTGGACCATTTAATTTACTCTTTTACATGGTCATCACTCACTTTTTAGATCACCTAACATAATTTAACTTTTGCATGACTTGGATTTTTTAACTGCCTAAATGTTATTTCTGATCTCCCTTCAGCTGCCTATTTTGGGTCTGGCTGCCCATTATATAGCCCTGGTTCACAGGAACATTGGATCGTCTGATAAACTAAGGATTGCTGTTTTATAGCCTGGTTAAAGCACATAAACCTTGGGTAATGCTGGCTGTGTGTGATAAGACATTTATAAGGTTAGAGAGCTTGTTAAAATCTTTGAATGTACAGAATGTAAAGATTCCATTTTTCAGGACTTGCATTATGAAATGAATTACTGGACAGAAACAGTGGCTACCCATATATATATATGTGTGTGTGTGTGTGTGTGTGTGTGTGTGTGTGTGTGTTGTTTTTACAAAAGCTCAGATAATTTCTGAAATAATGTAAGGTGATCTGAGGAGAACATACCCATCTCAACACAGTAGCAGAAAATATGCAAAACTATACAAATGAAACTTACATCTCAATATCAATCAACATCCAAGCAGTATGGCTTAGCTCAATTTTGGTCTGAGCTCTACATTGCACATTATATTGCATTTGTGGTCAGGCTAATATTTGTAGAAGCAGAACTATGAATTTAATTTGCACAAGTCACTATGCAAGTATTAATTGTCTCTTAGCCCTTTCTCCCAATTTCCAGCCTCAACAGCACTGAACATGTCAGTGTTTGCCATCATATGTCAATGACACTTTTTCTGCCAGCTCTGCAAAACTGTCATCTGGTTCGCATGTGACAAACTTTCAAATAAAAACTAGGTTTCTTTTCTTTCAAACACCAATGGAATTTAATTGCCATCATCGAGCCAGACTTCCAGAATAAATCAAGAGAGAATTTATTTATTTATTTATTGCATTATTTATTCTTATCCAAGCTTTTCTCCCACACTCCTCTCTTGGGCAAAAACACCTGACTATTTTTAAGCCTAGCAGCTGATTTAAGATTTTGTAAGAGCGGATGGGATAGTAATCTGGTTTTTTAACATGAATCAATTATTAATGTACTAAATTTAAATACATTTGCAGTTATTCACTCATTTGAAAACAAACAGTGCAATTTAAAATGTTGGGAATGAATCCACTATGCCCCACTTACTTCTGCGCTTGTGCTCATCCTGGAGGTCTTTCTGGTGGGGTTTTCTGATTGCCAAGTGGTGTTGGTTACCCCACAGACCTTGGGGGTCTCATCCTTTTCTAGGCTATCATATTTGAAGACTGCATGTGCTTCACTGTCTGAGAGCTTCAGAGGTTCGATAAGATACCTCTCACCACCACTCTTGAAATACCCTCTGGAAAACATGAGAAGACCGCTTCAAAATAAGTTGATGAAGATCAACTACTAAGCCGTTTCCTCTACTCTAAATTCCCCTTGAAACCACATTGGATCTTATTTTCCTGTATTTCCTCACATCTCTCCTGCTCTAGCTTTCTGCACCCAATGTTATACCTACCAAATCAACAGTTTTATGCAGGAATGCATAAAATGTTACTTATTTCCAAGACCAGAATTAAGGATCACAATTCCTTCACTCAGATTGCCTGATTAAGGTTTCATATATGCCATACATGTGCCATGAGCTTTAAATGTATAGTTTGCATGCAGCCTGTTTCTCCTGCAACATCCAAGTCAGGCTGGTGTCGCATCAGGCCTTAAGGGGGCGAGATCACAACTCAGAGTTGAAGTACATGCCTCTCCTAACCAACCTAGCATCCCTGCAAGTTACGAATATTGCTTTGATAGCCATGCTACAGGAAGAGTCCTATTGTGTTCAAATCCTTCCCAAGAGGCATCTGGTTGACCCCTGTTGCATGGACAGAATGCTGGACTAGATCAACCTTCAGTCTGATCCAACAAGGCTCCTCTTATGTTCTTAAGGTGGCCAGATTCCTAATATTTATATCATACCAGTCCATAGCTTTGAGAAGTGGATGTTGTGCAACCTTCCCTTGCATAAAAATGGACCTGGGAACCAAGAACAAACAGCAGTCCTGGGTAGCTCATTGAGCTAAATCCCCACCTGAGAGCATGAGGTTCCTGGTTCAAGCCATGGATAATATCACAACTCAGAGATAGAAGATCTGGAAAATACACATAGACTCATCTAAGAGTGACCATAGCTCAGTGGCAGGGCACAGAGAAGGGCCCAGGTTCAATCACTGGCTTGTCTAGTTAAGAAAATATCAGGTAACAGGTGAGAGGAAATAATTCTGCTGTTGCCAGTCAGCATAAAGAATATTGGGCTTCTACCAACCTGGAAGAAGGCAGGTTCCTATGCTCTTCTATATCTACATTTAATTGCCATTGTGGCTGGGAAGGACCATAGCAAGCAGAAGGTCTCGGGTTCAATCCTTTGCATTTCCAGTTTTGAAAGAATTGGGGAAAACCTCTCCAACTGCTGCTGCCAGTTGGAGCAGACAATATTGGACTAGATGGACAAATCATCTGACCTGGTAGAAAGTAGCTACCATGTTCCACCCAACAAGGCATTCCTGAAGAAATCATCCCCCCCTCTGATCCCGCCCCCATCAGATATAGCTCCAAAGAGTTATCAGAGTATAAACAAAAACAATGTCAAGAAATGGCAATGACCCATCTTACCTCAACCCACGACATGCACTGATGCTTGCTGTAGAGTCAGTATCATTTTGGATGTAACCTTCATAATAGCAGTGGTCCTGTATGGAGAGACAGAGAAGCACACTGATAGACTCAAAGAACTGTAGAGTTGGAAGGGACCCCAAGGGTCATCTAGCCCAACCCCCTTCAATACAGGAATCTGAGCTAAAGTATCCCTGACAGATGGCCATCCAACCTCTGCTTAAAAACCTCCAAGGAAGGAGGGTCCACAATCTCCCGAGGGAGACCATTCCACTGTTGAACAGATCTCACTCTCAGAAAGTTTTTTCCTAATAATAATAATAATATTAATAATAATTTATTATTTGTACCCTGCCCATCTGACTGGGTTTCCCCAGCCACTCTGGGCGGCATCCAACAAAGACCAAAGATACACCTTTGCCTGGTTCCCTGTAGCTTTGCTTCTCTAAATGAGGGAACCGCCAGAAGGCCCTCGGCGCTGGACCTCAGCGTCCAGGCAGAGCGATGGGGGTGGAGACGCTCCTTCAGGTATACTGGGCCGAGGCCATTTAGGGCTTTAAAGGTCAACACCAACACTTTGAATTGTGCTTGGAAACGTACTGGGAGCATACATGTTTAGTCAGAATCTTCTTTCTTGTAACTTGAAGCCATGGGTTTGAGTTCTACCCTCCAGAGCAGGAGAAATGCATAGAAAGATTGAAAAGCGAAATGAAATTAGATACGAGAGCTGCTCTGAATATAGGCAAAGCCTGCAGTTGGTACACAGGCTTCTAAAAACAGGAAGCTTAGCCACCCAGGGTCCAAGGGAATTACTGGCTGGCTGCTAACCACAAAGCAGCTTTAAAACTGGCAGATCCAGCTGGTTCAGATTTCCCACCACTTATCTGCATGCCCTGTTGGCATAGGGCTGCCATTTTCTTTGTTTTCCCATTCAAGCTCGACTGCAATAAAACATTGCTATGAAGCTAGTGACAAACTCGAAAGCTACATCTAAAGAAGCCTCCTTATGCACCCAGTAAAATGTGTGAAAGCCTCCCATTAACTTCCACTGACTTTTGCCAAAGCAATCTAAAAAGTCATGACATATATGGCATAGTATGATGGGAAGTTGCATTATATCATATGATGACATAATATGACATGACATGATAGCCATGAATATCTGCAATTTTGCACTCCTGCTGTGAAAAGCACACATACAGTATGCTGTTGTGGACAAGTATCTGGGAGGTGGCAGGAAGGAGAGGAAGGACATGAGCAGGAACAGCATTGTACAACTGAGCCAGGACTGTATAGTGTAGGGATGGAGGACCTTTTTCAAACCAAGGGCTGCATTACTCCAGTGGAAAGCTGTCAGGGGCCACCTTCCAGTAGTGGATGGGACCAGATGCAAAAGTGGAAAGTGCTAGACTGCCTCACAATCACACACCCTTAACACAAACACACACAAAGCTATTTCAAGAAGAAGAAGAAGAAGAAGAAGAAGAAGAAGAAGAAGAAGAAGAAGTTGTTTTGTAGCCCGCCCAGCTTCCAACAGATTAAGAAAACATCAAACATTAAAAGCTTCTGGATACAGGGCTGCTTTCAGATGTCTATAGAAAGTCATAAAATTGTTTATTTATTTGACATCTGATGGGACGACATTCCATAAGGCAGGTGCAGCTACAGAATAGGCCCTCTGTCTGGTTCCCTGTAACTTCACTTTCTCAGTGAGGGAACTTCCAGAAGGCCCTCAGAGATGAACCTCAGTGTCTGGACTGAACAATGGTGGTGGAGATACTTCTTCAGATATACAGAGCTGAAGCAATTTAGGACTTTAAATGTCAGCACCAATACTTAGAATATCAGCAAAGATATATATTCATTAAAAAAAAACATATTTTTTTACAACTCTTCTCACTTTCTATTTTCTCTATGGAGAAAATGTGTTGTTGTTTTTTGTTTTGGTTTTTTTACAAAGTTGTAAAAGAAAGTTCTCCAACACTCTTGTTCTCTCCTGACTGTGTCAAAAGCAAAAAGAACTCTGTGATCCCAGCCTCAGAATGCAAATACCGGTAAATGCAATGAATATCAGAGCTGCACACCCTGCCTAACAACTATCTAAATGCCTCAAACGTCAGAAAACATGCGTGTCATTTTTGGGATGCAATTGCAATTTCAATTGCAAAATGCATGGGTTACTTTTTCCAGATTTTTGCAAGGTACTAAAGTCTGGAGATATTTCCCTTTGATCTTCTTGCAGAGGAAGTAAGGGCAACTGCACACTTCACACAGCATCAGAGTTCTTTCCCCTCCCTGCTGAAAGCTGATGTTTGGAGGTGACCCAAAAGGCCACTAGGCCCAATGAAGAGGTCCCCTCTCCCTGCTGGCCACTTGCCTAAACTCCAAAGTTAGGAGCACCTGGAGAAGGGTCTCTCAAACTAGTGGGTAAATAGATTCATGTGGAAGAATGTAATCCACTAAATGCATTGTGACTGAATTGTGAAGCACCAATTTCCCCTAAAAAGTCTCCGTAAAGTGCAATGCAAGTATGCAAAAAGGCTGGAACAGCCACAGAATTTAAGAGCAAGTTTTACACATTGCTAGTGTCAGCAGCAACAAATGCTGGCCCAGTCAAAGACCTCACATTATCCCACAATAGCTACCATCCAGTGAACAGCAGTCTTTTGCTCCCTACAACATATTTGGCTCAACAGCAGCTTGACTGCGCATCATGTGAGGATGTCAAAGAAGAACTTTGCTGACCACAGTTAAGACAATAGTTAAAAATAGAGAACTTGTCATGTGTAATTCTTACTTAATGAACAGAAAGACAGAACATCTACAACATTGCCACAGGGAATTTCCCACATTCCTGTAATCCCTAATTCATAGACAATGCCAGTAAGAGTTCTTTGCTCACTATTGTTCATCCTGTCTAATATTTAGGCAATATTTTTAAAATGCTTGCCGTTCTGCTTTATACATTTGCTGGAAGCTGTCATAAAAACTTTGTCAGCAAATCAGGCATACCCTATGGCTTTAGTAAGATAGACTTCATCATTCATTCCAGAGATGCCAGGAATTGAACCAAGGATTTTTAGCATGCTAAACATGTCTTCTGTCCCTAAGCTATACTCTCTCCCCATGACCTACCATCAGAAACAATGGCAAGACAATCCGTGAGAATCTGTGGTGGAGGAACCACGGTATCCAAGCCTGCCACAGCAAAAGTTGGCATCTGCATGGTTTTTCCAGTGCTTACTTGTTCTGCTCTGTTCCAATTCCCTCCCATTGATTCCTATTAAAGGGGAAAGCACAAGGCCACAATTGTGTTGTTCCACCTTCAATGGGACTTCATTGGGACGCAGGTGGCGCTGTGGGTTAAACCACTAAGCCTAGGACTTGCCGATCAGAAGGTCGGCGGTTCGAATCCCCGCAACGGGGTGAGCTCCCGTTGCTCAGTCCCAGCTCCTGCCAACCTAGCATTTTGAAAGCACGTCAAAGTGCAAGTAGATAAATAGGTACTGCTTCAGCGGGAAGGTAAATGGCGTTTCCGTGCACTGCTCTGGTTCGCTAGTAGCGGCTTAGTCATGCTGGCCACATGACCCAGAAGCTGTCTGCGGACAAACGGCGGCTCCCTTGGCCAGTAGAGCAAGATGAGTGCGCAACCCCAGAGTCGTCCGCAACTGGACTTAACAGTCAGGGGTCCCTTTACCTTTAACCTTTACCTTCATTGCTGGATGCAGAAACATTACAGGGAGAGCATAGTTATGCTCAGGTCCTCATGCATCATCCCCATAAGAAATCTGGCTGGCCACCATGACAACAGGATGGTAGGGGGGTGCATCAGGTGAAATGGGAAGTGCCTCCCTGCCTTGCCACCCCACCCCCACCAAAGCATCCCTTACTTGGTTGCAAAGCAGCAGCAGTGGCAGGTTCTAGCCCCAATGCCAGCACCAGTTCTATGCTAGTGGCAGAGGTGGCAACCAACCTAGCACAGTCAAACCTTGGTTCCCAAACGGATCCGTTCTCAAACATTTCAGCTCCCAAAACCTGCAATAAGTGTTCTGGTTTTTGAACGTTCCTCAAAACTCAAATGGCCAAAGCGGCTTCCGCTTGAGTGCAAGAAGCTCTTGCAACCAATCAGAAGCTGCGCCTCGGTTGCCAAAAGTTTCAGAAGCTGAATGGTCTTCCGGAATGGATTACATTTGACAACCAAGGTTTGACTGTAGTTCAAAAGCATACCAGTGCAAGTAGATAAATAGGTACTGCTGTGGCGGGAAGGTAAATGGCATTTCTGTGCACTCTGGCTTCCGCCACAGTGTTCCGTTGCTCCAGAAGTGGTTGAGTCATGCTGGCCACATGAAACAGAAAGCTGTCTGTGGACAAACGCCAGCTCCCTTGGCCTGAAAGTGAGATGAGTGCCACACTGCTTAGTGACCTTTGACTGGCCTTAACCATCCAGGGGTCCTTTACTTTTACCTTAGAGGCGGCAGGACATGCACAGCGCCCATAGGGGCACCACCACAGGGGCTTCCGCCACCCAAGGCAGCAGCTTTACCCTGCCTCATGAGTGTGCCCGCCCACATGGATGACCTTGGCCTCATCCAGCATAGCTCTCCTTATGTTGAGCTGGGATATTTTTTAAGGGGAGGGATGTTTGGGAGAGTAGTTTCTGTTATTATTATTTTGTAACTTTTATATTATTTTTTGTAACTTTAATATTATTGTTTTTGTAACTTTATTTTAGATGTCTTGCATTTATTTTAGATATTTTGTATTTTTATTTTAGATTATGATTTATGTGGAAATTGTTTCACTTTGTATTTTTTTATTGTTTATGACTATTTTTGTTATGTTTGCAATTACGTAATTTTTTCATGTTGTAAGCTGCCTTGAGAATAGCTTGGACTGTGGAAAAGCAGAAAACAAATAAAATAATGTATGTATATTCTTAAGTATTAATGCCAGCTCCAGGGTGATGTATTCATTCCTTGTTGTAGGTGTTGCCAGGGAAAGAAATCCTGTGGAGATGCTCCTTCAGGTATACTGAAGGTATATCTAGGGCTTTAAAGGTCAGCACCAACACTCTGAATTGTGCTGGGAAATGTACTGGGAGCCAGTGTAGGTCTTGTACACATTACAGTGGTACCTTGGTTTGCGAACTTAATTCGTTCTGGAAGTCCTTTCTGAAAACAAAACTGTTCTTAAACCGAGGCACGCTTTCCCTAATGAGGCCTCCCGTCGCTGGTGCCCTTCCACCGTTTGGCTTCCGTTCTTAGACCAAGGTAAAGTTTGCAAACTGGGATACTACTTCCAGTTTTGCGGAGTTCATAAACCGAACAGTTCGTAAACAGGGCTGTTCTTAAACCGAGGTACTACTGTATCACGGCCTAGGACCTTCGTACCTATGGGACCACCTCTCCTGGTATGTCCCATGGAGGACGTTAAGGTCCATATATAGCAACACCCTGGTGGTCCCGGGCCCTAAGGAAGTTTGATTAGCTTCAACCAGAGCCAGGGCCTTTTCAACTCTGGCTCCGACCTGGTGGAATGCTCTGTCTCATGAGACCAGGGCCCTGCGGGATCTGATCTCTTTCTGCAGGGCCTGTAAGACAGAGTTGTTCCGCCTGGCCTTTGGCTTGGAGTCAATTTGATTCCCTCCCCCTCTTTCTTTTTCCTTTCTCCTCCTGTAATGAGACTGCATTTTAACTGTTTTAATGTTTTAATGTTGTATTTTAATCTGTTTTTAAGTTGTATTCATTCAACTCATTTTTATTATTGGTTGTTAGCCGCCCTGAGCACGGGCTCGGCTGGGGAGGGCAGGGTATAAATAAAATTTATTATTATTATTATTATTATTATTATTATTATTATTATTATTACTACTACTACTACTACTACTTGGCTAGAGAGCTGCATTGCAAAATTCCAATAAGTGCAAACTGCAATGGATAGCTGTGTTTTGGCATGAATATTGTTTTGGAAATGGCTGAGGTCTGCAATACCTCAAGGACCACCTCTACCCATATAAGCCAGCCACTGTCTTCTGAGGTCCTTCTGTGTGTACCTCCTCCACAAGAGGTCCGGAGGGGGGCAACATGAAAATGGGCCTTTCCTGCAGTGGCTCCCCATTTGTGGAATGCTCTCCCCAGGAAGTTTTGTCTGGCACCTTCATTATACATCTTCTCATCACTCAAGTGCCCTGAATTAAGTGGGACATCAGACCTCCTCCACCTCCAGAGTGGTTGGGGCAACCACCACTGCTGTTGTGGCTGACCTCCACTGCCGCCATATTCTCATCAGCACATTTGGAAGCACACTTCTGGACGCAGGTGCACCTCTTCTGGTGGCTACAGAGAAGCCAAGCAGGCCGCAAGAAGACCAAGCCCTAGCTGTGGCAGCAGTGGCGGAGGAGAAAGAGCCAGCTAAGGTAAGGCCGTGGTGAGAGGAGGCACCCAGGGCGAAGCGCCCCCACCACACACCCCTTTGTACGCCCCTGTCGATCAGGCCTTTGGCTGATTTTTATTCTAACTATTTATTTGTCCTTTTATTTTTGTATTTTTATCTTTTGGACCCCCCAAGATCTTTGGATGAAGGGCAGTATATAAATTTAATAAAAAAAATTAAATAAAAATAAGTAGATTCACCTTTAATTGGAAATTGAATTGGATTTCTCCCCCAACCCTAGGTGAGGGAGATCCGCTCTATCCTATAGCTGCTGAAATGCCTCCCCAGGAGGCACAGGATTATACCCTAAATGCAGTTAAATAAAATCTGGTTTGATTTTGACCATATAATAGTTTATATTAAAAAAAAAAACCTTTTTAGTGTATTGTTAGAGTTGTTCATTGTAGGAAACATGACAGTGAACACAAGGCTAAAAACAACCAGTTTCACATGCTAGAAACAGGAACTGCTAGAACATGCAGTTAGTTATTTATTCTCAGGGAACTTGACACAGTGACTGCTTTTGTGCCTATAACTGAGTAACTCGTTATCATGGTCCAAGGAAAGCATCTGGAATAACCTGTAAAACATCTGCTGTAAGGGATGCCTACTGAAGTATAACCTTTGGAAATGAATATCTCCATTTTCTTAAGGCATGTGACTCAAGCAGCTCCATGCCTTTTTTCTCTGGGAATTCTAGACGGTTCAGGTGATACCCATCAACCTCTGAGCAGGACAAATGTTTCTTTTATGAGAAAAGGTTTGTTCCAGATAGTTACACAAATTAGAGTAATTTGATAGGGGATAGGGAAATAACCATATGAGTTGGCAAGGGGCTTCATTTATGGGGGAAAGGTGAGCAAGTGTGGGAGGTGATAGAGGTGTACAAGATTATGTCTGGTGTGTAGGAGACATTCCCCTCCGTCTCTCATAATATTAGAACCATCCAATGAAGCCAAACATTGGAAAGTTAGTCACACAGTCTTGACAGTCTTGTGGCTCAGTATAGATCATTTTAGGTCTAACTCTGTATACAGAGCATTTCTAGGCACTCTCTCATGCAGGTCTTAGAAAGATCCAAAGCTACTTCGTTTCAGCAAGGTTGTTCCATTGTGTACCTTGAGATCATTTGTCTGCGGCCATGTGCTTCCTGTGTTTCCTCCTGTTACGTACATATGTTCACTTCATCAATGGCTTAGAACAGCTCTCAGCTAGTTCTACTTGAAGGCAAACATTTGAGGCAATAACTCTGTTGTAGTCAGACCTATACTTAGTGCGCACTAATCTCTAATCCTTTTGTGGTGTGAATTGTAAATCTGTATTTATGTTTGCTCAGCAGTGGCACCTGCTGAAATCAAACATAAGAACATAAGAAGAGCCCTCCTGAATCAAACTAAAGATCCATCTAGTCCAGAGTCCTCTGGGAAGTTCACAAGCAGGACTTATTAAAGGCAATAGGAACATAGGAAGGCAGGACATGAAGCCCACAAGATACAGTGGTACCTTGGGTTACAGACGCTTCAGGTTACAGACGCTTCAGGTTAAAGACTCCGCTAACCCAGAAATACAGTCATTTCTCAGGTTACAGCTGCTTCAGGTTACAGACTCTGCTAACCCAGAAATAGTACCTCAGGTTAAGAACTTTGCTTCAGGATGAGAACAGAAATCGTGCTCTGGCGGCGCGGTGGCAGCGGGAGGCCCCATTAGCTAAAGTGGTACCTCAGGTTAAGAACAGTTTCAGGTTAAGAACCGACCTCCGGAACAAATTAAGTTCTTAACCCGAGGTATCACTGTACACATTTTCAGAAATGGGATCTTTTCCCCCAGAGAAAAACAGTAGTAAAAATTACACTTGAAGGAGATCTCAGCCAGAAGAAACCTATACTGACCTAGTTTGCACATACCATTAAGCCATGGTTTGTTTAACAAACTACGTGTTGACTATGAGTTGTCCCACAGAGGCTGGATCTAGACACATCAAAGAAGCGATTGAGTTAAACGCGTTGTAAACTCATACAGGGAAATCTGGTAGGGAAAGACAGGACTCCACAGTGCCATCTAGTGTTGCAGTGTTATATCAGAAATGCAACGCATATAAAACACTTTTTCTTCACCAATCTAGCTGAGTCCAGATTTTAAAAAAATGACTTTTGCTTTGCAGCTTGGTGACCATCCAAACCATGATTAAAGAAAGGCGCTGATTTCACATGTGACACAGTTAAATCAAATGCTGGTATGCCACTAACATTGACTCAGAGTAGGCTCATTTACATCAATGTACCAAAGTTTTGAATGAGTATTAATTTCAATAGGTCTGCTCTGAGTAAAAGTTAATTGACTAGAACCCAAGATTTGTAAGTCAACAACAAACACTTCAGGATTCTTGGCAGTAAACAAACCATAGTTAAGCCAGCCAGCAGAAGTCTCACATAACACTAAATCATGTCTATTAAACCATACTTTAACAAACCATGGCTTAGCATTATGTGTGAGCCAAAGGGTACTTACGAGGGAGAAGGGAGGAATTGGAAAGACAATGAGAGCCAGTGCAAATTCAAGGTCTTTGGGTTCAGCTTCTGGTGTGCAAATGGCTTCTTTGTTGCATTGCAAGACCTTTGTAGTAAATTGAATGATGCTGCAACCCTCTACATACTTACCTGGAAGTAAGCCCCATTAAAGTCAGTCGTGCTTATTTCTGAATAGACATGCCTAGGATTGTATTGCTATTGACTCAGCAATTTCATGCAGATGCACATCAAGGCATTTTTATTGAGCTTCTGCAATGTGGAGTTTAAAAGACAAACACAAGCTGGCATGTACCCACAGTTCACATCAAAGAAGATTAAAAATGTTTTCTCACAGAAATTAAAATTAAGCAGTACCAAATACAGTGCTGATTATGAGTAAGATATTGTGTGCCAATACCTGCTCTCAAACAGAGCTGGGTCAAAACTGTTCTAAATCTAATGTTGATAACAGAGAGAAACATCACAGACAGCAAGCAAATGATAAAAGATGTTGGTTACACTGGCTTTCAAACAAATGTGCTGTTACAGCTCATAACTCCATAGCTATTTGGAAGAACAGAAGATCAGTCCACTGAGAACACAGCTGACTGCAAACCGTCTCTGAGAGAAACTAACAAGTTCTGGGGAAGGGCAGGCAATCAAAGCGGAGGGACTGTGGGACATTCTGTTCAGGTTACAAGCCGTTCTTCCCACCAAACTTGCCTTCCTGGAGGTCAACAATACGGCTACACAAGATCTGCAGAATGAACCCTCAGACATGCCATTCGCCCACACACTGATACCATTTCAAAGCACAGAATCACAGAGTTCAAAGGGATCTCAGAGCTCATCTAGTTCAACCCACTGTTAATACAGGAAATCCACTGCTACAATAGCCATCTATCTGCCAACTAAAAAAACCAGGGAGTCCATCATTTTCCAAGGCAATCTGTTCCACTGTAAAATGCTCATGCCATCAGGAGGTCCTTCCTAATGTCTAGCTTAGTGGTGTCCAAACTTTTTTCAAAGAGGGCCAGATTTGATGAAGTGAAGGGCCGTGGGGGACGACCAAAGGGCCAACAAAGTTATTCACTTTTTTTAGGATTGAAGTTGTTGGGCTTTTTTTAGGGTTGGAGTTGTTGAGCTTTTTTAAGATTTTACCCCAGGAAATAAACTGCCACAGGGGCTGGATTAAACTGACCGGCGGGCTGGATTAGGCCACCGAAATGGACTTTGGACATGCTTGGCCTAACTAAAATCCCCTTTCTTATAATTTTAACCTATTGGTCCAGTCCTACCCTTTGTAGCAACAGAAAACAGAAATGCTGCATCACCTGCATGAGATGCTTTCAAATGTTCACTGGCGTCCACATGGGAACAATGCGCACACACCCCACAGCCATCATTAAAGCACTAGCCACAAAACACAAATTACATGCAACATTTTAGGTTGTGAACCGCCCTGAGATCTACAGGTATATCTGTGTTTATGTTTGCTCAGATATACAATCAATCAATCAAACAAACAAACAAACAAACAAACAATGGCACACAGAAGTTACATGTAAGGAGAATTCCACCACACACCGGGTGCACCATGATAACATCTTTGGGCTTTCTCATCGTGCCAAGTGATAAAAGAGAACTGCAGCATACATCAAATGCAGAAATATGACAAAAATGAATGGTCAGCTGCATCCGCTCAGCAGTAGTGTCAAGTGAGGACATAAAAACAGCATCTGTCAAAGGAGCAACCAGCTGAGAGGGGTGGTGCTGTGTACGTGCCCCCCCCCCACTAGCAGGGCTGCTGGGCAGACTGGGAGGGAGTGGGAGAGTGATGAAAATGAGGTGCAAAAATGAGGTGATCCATCCATCCCTGGTCTAGACTCAGTGGATCCTCATGCATTTGCAAGCCACCTTTCTTTGAGAGTCTCTTATAGCCATGCACCCCAACCCGCCCCTCTCATGACATTTACAAGGAGATGCTCTGGCCTTTACCTCAACATCTGGGCTTGTTGTAATTTCTCTGCCATCAGGGGAGAAATGGGTCTCAGTGTAGTCTTTGGAAAGAAGATCCCTGCAAAGAATACAATGGGTTTGTTATTCAAGATGAAAATTAAGTTGGGCCAGAGATAATTGCATAATAAGCCTACAATTATATTTCCCCAATGGCATTGTATGTCTATTTTTAGATTCAGAGTAGGATATCAAAGGGGAGGGGAGGCACTTAAGCTTCTCCACGGTACATATTTTTAAACAAAAGGAAAGGGGATCAAGAGTGTTTACAAAGCACACAAATCTTGATTCCTTTGATTAAGGGGCTGCCAACTGGGGAGGGGGCGGTCATGGGCAAATTTGCAAACTGAAGGAACAGTTGTTGACACCACACACACACACACACACACACCACAACCAAGAACATGCCACAATCTAGGCCCCACCTGCACTCTGCATTTAAAGCAGTACCATGCACCTTTAAACAGCCATGGCTTGCCACAAAGAATACCAGGAAGTATAGCTCGTTAAGGGTGCTGAGAGTTGTTAAGAAACCCTTATTACCCCCACAGAACTACAATTCCCAGAATGGTTTAATATTCAATCCCTCTTCCCAGAGAACTCAGTGAGGGGCATAGGGGCCTCCTACCAACTCTCAGCTGTCTTAACAAACTACAGTGAGGGAACCACAACTGTTTCAAGTGACATGATACTGCTTTAAATGTATAGTGCAGGTAGGACCAGTTTCACTGGGTCTGCCTACTGCCAAGGAATACCTCTGAAGGCACATAAGTGCTCACACGCACCATGGGGGAGATGATCCTATCATAGGAAGAGAAAAAGTGTGTGTATGTGTGTGTGTGTGTGTGTGTGTCTTCCATCCGTCATGGAACCCAGAGTGGTGTTCATGTTGCTCCCAGGCTCTAACCAGTCCCAGACCTGCTTCGCCTCAGCAAAGAGAAAAGTGAATTTCCTTTCACAATGGTACCTCGGTTTTCAAATGTAATCCATTCCAGAAGACCGTTCGACTTCCAAAACGTTTGAAAACCGAGGCACAAAGGGCGGTCTGCAAATTTAATTGAGAAAATTGAGAAACACTCAGCATAAGCCGTTCAACTTAGAGGTGCGTTTGAAAACGGAAGCTTTTACTTCCGGGTTTTCGGTGTTCGAAAACTGAAACATTCGTCTTCCGAGATGCTCAAAACCAAGGAACCACTGTATTTCCACAAAAAGTCTGGACCTATTTGTCTACAATTTGGCAAACTTAATCCACTCTGGAGGTACTCTGGCTCCTAGATTTAATCTATTTTGGCTTCAAGGGGAAAGAGCTGTTATTTTATTCCCCATTACAGTGGTACCTCTGGTTGCGGACGGGATCCGTTCCAGAGCTCTGCTCGGATCCCGAAGTTTCTGCAACTGGAGGGTTCGCTTCTGTGCATGCGGTGGCAGGCTGCTTCTGCGCATGCGCGCAGCACGGTAGAGCACTTCTAGGCATGCATGCACAGCGAAACACTTCCGGGGTTGCTGCTTTCGCAACCTGAAGTTTACGCTACCCGAGGGTAATGTAAGCCGAGGTGCTACTGTATAAAAAATGGGAGAAGTAGAGAGCTTTGTTTTACACAGGATGTGAAATGCAAGTCGAGGGAGTACAAAGAGAGGCTCAGAAATCAACTGGAATTTTTTTAAATGCACAAATGCAAAGCGAATCTCGGGGCCTGTGCACACTCCTAACATTTATCAGTTATATGTAGTGGAAAAACTGATTGCAGGTGGTTCCTCTTTAGCAGAGCAAATCAGGCTGTTACCACAGGTCATTAGTGCAGGTGGGAAATAATTTCATTTTAATGCATGCCTACTGTCCAGTACTGAAACAAGCTGTTAAAAAGAAAACCCACCCCAGGCCCGGCCAGTAGCAGGGAGGAGGAGAGACAGAGAGACAAACCTGTTGAGCTGGTTAGTTATTATGCAGAAACTGGCCAAGTGGCAATTCTATTGAAGATTATCTTTATTAATATCTTGATTTATAGTTCAAGCTGAGCACTCCTCACCCTTAACAAGACTAAAACGCTATGCTACCAGTGGATCAGTTTAAAAGAAAAATATCTGGAATATTTCTTGGCCATTTCCTCTTATGCCTTGCCTGTATAATATATCAACTCAGATGCAGGGTTAACATTTTTAAAAGGCTCTTAGAAAACAATATGCAAATTGCTAGGGCTTCTATAGACAAGGCTGAAGTGTAGGTGGGTTCAAGCATGACCCGAGCCCTGGGTTCAGCTCAAAAGAATTTATTGAAGCAGCAGGAACAAGAATGACAAACAGGGGCACCCAACCCAGTATATAGACACCTTAAGCCGGCCCAGGCAACACCTGTGATAGGTCGCCTTATGCTGCGACTAGCGAATCACAACATTGGCCCTATCACAGCAGGGATTGGCTGCCTGCCAGCTACCAGCAAATACCATTGGAGCGCTTTAGAATCCTTCCTGTCTTTTGTTATGCAGCTGGAGCTCCGGAGCTCCTGGAGGCATCAAGGTCTAGGCCTGCAATGGCATGCATGCAGCATGGGTTTGGCCTACAATGCATGCATAACAAGGCCACATGTGCAGGTTTAAATCCTGACCACGCTGAGTGAGGTAGAGGGCATTTGTGTGTTGGAACTCAGTCAAAAGCACATTTTTATTTTACAAAATTATATACCACTGTGACATAAAGATACATCACAGTGGTTTACAATTGAAAAACAAAACAATAAAATCATAAAAAGTTAAAAAGTTAAAACAACTTAAAAGCAAAAAGGAATTTTAAAAAATAAGAGGCTGTCAGCTCAGGCAGACCAAAGGCCTATCTAGTCCTTTTAAAACTGTCCAAGGTGGCTGGCATCAGTACATTTTGCAGCTGTGAGTTCGATTGTTAAGCACTGTGTGAATAAGCACTTAGTCCTGAATCTTCCACCATTCGGCTCCATTGGATGATCCTGAGCTCTAGAGAGACTCGCACAGTCTACCTTTTTATTTATTTATTTTTAAAAAGTGGAATCCCCATGATCCATCTGTATTTTAAATGCATAAAGCAAGAAGAAATCTTGGAATCTTAAGGAATAATTAGAAAAAGACCACAGAACTTGGGAACACACCACTAGTAAGAGAGTGGTGCGGAAGAAACTCCAGGAGTTTGGAAATATTTATTTTGGGGTAGTCTTGTTTCAGAATACTTCTTTGGGGGCATGTTTTGTTTAACTGTTTCCAGACATCACTGCAGGCTGGCCCAGTAAGACAAATGGGGCGCTGTCTCACCAAGCTCTCACTTGCCAAACTCCTCATTTACAGCCAGCTCATGGGGTGGCCTGACTGTCACCTTCCTCCTTTGTCACAGGGTTGCCCTTGTAGAATACAACAGGAAGGAGGATGGGAGCAAACCCAGAATTAGTTGATTCTGCCTGTCATTCGCTCTGGCTCCACCTGTTGTCATCTACTTTGCCTTCTGCTCTACCAGTCCCGATGGGCAACAGGAATGTATGGCCTGGGGCAGTGGGGGTGCTTACCTAACTTCCCAGCAGCTGGGTCACCTACAGGTATGTTTACCAGGAAAGAGAGAGGGAGCGTTGAGATGGGGGGAGGTGTGGTTTAAGTGCACTGTTGAGCATTGTGGTCCTGGCTGGTGGGCAGGGCCGTAGCTAGGGGGTGGTGAGGGGCACAGGCGATGGGGGGAGGGCACAAAATCAGCTTAAAAATATGGCCATAAATATAAATATTGATTATTAAAGGTAAAGGGACCCCTGATCGTTAGTTTCTGTTGCGGACGACTCTGGGGTTGTGGCACTCGTCTCGCTTTATTGGCCGAGGGAGCTGGTGTTTGTCTGCAGACAGTTTTTCTGGGTCATGTGGCCAGTATAACTAAGCCGCTTCTGACGAACCAGAGCAGCGCGCAGAAACGCCGTTTACCTTCCCGCCGGAGTGGTACCTATTTATCTACTTGCACTCTGACATGCTTTCGAACTGCCAGGTTGGCAGGAAAATATTGATTATTACCTCATAATACATGGTTTTTAATAGAGGGTGAATTGAATGGGTGGAGAGGGTGTTGGAGGAGAGGCGGAAAGAAGAGCTAATTTGTCCAGCCAGGGCTGGGGGGCGCAATCTGGACGGTGTTCTTTGCAAGAATTTCAGCAACCAGCAAGTGGTGACTTCCATTGGAAACTGGTCAGTATTTCACAAAAGAAAGCATATTGTTGCATAAAATTTGCATGTGCTTTGTGTCATATGGGAACACATTCACCCCTCCATGTTGCTTCTATATGTTAAGAAAGAAAGAAAGAAAGAAAGAAAGAAAGAAAGAAAGAAAGAAAGAAGAGACCCAAAGTTGCACTGGGTCTATGTATCTTATACTGTAGAAGCATTTCCATATCTCTTCCAATGTCTAACTTAACCCTGACTGTGACTGAGGCCTCTCCCAAACATAATAACCGTGGGGAAAGAATATCACCACATTAATGTGCTCCTTATAACCTCCATTATTTTCTGCCATGTTGTCACCTTGAATATGTTGAGAAAACTGCAGTTCTAACTTAAGGTTACCAGATTTTTTCCCCAGTGAATCCGGGGACACTTTTCAACTTCAATGGATTTTGTATGGGGACTGATTTGTAAATCTGGGGACGTCAGGTAACCTTATTCTAACTTACTTGTTTCTTTCGAGGTGAAGGACCACCTTCTCGCCATTCACTCTCATTTCATAGTCTGCAGCATCTTCATACTTGGCCTGCATTTGAAAAGTGTGGATGAGCAGCTGTTGATTAGAGGTGGGGGGTTTTGCAGGGGACAGGCAAACAAAGGAAAACTGCTATAGCATCACAACAACTGCTAATAAATACTGCTGCATTAAAGACCTCGTCCCAAGTCACTCATTTACGTCTTGAAGGCCACAGTAAGGCCTCAGATCCGGGAAGATACAATTTCAATTACTACTAATTACCACCTCAATTGCTACTTCCCCAACCTGTAAACCTGAGGCCCATTGTGCACATTTGTACACACATCTTTTTTTAAAAAAAATGCTTTTGTCTCTGGATTAGTGCAGTAGCAAACATGAACCAAACCCAGAGTTTCAAGCATGTGTCACAATGAGCGAAATGGCCAGTATATAAATATATATATATATTACCATATATATATATATATATATATATATATATATATATATATATATATTATTATAATAAACATATATATGTTTATTCATATATATATATATGAATATATATATACATATATATATGAATAAACATTCACAAACTTTTTATTGATAACATTTGGATAGTTAAATTAAGGATCTGGACAGTTTTGTAACATGCAGAAAATAACATATGTTGATAAACCAGAGAGAGGAGCTGAGGGAAGTCTGAGGGGGGAGGGGGTTATATTTTGGGGAGGGGAAGGGGGAAAATAGGGAGGGGAAGAAATTAAGGATGATATTTTTTTGATAAAATGTTATATTGAAATTACTATATATATATATATATATATATATATATATATATATATGTTGTTTGATTTTCCAGATTTGCAAAAAAAGCAGTTTAAAATTGTGTGTCATGTTTGAGCCCAATGGCTACAGAGCTAGCAGCCTGAAGAACGCCTAGCAAAGGCATTCTTCAGGCTGCTAGCTCTGTGGCCACAAACAGGGGTGGCGAAATGGGAAGGTGCTCCTGCCCCACCACTGGAGAGCCAAGGAGTTTCTGCCCACATGGGCATCCCATTACCAGTGGGGTTTCCATCAAGATCTGTCACAACTTCTTCACCCCACCTCCTGGCCCTGGCCAGCCAGGCAGAGGCATCAGTTCCTCTGATCTCCACACTATCTTCCCCCAACACAGGAAGCTGTGGTGTGCACTGGAGTGTAACATAAGCAGCATGTTTCCCACACCAGCACACATAGTCAAGTCTGGATGGAAATAACTATCTGTTGGGAGAGGTGTTTGGAGAAAGTGTCTTCCTCCCTTCCTCCCTCCCTCCTGTACCTGCAAAGGCCAATTTTACTTCTGTTCTCAATGCAGCTGTTTTGCACAAGAGCAGTCCTGCACAAAGCAGCTGTTCTAAAAATAAAAAAATACTGTAAACATGCCTTCAGCAGCAACCAGTGGAAATGGACACTGCATCATTTCCTTTGCGCTGATGGAAACAAAATGACCAGATTGTGGTCAGGTGCTGAGAAAAGGGATGTAGAGGTGGAGATAGACGGCACCAAACATGTAGAAAACCACAAAACCACCCCCACGGCGCACTTCAGTGCATCCACACTTGAGCAACATGTGATTTTATGTTGGACTTTGTCCCTTACCACATAATCCATAGATTGGTTAAATAAAAATTAAATGGGGGGAGGGAAGGCGGAATGCAGTCTGCCGCTTGGACAAGGATGCTATTATGTTGCCTTGCCTCAGTTGCTTCGTTTCCCAGAAAGCAAAAGAAGCAACAAGGGGATCATCTATCTTGGACCTGGACCTCACCAACAGGGAGGAACTGATTGACAAAGTGGAAGTACTGGAAATCTTGGGAAGAAATGATCTTGTCCTTTTGAGTTTCATGACACAGAGGCAAGGGAAAGCTGAGAGATGCCCTCTGGACATTAAGAAGACTGATTTCAAAAAGCTTTAGGAGCTACTGGGTGAGATCCCATGGTCACAAAAAGAGAAGGGAGTTCAAGATGGATGGGAGTTTCTTAAAGGTTAAATATGGAAGCTACAAATGCAGACAATTCCAATAAGAATGAAAAGTGGGAGGCATCTAAAGAAACTGATGTGACTGCATAAGGAGCTTCATTGGAAGTTTTCAAGCAGAGGTTGGAAGGTACATGTCTGTGGTGCTTTAGCTGAGAATTCTGCATTGCAGGGGGTTGGACTAGATGACCCTCAGGAGCTTTTCCAACTGAACAATTCTGTGATTCTATGTGAAAGGCACAAAAAACATGTACATGTTTGATGCATCAAATCCACCATGAATTGTTGTGTGTACACAACCAAACAGGCAGTTCTTTTTTACCTTGTGGTTCTGACTTCCTCCGACATCTCTTTTGTGCAATGCATGGATTTTTTGTGGATACACTACTTCGTAGTCCTTCACTCCAGGAAGTTCCTTCAGGGAGTTCCCTTCATTGAGGAGGAAAGAGAGAAATGTTTGCTTTATTCTGAAATTCCCTTTCCCACACATGATTTAATTGCTATTCATGTTGTGAACTGCCCTGTGATCTTCAGATGAAGGGCTGTATATCAATTAAAAATAATAAAATAATAATAATAACTTAAGTGAACAGTCCAGCATAGACCCTGTTTCCTACTGAAATGAAGCCCAGCTACATAAAATGTCCTTCTCTCCATACAAATTTCTTTTGCATGGTTTGTTTGTTTGTTTCCTGAAATGGCTGATTTAACAGCCTTTGACAGGTGGTGGCTAATAATAACAAATGCACACACCCTTGCTCCCTTGCTGAAGGAAACGGTTTGGCCACTTGAAAGAAGCCAGCAAAAAACCCACAACCCAGCAACATAACAAATGAACTTAAGAAGAGCCCTGCAGGATCAGGCCCATCAAGTCCAGCATTCTGTGCTCACAGTGGCCAACCAGCTGAGCACAACAACACTATACCCAGTTGTGATTCTTAGCAACTTGTATTCAGGGGCACACTGACTCCAACAGTGACAAACCTACAGCTAAAATTCTCTATATGCTTACCTGAGAGTAAGCTGCTTTGAACACAATGGGACTTACTTTCGAGGAAATGTGCATAGGATCCTCCCATAAGTTTTGCAACCTGCTAGCAAGATGTAGTCTGGAGGAGACTACTTGCTGTTTGGGCCTGTCTGTTCATTTCAGCTAATCCTGCACCCAAGGTACATGCAGAAAATGTGTGAGCACACAAACACCCTTCTTTTCTGTCAAGGGGCACAGTCCATTTGGGGCTGCATGATGGCTGAGTGAGAGCCAGTGAAAGGCAAACTGAGAGACTAAAGTGTTCTGGACTAACCCCGCTTCACTTCCCACAATGATTCTCTGTTTCAATTTCAGTTTCATTTATTTGGACTACAGTACAAGGGTCTTAAGCATCAAATGCAGTATAGCGTTATCAAAATAATCACAGCAGAGTAAACACCAACACAAATGATGCCTTTAAAAATAAGAGTATAGCAAACATCCATACACACTCAGAAACAATTAAAACTACATCACAGATGTGCATTGCGCATGCACAACGGGACCCCACAATGTTGGGCACAACTCGGCACCTCTGATCAACATCAAGTAATTTATAGACCACTTTGTAACATAAAGCCATACAAGCGATGTGAAAGATAAAAACAGAATAACACACAAGTCTTGAAAACAATACAATCAGGTTAGCTCAGTCAGCAGAGCACAAGACTCTTGGATCCTGGGTTCAAGCTCCACATTGGGGGAAGGATTCCTGCATTACAGGGGGCTGGACTAGATTACCCTCATGGTCCCTTACAACCCAACAATTCTAAGATTCAATGATTTCAGCAAACTCTAAAAACATTCAAACCATCTTTACAAACTCTGAAAGCAATAAAACAATTTCTTCACACCTCAGGGTGTGAAGCCTTCTTAAACGTGTGTGTGTGTGTGTGTGTATTCAGTAGGGGCCAGACAATCATGATGCTAGCTATCTAATTTCAACTGGAAATTGATTCCAGAGAGCTGGAGCTGCAGCAATAAGAGACCAGTTTTTAATACAAGCTAAGAGCACCTCTGGGACATATGATACTCTCAGCAGTACCCACCTGACAAGTGCAGCTGCTGGGCAGGGACAGATGGGGTGAAGCGGAGCACTGTGTGCATCTTGCACCCCCTGTTGCACTCCCTTAAGTTTCCCACTGCACTCAGTACGATGGAGTGTGCTCCACGTTGCTAGCATTTGTGTAACATTCCATTGCAACCTCTTTGCTTCAGGCAGCAAAATCTCTTGGGGCTGTTCCTGTACACACAATTGTTTTTCTCCCCACACCCCACTGGGACAAGTGTTCAGCATGGCTGGGGGAGGTAAGGGGGAGGGCTTAATGGAATCCAAAAGCCACTCCACAATTTTAGCTAAATTATGTTACTCTATATCATGGTCCCCTTATAAAAACCACAGCTAAGTGAGCATCTCAAAGGGTCAGGGAAAACACCCCTTTTTGAACACTGGGTTAATTGTTGGAGTGGAAGTTCTCCAAATGCAACTGAATGAATGGGACAATAAATGTACTGTATCTACCTTAGATGCACCAAAGAACTTGTACTTTCCCAGGATTCACCAATACTATTTTGCATCTTGTGTTCCATATACAGATGCTAAGTAGACGGGAAGTTGAATCTTACTTCATCACACCAGCCAACAGAAACTAGCAGAAGAAGCAGAGATCAGGCTGCTTGACACATAAGAGGGGAATGCCCAGTCTCAAGGCATGACTGGTGGGAAGTGCTGCTCTTTCCCACCCTCCAGCATCTGCTGCCTGAGGTAGCCACTCAGTGGAATTTTTGATCCTTCCATGAATAAACAAGCTTGGGAGTCCAATACATTCCATGTAATATTTTCAGCTGAATTGCCCTAAGACAAGTATCCAACATACAATATTGCAAACGCTACACATTTTCAAAGAGAAAACTAGAAATATGCTTGCAACACTCCCATTTTCACATCATTGATCATTGCCCAAGCCCACCCTCCTAGCCACTCAAAGCTCTGTTGGTGCATGTGCCATGTTCATTTCCTCTTCAGCAGCTTGTCTTCCACTATTTTCACAGTTTGTTCTTAGGTGAAAGATATGCTAAGAAAATGCCCTTCAACATGTTCAAATGCAATGATTCACAATACACCACACCAATAGCACCATGCAAAATGACAGGCTGTGCACGACAGGAGACTCAGAAGAACCTGTGGATCAGGCCAAAGGCCTATCTAGTCCAACATCCAGCTGTTTCCTAGTTCTGCTGGATCTCTCAGCGGTATTTGATACCATCGACCATAACATCCTTCTGGACTGTCTTGAGGAGCTGGGGGCACTGTCATACAGTGGTTCCGCTCCTTCCTCCTGGGCCGTGTTCAGAAAGTGGTGGTGGGGGATGAGTGTTCAGACCCCTGAGCTCTCACTTGTGGGGTGCCTCAGGGTTCCGTCCTCTCCCCCATGCTTTTCAACATCTACATGCAGCCGCTGGGAGAGATCATCAGGGGGTTTGGGTTGGGTGTTCATCAGTATGTGGATTATACCCAGCTCTACCTCTCTTTCAAATCAGAACCAGTGAAGGCAGTGACGGTCCTGTGTGAATGTCTGGAGGCGGTTGGAGGATGGATGGTGGCTAACAGATTGAGATTGAATCCTGACAAGACAGAAGTACAGTTTTTGGGGGACAGGAGGCCGGCAGGTGTGGTGGATTCCCTGGTCCTGAATGGGGTAATTGTGCCCCTGAAGGACCAGGTGCGCAGCCTGGGAGTCATTTTGGACTCACAGCTGTCCTTGGAGGCACAGGTCAAATCCGTGTCAGGCAGCTGTCTACCAACTCCACCTGGTACGCAGGCTGAGACCCTACCTGCCCGCGGACTGTCTCGCCAGAGTGGTGCATGCTCTGGTTATCTCCCGCTTAGACTACTGCAATGCACTCTACGTGGGGCTACCTTTCAAGGTGACAACTAATCCAGAGGTAAACTACAACTAATCCAGAACGCGACAGCCAGACTGGTGACTGGGAGTGGCCGCCACTGTACCACCCTTCATCCAAGGACCACAGCTCGTGTGTAAGACATGATGTATCTCTGCACTCAGCTGAGATATTAACTGCCAAAGACTGGAGGAAGGGGCTGAGCTCTGAAGAATGACAATGTGTGTTAATAAATCTGCAAGGAACTTTCTGAATCAGCTTATTAAGACTTTTACGTATTACAGATGGGAATTTATACTATGCAGTTTTTCATCATTGTAATTCCTTTTCATACATTTATAATCCACCTTTCTTCTGTCACAGAACTCAAGGCAGCATTCATGGGTTTCCCAGGGTGTCACCCAACCTGACACTGACCTGCCTACTTTTCAGCAAGGTTGTGGCCTTCTGCTCCTTCAGGCCATGTTCTCGGACCAGCATCTTCTCCTCTTCTTCCTCCCCCTTGTTTTATTTACCATTCAGCCAGTGGAAGAGTTTTGTGGAAGCTAGCTCCCTACTTCATGTCTTTCAGTTAATCTTGACAGTATTACGCTACTCTTGTTGCTGTTTGAAAAGCACAATCTACAGCAACGGGAAGCCAGTGCAAGGCAACTTTGATGTGATAACCTTTTTACGCATACACATATCACAACAATCTCAACCTAGGAAGGAAGGACATCATTTCACAAGTGTCACTCCAGGATGAAAGGGCAACATTTCACAAGTGCAAAATAAAACATTGTGTTCCAGTAAACAAAGTGGTTATGATTAGAACACAAAGCCTCCTTTAATGTTTTATTTTTTGTCAATTATTTTTTGTCAACCTAGACTATAGAATATTCCTAGCACTGAGACACAGAAGAGTCAAAATGTCTCAAAAAGCAAAGAAGTCTAAATCCCATAAGTACTGAAGATGATGATGATGAATCCATATTCAACAAGTATCATCTTTGAAAAGAATTTGAACACTTCAGTGGGTAGGAAAAGTAACAACAAAAGTTTTGATCAGGGCTTTTTTTTTTTAGATCATGTGACACCTCCTCCCCTATTTTACTAGATTCATCAGCTTGTAATTTATTTTAAAATCCAACAGAAAGTGCTACTTTAGAGTTGGAGAATTGTTGGAAACAGTTGCCTACCTGTCAATCACCAGATGGGTTTGCTCTTAGGACCAATTAGCCTATGATTGTTGACAGCAAGCTCTCCTAATTGCATTGAAAAGTTCCTGATGGGCACTCCCTGATCGCAGAGGGGATTACTTTCAGCAAGCCACACTGGCATAGGAACCACCAGAAGTTCACTTCAAGCTCTTGATTGTTTTCCTGCAGCCATGTCCTTACCTGCCTGACCCTACATATGGTGTCAGTTGTGTGGGGCAGGTGGGGATGGTTTGGTGAAAATAACATTGCAAGCCAAATTAGGTCCTGTAACAGGTCTAATTTGGCCCATGGGCTGGAGTTCCAATATTACATTGAAAGCCTGAACAGCTTGAGATCACTATACATGAAGGACCACTACACATTACTTTGCATGCTCAATCAGTCAATACATTGGACAAAACCTTCTCCATTGTGGCATCCATGTAATGGAATTCTTGTCCACTTAACTCACAACAGCTGCATGGACTTTCACCTTTCATTCTTCCCCTTGCAGCATTAAAAATACTTCTGAACATTCTGTGACATTCACAGCATGAATGCATATCAGCCTCCTCCATTCTGGCATTCTCCAGATGCTCCTGGACTACGACTCCCATCATCCCTGACCATTGGTGATACTGGTTGTGACTGATGGGAGTTGGTGTCCAAAAACATGTGGAGAATACCTGGTTTGGGAGGGCTAGTATACACACTCATATGCAAACATTTCAAAATTAGCACACTGCTTGGGAAGGAGGGTCTACATAGGGACTAGTCACATGCCACTCCACTTTTAATTACTATTTGTTGCACAGTTGTTGCTGCATTTGCCTATCTCTGTGTGCACTTGTGTGCTAGGATAGTGAGAGAAAAATTTTCATTTATGTACTTTGGTGTTCATTTATATTCAGAATATATATATATAAACCTCTTAATTAGAAACAAAAACCTTCAAGTGGTGTACATAAAACAGTTATAAATAATATGCCGATAAAATCAGAAAATATTAAACCCTAGTATACCTAACTAAAGTACATATCTGAAAAACCTTGCTGAAAAAAGTTTTGAATAGGTGTCTATAATAGTATAAAGAGGATACATGCATGATGTAAATAGGCAGAGTTCCAAGGTGTGCTGGTGCCACACGAAAGGATGAAACCCCAGCAAAGATTATATGGCACTTGTAAAAATGCAAGTTCTGCCTTTCCAGCCATAAAGGCCTTGGAGGTGGTGTGATGGATATATAACCTCCATGGGTTATCTTTTGGGTTTTGTGTGAGGGTAAACTTAGATCCTTGGAGACTCAGGCAGAAGTTGTCCAAATAAGAAAAGATTTATAAAAGTTGATAAAACAAAGGTGGTGTCAGTTGATAAAGGTCTTTCAGGGAACAGTTAACTTATTAATAATTATGCTAAATCTTGTGTATATTACAGGCTTCTAAACAAAGTAGTAAACACACAGCTTCTTTTAAACTTCAGTTGTTTATTTTAAGTTATTACTCTTCAGTTAAATATATTATAGGTTTCTAGAAAACATGGTAAATGCGCAACTTATTTCCAGTGATTTCACTTCAGTTCTTTAAACTTAATTGCTCTGCTCTCTCTTAAACCACCTCCCCATCTGAATCTCAGAAACGGCTCCTTTTATTTTCCCTCCCAAAGCACTGGCTCCACCCCCCTCTTGGTAGCCAATCAGAGAGAGGCTCCAGCCCTCTGGTGGAATTCTGAGGCACTGCATCACCAGACTCAGCTGTCCATCACAGGTAGTCTAATGTAAGACATATATCTATTTCAGAATATAGATATATTATATTAGAAAATAAGCTACATATCAGAACAGAGAGGCAAAACTTGATACAACTGAAAACTTTCATATTACTAAGGAGGAAAAAGCAAACAGCGGAGGTAACAGAAATGCCTTCACACTGCAGCTAAAGGCCACGAAAGAGGAAGCCCTCTGGCTTCCTGACGTCAGGAGATCCACAGTCTCGGTGCATCTCTGAGGACTTGCCATCCAATGCCTCATTCAGCTGACCATCTGAATGCAAAGAAGTGCAGAAGAAAGACTTCAGTAATGAATGCAGTGGGTAGGCAGGGCCATGTGGGAGAAGAGGGTTCTTTAAATAGCCATAGCCCAAAACATGAGGGCTTTCTTAATCATGGGGAGCACTCTACTGGAGTGATATGCCTCCCCCCAGTAACCCACAGTCAAATGCCTTGACCATTGCATCTTGCATGAGCTGAAGAGTCTAAACCCATTTCAAAGGCAGCCCCACAAAGTGGGCACTGCAGTAATCTAACCTGGGTGTGACCAAGATATTCATAACTGTGGCCAGATCTGCTGTGTCCAAGAGAGAGCACAGCTGGCATGCTAGTCAAAGCCACAGAAAGGCACTCCTGGACACTGCTGCTGCTACCTGAGCAAAGTCAAATCAAGAGGCAAGCTCAAATTGTGAATGTGGTATTTCAATGGGAGAGCAATCCCATCCATAAGAACATAAGAAGAGCCTGGTTACTTGCCTTTTCTCTTAACTAAGAAGCTCCACTTTTCCTCATCATGGAGTTGCTCAATTTTCTTGATTTTTGTTGCTGCTTTCTTAACCTTTTCCAACTCTACAAAATCTTTTTTGAGGCATAGTGTCCAAAACAATATGCAGTATTTCTAGTGTGGTCACTAGATTTGTATAACAGCATTGTGATATTTTCAGTTTTATTTTCAATTCCTTCCCTAAAGGTCCCTAGCATAGCCTTCACCTTTTTCACAGCTGTCCCCACATAAAGAGCAAGTTATATTCCCTAATCCTGGACCAGCCTTCCCACTGACCAGCAGCAATTCCATCTTATCTGAGTGAAGCCTCGGTGACTAGGCCAGGAAAAGGAAAATCCCTCTGCCTCCAGCTTGGGTTGAGAGTGGGCTCAGCAGAAAGAGGTTGAGTGAGGACTGACTTATGGATGAGTAAGCATTGGTTTATAAAGATGCAAAGCTAAGGAGGAGGTGACTTAGAGAGGAAATTGTGATGAATCACTCTCATGCTATAGAGCATGTTCTTTGCAAACTTTTCCATTCAGTTCAACCTGTCAACAACCTTGTTCAGAGGCCAAGAGCCTGTTGTGTCTAGAACACACCCTGCCTTGCCACCCACCCGCAATCACCAGTGAGGACATGCATAATCCAAGGATTGTAAATCCTAATCCTAATGGTCTCGGATTCTGCCAGTCATTTCTGCCAATTCCATATAGTCCATCACCTTCATCTGCCATTCTTCCAGGGTGGGTAGGTCTTGTGTCTTCCAATACTTTGCGATAAGTATTCTTGCTGCTGTTGTGGCATACATAAAAAAAGTTCTGTCCTTCTTTGGCACCTGTTGGCTGACTATGCCCAGAAGAAAGGCCTCTGGTTTCTTCAAGAAGGTATATTTAAATACCTTTTTCAATTCATTATATATCATTTCCCAGAAAGCCTTAATCCTAGGGCACGTCCACCAAAGGTGAAAGAATGTACCTTCATTTTCCTTACATTTCCAACATTTGTTATCGGGCAAATGATAGATTTTTGCAAGCTTGACTGGGGTCATGTACCACCTGTATATCATTTTCATAATATCCTCTCTTAAGGCATTGCATGCCGTAAACTTCATACCTTTGGTCCATAACTGTTCCCAGTCAGCGAACATAATATTATGTCCAACATCTTGTGCCCACTTAATCATAGCAGATTTCACCGTTTCATCCTGAGTATTCCATTTCAACAGTAAATTATACATCGTTGACAAAATCTTAGTTTTGGGCTCTAACAGTTCTGTTTCCAATTTTGATTTTTCCACCTGGAATCCAATTTTTTTGTCCTGATTATATGCCTCCATTATTTGATAAAAATGAAGCCAATCTCGCACTTTATTCTTTAGTTTTTCATAACTCTGCAATTTCAATTTGTCTCCTACTTGTTCCAAAATTTCCCAATATTTCGGCCATTTGGCCTCCATATTGAGTTTTTTCAAGGCCTTTGCTTCCATTGGTGATAACCACCTTGGGGTTTTATTTTCAAATAAATCTTTATATCTTATCCAGACATTAAATAGTGCTTTCCTGACAATATGATTTTTAAATGCTTTATGTGCTTTGACCTTATCATACCACAGATATGCATGCCAACCAAATACATTGTTAAAACCTTCCAAATCCAAAATGTCTGTATTCTCAAGGAGTAGCCATTCTTTCAACCAGCAGAAAGCTGCTGATTCATAATACAGTTTAAGGTCTGGCAGGGCAAATCCACCTCTTTCCTTTGCATCCGTTAAAATCTTAAAATTTATTCTGGGCTTCTTGCCCTGCCAGACAAATCTAGAAATATCTCTCTGCCACTTCTTGAAACAGTCCATCTTGTCTACAATTTGCAATACTTGAAACAAAAATAACATTCTTGGCAATACATTCATCTTTATCGTAGCAATACAGCCTAGCAGTGAAAGCTTCAAGTTTGACCAAATTTCTAAGTCTTTTTTCACTTCCGCCCAACATTTTTCATAATTATCTTTAAATAAATTCACGTTTTTGGCTGTCATGTTAATCCCCAAGTATTTCACTTTTTTAACCACTGTTAAACCTGTCTCATTCTGAAACCTCTCTCTTTCATTCTCTGTTAAATTTCCCCCCAAAACCTTTGTTTTTAGTTTGTTCAATTTGAATCCAGCAACCTGACCAAAATCTTGAATCAGTTCCAAAACTCTTTTGGTACTAGATTCTGGCTCCTGTAATGTCAGTACTAAATCGTCTGCAAATGCTCTCAATTTATACTGTTTAGCTCCGACTTGTATACCTTTAACCAACTGGTCTCTTCTAATCATATTCAGCAAAACCTCCAGGTGGGGAAATTGGGCAACCTTGTCGTGTCCCTTTCTCTATCTTAAATTCCTCCGTCACCTCATTATTAACAATTAACTTGGCCTTTTGTTCAGAGTAAATTGCACTTATACCGTTTCCAAATCCTTCTCCCACCCTCATCCCCTGTAGATTTTTCTTCATAAAACTCCAAGAAATATTGTCAAAGGCTTTCTCCGCATCTACAAATATTAAAACTGCTTTGGTGTTAATATTCACTTCTAACTTTTCCAGAATGTTAATTATATTCCTCAAATTATCAGACAAATGTCTACTCGGAAGAAAGCCTGCTTGGTCTTTATGAATCTCTTCCATCAACACTTTTTTTAATCTCTTAGCCAAAATATCTGCAAAAATTTTGTAATCCACATTAAGTAGTGATATGGGGCGGTAGTTCTTAAGCTGAGTTTTTTCAGTTTCTGTTTTCGGTATAAGTGTAATATATGCAGGCCACATGTTCTCCTGCAATGATTTTGCAAAGTTTTTTGCAGATAAAATCGGTCAGATTCGGGAAGAAGTAGACTCCACCGTGGGAGCAGGGCCGGGGCGGGAGAGTGCTAGAGTTCTGTCTAGTCGAGTGGGATCAATTCCAATCTGTTACCTCCGAGGATGTGGACAGGCTGCTTGGACGAGTGAGACCAACCACCTGTCTCCTGGATCCTTGCCCATCCTGGCTTATAAAAGCTAGCCGGGAAGGACTGGGCGATGGGCTTCGTGGGGTGGTGAATGCTTCCCTCCGTGAGGGAGCCTTCCCAGACCCGCTGAAAGAGGCGGTTATTAAACCGCTTCTTAAAAAACCATCTTTAGATGCGGCCACGATGGCCAACTATCGCCCAGTCTCAAATCTTCCATTCTTGGGCAAGGTGATTGAGCGAGCGGTTGCCGAACAACTCCAGGCACGCCTGGAAGAAGCGGACCATTTGGATCCCTTCCAGTCGGGATTCAGGCCTCACCATGGGACTGAAACTGCCTTGGTCGCACTGGTTGATGATCTCCGGCGGGCTAGAGACAAAGGTGAGAGCTGTTTCCTAGTTCTGCTGGATCTCTCAGCGGCGTTTGATACCATCGACCATAACATCTTTCTGGACCGTCTTGAGGGGCTGGGAGCTGGGGGCACTGTCATACAGTGGTTCCGCTCCTTCCTCCTGGGCCGTGTTCAGAAAGTGGTGGTGGGGGATGAGTGTTCAGACCCCTGGGCTCTCACTTGTGGGGTGCCTCAGGGTTCTGTCCTCTCCCCCATGCTTTTCAACATTTACATGCAGCCGCTGGGAGAGATCATCAGGAGGTTTGGGCTGGGTGTTCATCAGTATGCGGATGATACCCAGCTCTACCTCTCTTTTAAATCAGAACCAGTGAGGGCGGTGAAGGTCCTGTGTGAGTGTCTGGAGGCGGTTGGAAGATGGATGGCGGCTAACAGATTGAGGTTGAATCCTGACAAGACAGAAGTACTGTTTTTGGGGGACAGGAGGCGGGCAGGTGTGGAGGATTCCCTGGTCCTGAATGGGGTAACTGTGCCCCTGAAGGACCAGGTGCGCAGCCTGGGAGTCATTTTGGACTCACAGCTGTCCATGGAGGCACAGGTCAAATCTGTGTCCAGGGCAGCTGTTTACCAGCTCCATCTGGTACGTAGGCTGAGACCCTATCTGCCTGCGGACTGTCTCGCCAGAGTGGTGCATGCTCTGGTTATCTCCCGCTTGGATTACTGCAATGCGCTCTACGTGGGGCTACCTTTGAAGGTGACTCGGAAACTACAACTAATCCAGAATGCAGCAGCTAGACTGGTGACTGGGGGCGGCCGCCGAGACCATATAACACCGGTCTTGAAAGACCTACATTGGCTCCCAGTACGTTTCCGAGCACAATTCAAAGTGTTGGTGCTGACCTTTAAAGCCCTAAACGGCCTCGGTCCAGTATACCTGAAGGAGCGTCTCCACCCCCATCATTCTGCCCGGACGCTGAGGTCTAGCGCCGAGGGCCTTCTGGCGGTTCCCTCATTGCGAGAAGCAAAGCTACAGGGAACCAGGCAGTGGGCCTTCTCGGTAGTGGCGCCCGCCCTGTGGAATCCCCTTCCAGCAGATGTCAAAGAGATAAACAACTACCTGACATTCAGAAGACATCTTAAGGCAGCCCTGTTCAGGGAAGTTTTTAACGTGTGATATTTTACTGTATTTTTGGTTTTTATGGAAGCCGCCCAGAGTGGCTGGGGAGGCCCAGCCAGATGGGCGGGGTATAAATAATAAATTATTATTATTATTATTATTATTATTATTATTATTATTATTATATGTTTCTTTCCACGATTCTGGTACCTTTTTCCCTTCCAGTATTTCATTACAGACTTCTTTTAAAGGTTGTACTAACCATTGTTTTAAAGTTCTGTAATATCTTGAAGTCAGTCCATCTGGTCCTGGAGATTTGCCCAATTGCATGTTCTGAATGGCATCTTCTATTTCCTGTTCAGATATTTTACAGTTCAACATTAATTTACTTTCTTGAGGAATTTTTTGTAATCCATTTATCTTCAAAAATCGATCTATGTCAACTTCTTTCTGTGGCCCTTGTGTGTATAATTGTTTGAAGTACCTCTGGAAACATTTTTTAATCTTGGCTGGGTTCTGTATGTTCCTTCCTTCCACTTCTAGGATTGTAATAGTATTTAATTTTTGTCTTTTTTTCATTTGCCACGCTAGCAACTTCCCACATTTATTAGCTGATTCAAATGTCTTTTGTCTCATTTGTTTAATTTTCCATTCTATTTCCTGATTCATCATTTTCATATATTGTACTTGGTATAGCTTTATTTCTTTCAGAATCTCTTGCGACTTTGGTTTTGCTCTCAATTTCTTCTCACTATCTTTTATTTTTTCCAATATTTTATCTTTCTTTTCATTTTGGCTTCTTTTCTTTATTGCATTCTGTTGTATCAAGAACCCTCTCATAACGGCTTTACTTGCGTCCCAGATAACTCTTTTTTCAACATCAGTGTTCATATTTATCTCAAAATAGTCTCTCATAGTTTTTTGGGCCTTCTTAATCACGTTTTCATCTCTGAATAAGGTGTCATTCATCCTCCATCTAAAAGAACCAGTGGAAATCAGTTTCATCTCCATCTTCACAGGATTATGGTCAGAGCAAGTTCTTGGACAGATTTCCGCCTTCTTTATCTTTGGAGCCATTCCACTAGTTACCCATATTTGATCGATTCTGGTCCATGTCATTTTGGCTTCAGAAAAGAAAGTTCCCTCTCTAGCCAGGGGATTCTTTATTCTCCAAATATCAACTAAATCCAAATTGTCTGTCATCTCAAAAAAGGTTTTCGGTAGTCTACCATCTTGTGGTGAATCTTGCCTCCGCCACCCCATCCTAAATCTGAAAATGTACCTCTGTATGCTGATTGCCAAATACTTTTTTTCCTGTCTAGAAGTGGACTCCAGAAATGGTTCAGCACAAATCAGTGATGGAGCTTATCCAGATGATTATAAGTCCACAGTCCGTAGTATGAATGGACCAAATTTTCAATTTTAGTTTTCCTCAGTTTCTGCTATCCCAATCATAAATTCAGTTTGCAACATTCTGACAACATTTCTGCATCAGTTTGCCATTTATTTTATATCTTTAAGAAAGTGACCAAGTGAGCATTTTTGTGTGCCTTTATCCTAATATACACATTTTTGTAAACAATTTTCTCTAATAGAGTGCATTTGATTATGTCATTTCAATTAATACGTGCATTTTTGAGCACACATACATATTTTTCCCTTGGAGAACTGCATTGCAAAACTCAGGGAAGTGCAAATTTTGAAGGATAGCTGCATTTCTGTTTACATATTTTTGAGAACTGCAAATTAGATATACAGTATTTGCATTAAAATGTGAACCAAATTGAATTTCTCTTCTATCCCCAAGCTGAAATAGACACAAAATTGCAAAGTTGCTACTAAATTGTATGTGGACTATGGCAAAAAATATCTATTTCCACATGGAGGAAAGTTCATAGCTCAGTGGCACAGCATCTGCTAGTTGGAAAAGAAAGCTACTCAGTATAAGGTGAAGTATCCTATGTTCCCATGCCATGCACATGAAAAGCCATAGCCTACAATTTAGGCCCTAAACAAATTCAAATTAGTCAAATTTGAGGTGGGCAAAACTAATGAGAAATGGGTATTGTCAATTCAGGGCAGACTTATCCTGAATATCCCCAGATATTCATTCCTGTGAAAAATAACACCTTGGGAAACTTTTATATAATCAGCACCAAAAATGAAGATACCATATGGAATTCTGTCCCCTGCCAAATTAATCCTTCCTAGCTTTTAGAAGAATGGTAAATACTTTTCACTTTCAGAAAGCTTTAGGGCTATAAATGGTTGTTAGATCAACAATTTATTTCTTAGACAAATGCTTTGGATCTCAGTTTTGGGATTGTATATTTATCATTTTATTGTTGGATCTTTATTCTACTTTACGCGGTTTTGTGATTGCTATGAGGGCTCATGTGGTTTAAACAATAAGGTTAATCATGCATGTGCTTGAGACATATTACTCCTCCTCCTCCACTCCTCCTTCTCCTCCTCCTCCCATATCCTCCAACACTTTGAAGCCAAAATCCAGGACGCCATCTTCCCATACATCATCTTCCCATCTTTTGGTTGCACTGTGGTTTGCCCCGACTCAAAAGCACTTTTTTTGGGTATGACACCCCTAAACACACATTTTGGGGCATTGTGCAAGATTGTGGCCCCAAAAAGCACATTTTGGGAGGGAAATCACAGCATGAAATCACACAAGATCATAGTAACCAAAATGGCCGTTGTCTCATGATAAAAAACAGCATGTCTCAATTGTACCGGGACACTTCTGGGGTATGTCATCATTAGCAAAAAGGCTCCACCAAATGTTGGGAATCTGTTGGATTAGTTGTGTTTGTTGTTTCTCACCTCTGCAGCCCCACAGGCCTCTGAGAAGGGTGGAGCCCTGGTGCAATGGCCACTGATGAAGACAATAATATTCTCCTGTTTGGACACTGTGAGTTAGGGGCATTCTAGTTAAAATGCTCCATATGTCCCAAACATTATTGCTTTCCTCCACATTCACACCCACATCTCTGCAGGCAGAGCTGAACAAACATATGGGTCACATGTATGCCACCTTCAGTTCAATGGTAGATGAAAAGTGGGATATAAATGTAAGAAAATGTGTACCATTCACAGATGTGGATTATCCTCACACATATTCTCTTGCATGCCTAGCTTCCAACCGCTTGCCAAATACTAACTATATTTATCTTTGCAAAGTTTGCATGAAACTATTGCGTTCAGAACTTCCAGATTCTCTGGTTTAAATTTTTTTTAAAAAAAGAATCAGGTTTTTGGTCACAGTTTGTTGAGGCCAAGACTGTTTAATTCAGAATTGTTTTTTCTTCCAGGACTATTCATATCTGCATAGATAATATGTGAGCATGCCTGCCAGGTATAAAGTTCATCCATTAAATTACTACTTTCAGAGACTTGCCTGTATGTTTAGCACAGCCCAGACATAAGATTGGCCTTAGGCTATGAAATGCTAGTAGTAGTAGTAGTGACTAATTAGCTTTTCACTGGAAAGGGCTATGCATAGAACTTAAACTCCTACTGAATAACAGGAAATGAATTAGGGAGTAAATGAGGCCTCATCACTACTCAGTGCATGAGAATGCTGGATAACTTTGCCCCAATACACACCCCTTATTCAGAGTGTATCTCCCACATGCTACAGAAATGGGTCAAAGTGTGTCAAGTGTGCAGCTCTGTGATGGCTCACTTTAAGAAGAGTGTAGCTGAAGGGCAGGGACTTGAAGCCTGCTGGATCAGTTGCATAACTAAGTTTCCCATGGGAAACTTGATCATGCAGTAGATCCCTTTTGATAGTAGTTTTGCCAACCTATTGCTCAGTGCTTCCCAGACCCATAGCATATGGGTGGCAAATCCCCCTTTGCAGTTCCGAAGTGCTCCACAACCAGCTGGGTGCTTGGGAAACACAACACAAGCAGGATGACCCATTAGTCAATCATGTGACATCATAATGATGTCAGGTGAGTGGCAGGTGGGTTGTCCCACCCACCTACCTGTCAAAGTTGGTTCACAAAAGTATAGACGGGTAAACAATCTGGTCTGCTGGGCCAAAACGACGAGGAGAAGAAGAAGAAGAAGAAGAAGAAGAAGAAGAAGAAGCAGCAGCAGCTGCTCCCTGGTGTAGACAAATGACAATAAGATCAGGGGAAGGCCATGAAAATGGAAATAAGTCTCTGAGGAAAGGTTGAAGGTACTGGGTATGTTTAATCTTGAGAAGAAAAAAAGACTGAGGTGGGGGAGATGAGCACATTCTTTAAAGGCAAGAAGGGCTGCTACTTAGAAGTAAGTCTCACTGTGTTCAATGGGGCTTACTCCTAAGTAAGTGTGCACAGGATTCTTTGGTAATATTCCAGGAGGGGGAATGAGGGGGGAATATAGTAGTACAGTGGTACCTTCGGTTAAGTACTTAATTCGTTCCGGAGGTCCGTTCTTAACCTGAAACTGTTCTTAACCTGAAGCACCATTTTAGCTAATGGGGGCCTCCTGCTGCCGACATGCCGCCAGAGCATGATTTCTATTCTCATCCTGAAGCAAAGTTCTTAACCCGAGGTACTATTTCTGGGCTAGCGGAGTCTGTAACCTGAAGCGTATGTAACCCAAGGTACCACTGTAGTAGTAGTAGTAGTAGTAAATGGCTCTGCTGGTTAGCCTGTTTTAAAAGTTTCTTATTAGCAGACCCAAAAGTCAGCAGTCTTCATTGAACTGATGAAATGATACTGCATTCAAACAGATGGATCTAGTGATCAAATGAACCACCCGCTGCTTAGAGCGTTTGCCCCGTGCTCCATGTAAGTGAAGTATGGACTAGGGGCAGGCATTTGGGAATTGTGAATATCACACAGATACTTTGATGGTGGACTCCATCTGGATTTATTCCATTTCAGATGGCATGAGTAAGAGGGTGCGTTATGGATCTTGTTCTCTGTGTGGGCGGGCAGACCTATTTTGGGTATGCCAAACCTGAAGGCAAATTATTCAACAGCAACCTGGAGAACAGAACATGCCAACAACTAACATAGGACTTGATTAGCAGAATGCAGGGTGTGGGCGACTTCACTCAGAGCTATTTAAGGACCCTGGCAGAACAACAACCCCTCATCCTTGAAACAAGCAGTGTGCTGCTGCTTTAGCTGCTGCAGCTTGTACCACACTACATGGTGCAAGATAGGTGATTTCCCCGATCTACCCATTTGCAAGCAGTATTGCACAAAATATGGTGTGTGGTCGTTTTGCTTTTCCTCCAGGCCTTCATCACACAACAGACAGTCAGTTGGGGGCATAAAGGTGCACAGTTGTGTTATAGTACACTGGGGTGGAGGACATTTTTCAGCCTGAGGGCCACATCCCCTTCTAAGCAACCTTTATAGGGCCACATACCAGGGGTAGGAGGAGCCAGAGGTAGGTGGAGCAATGAATGCAAATGTTATTTTTGTACTGTAGACTAATTTCTAGATACACTCTCTGCCATCCAAAAAGCATTATCGGAGTTCAAGGATATCAGATTCTCCAAGTGTCCCTATTTTCCAGGGACAGTCTCAGATTTACAGAAGCCATCCCGGTTTCTGATTTGATACTGGAATGCCCCACTTTTCCTTAGGACGTCCCTATTTTCAATGAAGAAATGTTGGAGGGTATGGAGTTATCCAGCCCCCAAGCCATCTGAAGGCAGTTCTGTATAGGGAAGTTTTTTTAATGTTTAATGTTTTATTGTGTTTTATATATGCTGGAGAGTCAGATGGACAGGGTATTAAATTAATATAATATAATATAATAATTGAATAGGACATCAGAGAAATGTTGGAGGGTTTGAGATATAATCCAGCACGGCCCAAACACTCAAAGATAGTGTGAAGCAGGTCCGGTGAGATGTATGACCCGAGGAGAGCCTGGGGAGAGTTCTGAGATTAGGAGGGCTGGTTTCAGGCCAAAGGTTCCCGTGGTACATGTTACAAGGAAGGATAAAGAGGAGGGAGAAGTGGCAGCTAGGGCCATAGTCAGTCTTTCTCACTAGGAGGGCTACCACACTGCCACATGGAACGTTGAAAAATTGAATGGGAAATCAGAGATTTCTTAATAGCAATGTGCCAGCGCCAGGGGACAGCACTGACAGGCATTTGCCAAGGCCCACAATCCTGCAGAACACCCCCTACCAATTCCTGGAGCTTCCTGACCCTCTGCTCCCCGCACTCCTTGTCATCACTGGCTGTTCACTTAGCCTCTTATGGCATGTAAACAGTGTCCCTAGAGCATGGGAATGGAGCAGGTACCTCAATTTGCCTTAGACAATCATACCAACTGAAGGGAGATATTTATGGAGCCATTTAAGCCTGAGAAGAAGGACTCTAAAGCACAAATGGAGAAGGGTCCAGAGCTGGGGTGTGCATACAAGCCTCTTTCCATAATGACCAAAGGAGTTCAGAACTCATGTTCAGCATCTAAGTATGAACAATGTTTCTTAGCATGCTCAGTGAGGTTGAAAAGTCTGTATCTGGGCTCAGAATGTGGGTGGGGCTCATAGGACACCATCTTTGTGCTCCATATGGGGGCCATTTCCTTCAGCACAGTAAGAAGCCTGGTCATTTATGCATAGCATCAAGAGAGGAACTGCACCATCAGAAAATGTCATCTATTTTGGACTTATCCAAAATAAATGAATTTTGAAAGAACTTAGAAATTCCCAATAGACCTACTGGTGGCCCTTTGGGCCATATCTAAAAAAAGGAAGATAGAGAGCTTCAAGACTAGAACTAGAAAAAAGAGGAACATGACAATTCATTAACAGCTAGTGAAATTTTGGGATATTTTAAGTATGATCACACTTATTCATGTAGTTAAAATAAGGGAAATGGAGAGTGATATCTGTGTGGAGCATGTTTATTATGTAAGTGAAGGATGTGAGTTACAAGGTACAGTCTTAACTAATATGGAAGATACTGGTTGATGGAGCATGAATAACTACTACATTAATCTTATTTGCACTACTATCAACATCAGTGAATTTATAATTTATTCTTATTGTTGACAATATGCAATATGTTGTATTTCAATTTACCATTTGGTTTTGTTATTTTGTTTGTTTGGTTTTGTTATTTTGATGTCAACTAAGAATAAGTCATAGGGTTGTATTCCACTAAGTCCTACACAGAGTACACCCATTGAAACTAATGAACCCAAGTTACTCAGTGGGTAGCATTGAATATTACCCAGGAATACTGTCCTGCTGCTAACTGTAAATGGCCAACTGCACAGAATAATAGAATCCTAGAATCATCTAGGGTCACCTAGTCCAACGCCCTGCAATGCAGGAATCTCAACTAAAGCATGCATGACAGATGACCACAATGTTTAAGCCTCAATGGCCATCTGCCATGGATGCTTTAGCTGAGATTCCTGCATTGTTGCGGGTTGGACTAGATGATCCTTGGGGTCCCTTCCAACTCTACAATTCTATGATTCAACGTGACAGCTCTTTGTGATGCATATCAATGTATGAAAGTCTTCACTGAGAAGGAAAGCGGAAGGTAGAAGGGCAGATTGTGGGCATGTTGGAGGTGTGCAGGAGATGGATCAGGGGAAGCCTTGCCAGTTCCTCATCATGCCCCTCCAAATGGAGAGAGGTCATATCCTAACCTGACATATGTATTCACCCTCCCACAGGAGAGGCATCAGTTTTATTTAGAAAAAATTGAAAAGCAAAAAGCAAATACAAAACCTCCTTCCACCCTGCTGCAATTAGGAATGGAAGAATCAGTCAGTTTTCGTTTCTCTCATTTTCCTGTTCTCCACATTACCACATAAGTAGGTAAATGCATTTCAGTGTTAATTTCTCCTAATACACACATTTTTTTTCTAATACATTTCCCCATACCTAATGCATTTTGGTGTGCTATTTTCTTGAATATGTGCATTGTTAGGCAGGTGTTACCCTGCAATACACATTTTTGTACATCTTTTTTGGCTAGGGAACTGCTCTGCAAAATTCAGAGAAATGCTAATTTCAAAGGATGGCTGTATTTGCACATCATGTTGAAAAGTGTGAACAAAGTAGATTCCCCCTTAAACACAAACCAAATCTAATTTCTCCTTCATCCCAAGCTGCCATGTACCCATTATGACCTTGGACCTCTCAGAGCCTCTGCCATCAGTCCCTCCCTGCAGCACGCAGGCAGGATTGCTCTTGCAAAAAATAATAATCTACATGACAGCCCATTGAAATAACTGGGATTTCCTCCTGTGCCATAGTGTTCTGAACATTCCTCTAAACTGGACAGTCTGAATATTAAGAAAGCCCTTTATTGAGATAATGTGTGCTAGCTGCCTCAAACATTCTAAAGTGTTATATAAAACACTATGTAGCATTATCCTTACATTTTTGAAGGGAAGAGAAATGGTTTCCTTTATTACTGTGGTCTGTGCCAGATCAGACCTGTGGGGTTTCGATTCTTGTAAGCTGCTGCACAAAATAACTGGAGCCACGATGGCTTGAATACAGTTCAATCCACTGTTACTCAAAATATAGTTTAGTTATGATCAAGCTGCTCGTCATCACTGATATCATGCAAGTTTGTGCCTATGATTTATATCTCACCCTTGCAGCCCGTTTAAAACTGAACACACTTTTCCTGTTAAAATGCTGCTTTCTTCCAACTTCTTCCAACAAACCAACCCTCCCTTTCTAGTTTCTTGGAACTCTTCATTCCCAAATGACTGAAATACTTTCTTTTGTTCCACACTGTGACATTCTCAGGACTTTCCAACTGACATTCTCAAGCCCTGTTTCAAGATGTAAAAAGATAAAACAGCAGAAAAGAAAAGCATCCACTCGGGAACAGAAACAAAGTCTCTAAGAAACTTTCCTTGGTGTGGCTGTAAAAACTCATACTGGGTATGTGCTGGCTTGTTAATCATTAAAAACACTGACAAAGCTATAGAAGCTAATCAGAGACTACACAAGTTTTCAAAGTTCTGATGGAGTTTTGCTTTTTGGTTTTGTTTGGCTTCTTTAAAAAACAACAACCAAAAACAACCACCTTACCTTGATGGTGAAGAAGTACCATGCAAGTCGTAACAAAGAGGCCTTTGATCATTTTGGGCAGGGGGTTGATGAGGCGACGGAGTAGCCCTTTGATTTCAGAAGCCGAAGTGCCAACTTGAGCTGTCTCCAGCCTGCCTTTGACTGTGCAAAGCAAAGAATGACTGCTTCGGCTTTATTCTTGCTGCTACATGAGGAAGTGTTTACCAAAGGTGTTGCTCAACTTCCAAGTTGCAACAGTGCCACTGCAGGGCAGAACTTCAAGCTGACTTACCTGGGGTCAGTCGACAGGTGATGGATAGTTTCTTGCAAGGCATTTTTCTTGCAAGTGAAAGCCCCAAAGACCAAATTAAATTGGTAATGTCTGAGGTTTTCTTTGGCCTGGATGTTAATAGAACGGGTATTTTATTGAACTTGCCCCCTCCCCACACACCTTTTTTGTTGTTGATGGGGCTATTAAATGTAAAGGAAGGGGAAGAGGATAGCAGAGGGTTCTAATTCCTACAATGTTCTGAAAACAACAAATTTTCTAATAAAGTATAGAAGAGTTCAGGAAGTATTTTACTAGGTTCTGGTTATATCACCATTTGTTGCTTGGGGGGCAGGGGAATAAACAATGGCAACTTCTGAGGCACCTTAAATGCTAACAGAGTTATCATGGTGTGGATTAAAGACTAGTTGCATCTGGCAAAGCAAGCTCTAGCCCCCAAAATCTTATGCCATAATAAATCTTGTCTTCTTTAATGGACCTCTTTGTAGACTTTGCCACAACAGATTCAGCACAATTTCCCCCCTGGAATTTGCTGTTCATGCATTGTGAGTTCCAGTTTCTGTTGATGTGTGTTTTGAGGGAAAGGGAAGGGCTTGAGCAATAGACATGAGACAGTCATACTGAATCATTTGACTGCAGCAAGGTGATTTCCCCCCAACACCCTCTCTTCCCCCCATCTCCAGCAGAAATCTTGGGTGTTCAGGAGCAGGCTCAGAATTAAAGTGGGTGTGAAAGAATGATCAGCATCTGGATCATAACAAAGGCAAGGTGAAAATCTCCAGAGAATGGGGGGAAAGAGAGGAAAAGATGAAGATCTAGTTTCAGCTACTTTATATCAGGTCTGCAAACTTGAATCTGTTTTGGTGAGAGAGATTCTTTTGTTCTACGATTGTGTGGTAGTATGGACTTTTTAAACACACACACATGTAAACATTAACAATGGTCTTTTGTTCTAAACATAGGTTGCAGGTTTTGGAAGCAATTCAATGTGTGCTTATTTGAAAGTAAATTTCTCTGAACTGAGTGGGACACTTCTTAGTAAAGTTGCATGGGATTGCACTGTATGTTTATTAAATTGCCTTAGGCTTATAGTTTGGTAATATGTTCTTTTTCTCCAAATTTGATTAATTAATGAGCTATGCAGTTTACTAATCTTTGCTGACAGCCCTACTTTATATGGCTACTTAAGGACATGGCTCACATACATTATGTTTGCCCTTTTATGTTATGGTATAATAAAAAAGTAAGGCTGTCATCATGTTGCAGTTAACATGGCTGCCAGCAGGAGGCCATGGCAACTCCAGCATAATGACAGACCAGCTGACCAGTGAGCAAGCAAGCAGGGCAGGTAGCAGGAGGCCCAGGCAAACAGAGTGGCACTTCAGAGAGCAGTTTGGCAAACTACTTTCTGAAGCACCTTCCATCCTCCATTGAACATTGGTGTTTAAAGGAGGATGGGAGGCACTTCAGACAGTGTTTTGCTAAGGTTCTTTTCTTTAATTCTTTAGAAGATTTATAAACTGCCTGATCAAAACTCTCTCCAAGCAAGAAACACATAAAATAGATAACACACAGTTAAATGCGCAAGCCAATTAAACAACCAATGTGTATAAAACATTTCATAATTTATGAAAACAGTGCATATCCCTATTTATTCTGCTCACATTTTTATTGACATACCCTCCAACATTTCTCAGATGAAAATTGGGACATTTCTCAGTCTCTCACCCCCCCCCCAGCCTCCTGGACCCTCCAATTTTTGTGCTCCTCACAGAGCATTTCCTATCAGAAAAAGGGCGAGTGCCACCATCACTATGCCAACAGGACACAGCACACATATATTCCACTGTCCTAAGAAAACCCCTTAATCCCTTTATTTTATTTTTTTGTAGATTTACAAAATGAAAAACACACCAATAAATAAATTTTAGAAAGCAGCAGGATTAGGCGCGGATGCACAAAGCATATGCATATATATATATATAAAAAATATATATATAATATATATAATATCAAGACTCCTTACACTCTGCTGCACTCCCCCTTTCTTCCCACCCAGGGTAGCCCTGCCCTCTGCCTGCCCCTCAGAGTTGGCACATCATGTGGAGTTGGGCCTTCGCAGCGGCAGCCTCTCCTTCTCCTTGCCCTCTCTCCAGCAGCTGCTATGAGCTGCCCGAGAGCAGAGGCCAGCCGCAGCCGCAGCTGTGGAGAGGCCATAGAGAGGCAACAGGATGCTCTCTCACAGCCGCTGCCACATCCACCATTGTCGCTTGGGACAAGTACTGGCTCATCCTGCTCTCCAAGTTTGGTGGCAGTGGCAGGGAAAAAAGGGACATCGCAGTATCAAATTGGAAGCCATGATGGTTTTGTAATTCCGGGACTGACCCTGGAAAATCAGGACACTTGGAGGGTATGCAAAGTCTAATCTTGTTGTTCCAGAATGACAGAGCACTTTAATCTACTAGGGTCAAAACGATGCCGTATATTCAAAGAAATCTTAAACCACTTTAACAGTCATAGAGAATTATGGGAACTGAAGTGCTAGGCACTGTCACTCTTTGAGGCCAGCACCTTAACAAACTACAGTTCCCAGGATTCTCTTGGAGTAGCCATGACTGTTGAAGTGTTATAAGAGTGCTTTAAAGGTATGGTGTGGAACTGGGGAAAATAAGGGAGATAGATGCAAGATCAAAATACATGTGAAGAGGAAGAGCCACCATGTTGGGATCTTCAACTTCAACACAAAGGAATTTATATGCAGATATGTGGATAACTGGGGTGGTTTGGATGAGGCAGCAGAGCTGGGGGAAAGGCTGCTTAACCCTTTCCTAGGGTAGCAATATCTCCTCCTTTACAGAGGACTTAATTCAAAGGAGTCTAGTTTAAAGATAAATAAGCAAAAGATTGATAAGAGAACCAGTCGGAGGGCCTTGAAATTGCCTGGACAGCAGACTGAGCAGGCACACAGGACCCATGAGCACAGTCTTCCCCCATATGGGGAAGTGTATTACATAATTAAATTATGGTAATTATTTCCAAATTTGTATCTAAATATTTCTAAATTTGCATCTAAATTTGCATCTAGTCTGTGCAAAAGTTATGCAAATCTGTGTCATGTTTATGCTATTTTGGCTGATTCATTTCCTCTTTTGTTGCAAGTTCTGCAGTACAAATATGGGGAACTGCCCATCATATTTTCTAAACAGAATCTGGGCAAATCTTTCCTCTTTTCAACCCCAGGAGGGGATGGGAAGGCAAGAGTCATGTAATTTTGTCCTCTTGCTGCAGCCGAAGAGGCTGGATGGAGCTCTTCCTGCCTATCAAGTTTCCTTCAGCACTAAATAAACAGGTGATATTTATTTAGGATATTTACATCCCACTTTATAGAGGATCTTAAAGCAGCTTGCTAAATATTCTCAAAAAGAAACCACACTAAGATCTAGTAGATAGTAGGGAAGAAATCTGATCAGTTTGATTTGATCCATCCATCCCTGTTCTTGTTTCTGAAATGGAAGCAACTGTGCATTACTAAATTATTCTTGAATTCCAAACCTTGAGCATAGCACAGTTAGCTGAACATTTATTTCAGTTTTTCCTTCCCATTTATGTTCATGATTTTCATGGGGAGGGGAGGGGAGCATGAGCTGAAAAATCTGCAGCATTTTCTAAATTCCACTTTATTCCTCACTAGTCGGATCTCATCTTGTGTCCAGTATCACACTGCACTGGATCCATCCAAAACCTAAATGCCAAATGGATTTGCCTGATCAGATTGGGGCAGCCCTGGATCACCCTGGGTTAGATCAGGCCCACCTAGAGTTGTCTGGGGTGGTCAAAAGGGGGGATCTTGCCAGAGGGGATGGGAGAAGAAGATGCACAAGCAGCCTACGTGTGCCTTCCTCTCCCCACCCTCCCAGCCATGTGCTTAGTCTCCAGTCAGGGTTTATTTTTTATTTTTTTTATAAAATTTTTATTGGTTTTTTAACATATAATATAAGACAATACAAACAACAAACACTAACAAACAAACATATAAACATGTATAATTTCATAAAAATTTTTCATATACCCAATTTCAACGACTTCCCCATGCCTCCCTTTTCTGCATCCTTATTTTAAATTTTTCAGCAACCCCTGGTCTTAGTTACTTATAAATTCCTTTCTTTAACCCTTTTCTTTCCTCATATCCAATCCTTTATCGCTGCTTTACCCATGACATTTTAACACTCAATGATTTTACAAGAATTTTTAAGATAAAGTTTAAATTTCTTCCAATCTTCCTCCACCGTCTCTTTCCCTTGGTCGCGGATTCTGCTCGTCATCTCTGCTATCCAGTCAGGGTTTAAACCCAGATTAAGCATGACTCTAAAATAAATGGGGCCAGATGGAGTTCCACTCGTGAGAAGCCACCACTGAAAAGCTCCAGGACCAGGACCCCACACCACATACTTCATACTGAGTAGGGACCACCAAGAGAACCTCATCTGCTGCTTTCAAATCAGTGGATATTGTAAACTATACTAGACAACACACACGCACACACAAAGTGATGAAGAAGCTGCACAAGCAGAGTAAGATGATAGATACCTGTTTCAGGAAAGCTGCGTCATCTCTCTTCTCACAAAATGATTTCTTTAAACGTGAAAATGTGTGTGTCAGTCTACCTACGGAGGCATTTCTTCTTCATATTATCTCCCATACATATGGTCCACATTTCATTCTGTTCTCTGGTGAATTTCTGTATTTGGCAAAGCTGGAGGATAATGCCTAAACCCAGTTATGTAGGGGGATGTCCCACTGAATTCAGATGGACCAGTTTCTGAGTAGCCATGCATAAGATCTGCCATTAGTTAATTGAATATTTATAACTATCTTGTTCTGCTGGGGTTGGGAACAGCAAGGGAAAGTGGTGATGAATGCGAGAACTGTAAATACGATGGCCCATCATAGCTGGTGGCTTTTCCCTTAGACAAATTTATTTGTGGATCGAGGGCCCGACCCCCGCTATGTGAAATAAACACACAAGGACACGTGATATAAGGTTAATGGGCAAGAAAAGGCCACAACTTTATTGATTACAGCAGTGAAAAGGTATTGGCTTAGGCATTGGATGACTATAGGAGGTGGGTTTATTCAACAGTAGGTGGAGCCTGTTGATGCTAATCCAACTATAGGCTCACCCCTGATGTCACCGAGGGTCGTGCCATGGCCTCCCGCCAAGCAGGCATCGGACGGAATACACGACCGCCAGATTCCTTTAACGGAATAACCCACGGTAGATAGCATAGGCGATGGCCACACCTAGCCCTTGACACACATGAATCCAATGCCTAACCGCCACCCGAGCCGCAAAGGGGCTCGCCGCCAATACCCTCACAGCTGCAACCAATCCCTAATGCTACTAATGACGCTGTCCAACCAGATGTCATTCCCAATGTCTGTTAGATGAACTCAGTCATTCCGGTACATGGCTTGTTCGCCGATCCAGATACGGTCATGATAAATGACTTGGCCATACATAAAGCGTACACAACGGGCTACCGCCCGGTTCAAGAGTTTCCTGGTTTTTTCAATGGCCATACAGCTCTGCGCACCGCGCCAAGAAGGAGGACCAGAACACCATTGACTCGCTGCGGGACGACGACGACTGAGGAGGAGGCGGAGCTGGAGCCGCAGCATTAAGCTGCTAAACACGCCCCCCGGAGACACCTGGTTGGCTGCCTCCGGTGGGCGTGGGCACCAGCCAGGTGAGGAGGGGCGGGGGCTAAGGCCCCCGGCCAGGGGCGGAGCTCGGGCTCCCGCCCACAACCACTCCCCTCTCTTCCAGGGAGGAGAGTCTTTATAAGAACTATTTCCAAACTGACAATTCATTTTAAAAAATCAAGGCAGCAGGCAATAAAATCATGAAAACATCATAAAATCATGAAACACAGAACAAATGACCAATACTGAATTAAATTAATTCTTGAAAAGTGCTTGTTGAAACAGAAATATTTTCAGCAGGTGGTTTGTCCGATTTCAAAGGGGACAGTGTTCCAAAGAACTGGTGCCACTTTGCTAAAAGCCTTGATATGCATAGAAATCAAACAAATCTATGAGAATAATGGGATAGTCAGGAAGGCTTCACCGGTTTATATAGTTATCTGGCTGATGTATAAGGAAGAAGAAGGACCTTCAGGTAACCCGGTCTTGGCCATTTTCTTTCTCTTTATATACTGACAATAATACATGGAACTGGCAGTCAATGCGTAGTTTTTAGCACTACTGTAATATTCTGGTAGAAAGAGCAGGTGTCTTTGTTGCTCAGACTGGTGAGCAAGCCTGATACCGATGCTCTTAAATTCTGATTGCCCACTACAGACTATTGCGGCAAAGAGAATTGCTTAGCTGATAAGGTTTATATTCTGAGGTCCTGTCTTTGGCCCAGAACCAAGTGGTGGTGGAGAGGCTAAGCTGCTGCAACTAATAGCAACTGTGTTGAAAAAAACAAGACCCAGATATTTTTCATACCACTTGGCTTTATTTGGCAATCAGGAACATATCATATCCGCTTTAAAGCTAAAGTCATTTTTGTAGACATGAGTAATAATTCTTTGTACAGTAAAAAAGAATTTGTCAGTGTTAGATCAGTGTTGGGCCTCCAGTGAAAACTATGCCAAAATATATCTCAAGTGCATCACCGGTAACACTAAAGGCTTAATTTTTACACAATCTCTCTTACACAATTTCTTTTCTCTAACCACCCATGCTGGGCTGTTCACCATTGTGCATCTCAGCTAGTGAACAATACCAGAAAATGCACTGTGGGGGGAGGGGGGTTAGATCCATGATTCACATCTGGTTTTAAACACAGAGAAAATTCAGCATTGCATGATTAAATAGAATCTGTGCATTGATAAAACTAGGGTTTGAAACCCAGAATTATATACTATGGTTGAGTTCTTATAAGGAGTGCCCAAAGCTATTCATTTTATTTTGAAACATTATCAGAAAAACACCCCATTTCCACTTTGATGATGTTTCAAAAATGTCTTCAAAAATGTTCACCTATTCATTTCGATTGCCTGATTTTGCCCTCAGTTGGTGGGAAGAAGCCCCCATGAGTGCTCCTCCACCACCAGCATTAGCGCCAATTTCTAGCAAAATATCACAAGATCTCATAGTGTGAGAGATGCCATGCCACTTCTTTGCCAGTGATGGAGGCAACAGGTGTGGGAGCAGGCCAGTGTGGCAGTGGCGGGGGTGGGGGTGGTATTTAATGTTTCACCTCAAGCAGCAAAACAGGACGCAGTGGCCCTAACTATATTTGTCATTCCCAGTGACATCATCATATAAATGCACTTGACTGAATATGTAGCATCATGATATTCTTTCACTACGTGATCAATAATTGCCTGGGATTGTCCATTTCACTAATTCCTTGAAGAAGGAGGAAGAAGCGGTCGCTAGGAAGGGTGTATGTTGATATCACACAGAGGCAAGAGCAATTTGGGAGGAAAGGACAGCTAACAAGATTGGGAAAAGGTGAATATTCTGACAATCAAAGTGTCTGAGGGGAAATGTTTCCAGTTGCAGACAGCATGGTGGGGTGTCATCGCTCACCTGACCTCACCGCTCACCTGACATCACTGCTGCTTCCCAGAAGGTAGAGGGAGAAGAGTGAGGCAGCAGTGAGGTTGGTGCAGTGCAAATGCACCAGCAGAGCCAATGCAGCATTCCTTCTGGTCTGATTGCACCATGCCAACCTTATCTTCCTCCCTGTAAGCACTCCATTGTCTCTTGAGACAGACAGATGCCAACAAAAATGTATTTTTTGTAACTGAAACGACAACTATGTGTCACTTTATTTACAGATATAATACTCTAAAACATGACATACGTCCATGCTGTGAGTGACAGGATTTATTCCTGCAGTAGATAAAAAAGAATGAACTTTCATCATCCCAGTCTTGTAACATGACTCCCCTGGGATAGGAACAATCTTTGTAGGTGAGTACATTGAGACTTTCTATCCAGATGACGCAGAAAGTTTATTGTCATACAGACTAAGTACCGGTATCTTCAAATGGTTTCTCTCATGCATCCACACACACACACACACACATAGAGAAAGAGAGAGGGAAGGAATTCCAACTTTATTCATTTTTATATAGCATAAATGTACAATAAGTGTAGAACATACAGGGTGTAGCATTCAGGAGCACAAGTTATCTGCATTTTCTTTGTAATTCAGCAGATATAATCCACATTGCTGAAATTCTGGATGTATAGTTTACTAAATGAAGAGGTATTGGATCACCTAGAATCTCAAATCTGTGTGGGTTGACTGTTGTTACTAAGTGAAGGCATTATGAATGTGCTCACAATTCCTCTTGCCTTCTGGCTTCATATTTCCAGAACTTGGGACCTGGAACCAATAATGCTTTCTTTGATAACAATGCCATGCCATGCAAAGGTGAGTAAAGCAACATGTGAGTATGGACTACTGTGGAACTTCCTTTTGGGTAAACATGCAGAGGATTCACCTTGTATCCATGCATTTAAAAAGTTGGGATCTCTTTCTAAGTTTCTCTGTGCACTCGACACTTCAATCTTCATTCTTTTCATATGCATTTCCCACCACCTGGTATTCTCAGAAGCATACCACTTCAAATACTGGAGGGTAGTACACAGACATCATATCTAACAGCAGTGAAGACCATTTACTAGATATTTCTGCTCTTGGACCAGATGACTGCCTGCTAGTGCCTTTCACATGTGGGGGTGCTAAAAAAAACACCCCACCACATCTACCCACTAACTTAAGTCTCTCTCTCCTGCTCCACCCAAACAAGTCCCTTCCACCTATTCTACCCATGCAAGTTTTTTGCATCTGCCATCCTCTCGAGCTCCATCTGCTACATCTTTTGTAAGTTTGCTTTGAAATAGTATTACCTGCTGCATCCCATGACCCGTAAACAAAGATGACCTACAGGTAACAAACCCAGTCACCAGACCATCCGCAAACCTTTAATCATAGGTCAGGATTTCCTGTATATCCATGGAGTTAAAATTTGGTATGACCCCTTGTTTCTTCCAATTCTATTCTTAGGTCAACTTCTTGGGCAAATAATTGATATTACCATAATATGAACTGTCTTGCATAAAGATGCATAGATGATTCCAGGGTCATTAAAAAAAAATCAATGTATTTGAATCATTGCCAACATTATTGCTGCAATGTCCATGCTGGCCTCATAATTATTTCTTGTAATTTAAAACAGCAACAAACTGTACTTTCACAAGCTAAAGGGGGGAACTTGAAAGTGTCTGGTGCGCTGATAAAAAAAGGAGCAGATCTGGAAACCACAGAAGAACATGTTGCAACAAAGAGCTTTGATGCAATGGAATGTTGTTTTGATATCACTCTCTTACATAAAACAAGACATTACTAGAACTGAAATGGAGAATCTTTGGAAGGCTGTAAACAATATTTGTTTTTGCAATCTATCAAGATAATCTAAGGATTTGCATTTTGCTCCCCATTAAAAATTTCATTGGTTTTACATCTAGCTGAATTTCCCTGTTTATGTAATGTGACCTAAATACATAAAAAGAAAATCAATCAAACATGCATAGATAATTCACTTATCCCTTTTGGTGCTGTATCTCCATGTTGGGTCACGTGGTTCTGCCATTTTGTTTGGCAAAAATATATCTAAGGAAACTGTGCAGTCACAGCTGTGAGGTTGAGATAACATGCCAAATAATTCCTGATTTGCCACCAACATGTCACCAAGAGCAAAAATCAAATGTAGGGGTTTCTTCGGCAAAATGTCTGACAAATTTCAAGGAAAATCCAAAGGAATTTTAAGGAGACTTGAGAAATTTCCCATTGGGTCCCCTATACACTTAGGATGCCACTAGATATTAGTGGCACTGGATGGAATTAACTACAGTACTTCAGGCACTGGTGACTTAAACATTGGATTACAGCAATGCGGGGCTATCCTTGCACTGGATTGGTGAGCTATGCTTTGTGCGGAAGGCTGCAGCATGCTTGATGGCAGGAGTGAGACCCTGCCGGCATTTAACACCTCTGCCTAGAGAGCTGCACTGGTTGTCTGTTTGCTACCAGGACAAGTTCAAGGTGCTACTCACAGCTTAGGACCAATTTACTTGCAGATTCACCTTAACCCATGTATGCTCACACGAATGGGAGAACTGGCACTGTTGCAGGTGCCATGTAATACTTATTCTACATTTGCAAGAAAACAACCTTTCTGTGTGGTAGCATCTACACTTTGAACTCTTTGCCTGTTGACATCAGGCAGGCACCTTTGCTGCACTATTTTTGGTGCCTTCTTTTAAAAAACATTGTTTTGGCAAGACTATCTAGACATGTGCTTTATTTCTTTTTAGCAGCTGTTGAATATTTTTAAAACAGTTTTTATTAATAATGTTAATATTTTATTTTCATAGGTGTTTTTATTTTCTAAAGAAATCAAGTGATATAAAAATTTAAAAAATAAAATAAAATTGTCAGGAGTGTGTTCTAGCCAAGCTTACTTGCAGCACACATTTAAGCCATCAACAGCTGTTTATTCTCCTGTCCAGAATCCTGACACACACACACACCCATGATTATCATCAAGTAAGGAGGACAGCAGGAATGAGACCATTGGCACCACCCCCTCAGTCATGTTCTCATCACTGACTCTATCACGTTCAATGTGTTGAAGCCTGGATTTCTGAAGCTTGGGAGCTTGCTTCATTTGTGTAGGTTCCCCATGAGATTTAGAACCTTGACCTTCTATGGGTCTGAACTGCATGGGGAGCTTTAAGTGCATGAGTAGTGAAAGCTCTCCACTGCTGACATTCCCTTCCCAACATGTGAAAGGTGATGAGACAGGTAACAAGGATGGACAAAGGGAGTAGGGCCAAACTGCTCATTTCAATCCCCTCCCTTTCATTGCCTGAGTCAGAACACCTGAAGAGGGCTTGAGAATTGGATGCATCTATGTGAACTCTTCAGGATCAGAAACATTTTCTACTGTATGTTCAGTACACATTTTTTGTAAAGAAGGAGTTCCAGATAAATGCAACAATTGTTTACTAGTAGCTGTTAATAATTATATTTGAGGGGAGGGGATCTAGAGCTGGGCCAAAATGACAAGCCCACGTTCACTGCTCAGCTCACTTGGTTCACCTTTCTAATTTGGCCCCCTGAGGGTGGGGGAAAGATCAGGCCCATGCACCAGATCCAGCCCCTCCCTCCTATATTAGTCCCATGTCCATTTCCTATCCGGCAGTCATCATTTTGTCTCATGACTAATATCCATTGATAGACCTATTGTATATGAATTTGCCTGGTTTTTTAATCGGATAAGCAATTGCCACATCATCTGGTACTAAATTTCAGACATTTGTTATGCATTTTATAAAGAAATACTTCTCTTTGTATGTCCTGACTCAGAGACAGGGAAGAATGATACATACTGACACCTTCATAATATCTGTCATTTTCCTCATTTGATTTCTTGTAAAAATTATGTGAGTCTACATGACATGTTCCCATTCCTCCCTCTCCTTTCATTCGTGTCCATTTTGGACACCACAGTACTTCATTAATAAAACTTTCTGCCATTCTTCCTTGAATGAAGACAGTGATGGTAACAATGTTTACTGTCTTCCTTGTTGGTTCCGTTGTCCTCCTTACTGGAACTAGCAGTACAGCTGATACAAGACATAGCGTAAGGATTAGGTAATTTTGCAAACCACTCACGTCATTAGTTCCCATCTGCTTGTTACATCATGTGTCCATTGCACTGCTGGAACAAAACATCTTGTGTCCACATAGCTGCACTGTGTGCTAAAACCTATTCCAAAGGCCTTGAGTCTGGAAAGGAAGGTCTAAGCCACAGGTGGAGAACCCTCCAGCTGTTGGACTCCAACTCTTATCAGCCCCAGTCAGCATGGACATCTTTCTGGGATGGTTAAACTGAAACTGACACGGGGACAAATAGAAGAAGACGCCTTCACCCCGGTATGGCTCCTCTTCATCACATCACAGCCCAACAAGACAATGACAAAAATCCAGCAACAGCATACAAATCAATATGGCTAACCTGATCCAAAACACCCACCCACCCCACTCACGCATGAAAACAAAGACCACCACAGCCAACCACAAATGAACAACCACACCCTAGGCCAACCCCAACCTCTCTCACCACCAAAGGAACACAAGTGAACAGCAAAGAACCTGTACAAGCAACGCTGACACCAAACCCTACATATATTATATAAAATAGAAACATCGCCACCCCACCTCTCCCCCCCTCCACCTCTCTCCCGCTTTTCCTCCTAATGTCTCAACAAACAAAACTGATCTGTAAAAAAATGTTACTTGAAAAGAGAGAGAGAGGCATTGCACATACTTTTGTAAACCAAGAAAATCTTTAATAAAAATCTTTCTGGGATGGTTGGAGTTGCGCCCAGCTACATACAGGTCACAGGCCTAGCTAAATCTTGCCTCTTGAGGTCCTGCTTGGCACTCCTTGGGGCAGAAATCTCAGTTCTTAAAGAGATAAGCAATGGGGAACTAATATCACGAACCTCTGGCACAAAACAAACCTGTAGCTATGGCTGCACATAATGATTTTTGAAGCCTGCAACAGAATAAGCAGGGGTGGGGATCTTACCCCATTTGACCCAGAGCCAAAAGCAGCAGCCCCTCCCCACCCTCTCTATCTAGCCCTCAGGCCATGTCCTTTACCACTGCAACTCTGCATCCTCTTTGATCATTTTTGCCTGGGTGGGATGTGTCCTTGTGAGGAAGGCTTTTGCTCACCTGGATGGAGGATGAACTTATCTTTCTCCAAATGAACTCAAAATGGTGTGTATATATTTCTCCTCCCTCCATTTTACCCTCACAACAACCCTGTGAGGTAGATTAGGCTGAGCAACAATGATGGCCTAAGATCATCCAGTGAGCTTCATAGCTGAGTGGGGTTTGACCCCTGGTTTCTCAGGTCCTAGACCGACACTTCAAACAGTACAACACACTGGATCTCTGAATATAATGGGTAAATTGCATCCATTCATTCATACCATTATCTTCCCCCATCCCAGCTTTGCTTTTTCCAGTTTTGCTGTAGGTCCCAATCCGGCAACTTCATTTGCTATCTTTAACAATGCACTAGGAGATATACCAGCACTGCTATCACTCATGTAGATTTACCCTTTCTGCTTTTTCACATTCACCTTGGAAGCCTGATTTCCTTCTCTTAGCTTAATGTACACACACACACACACACACACACACACACACACACACACATGTTCCCCCTTAATGCCCTGCTCCCTAATTATTCTCACAGGTAAAGCTGCTTCTAATCCAATCCCCACAAAGAGAGAAACAAATATTTTTAACCAGCTGGCCTGTCATAATGTCCTCTTTGATAGATCACATTATTTCCCAACCCACTAGTTTATACACTGAACATTTTGATCTGGTTATCTCACTTCTGCACAGCTGATATAAAAAGTGTTGAAATATACAGTTACTGACTCACACTTGCATGCACAAAAGAGTTAACCTGAGCCCAGAGCTTAGGTTGCAAGTGGGTGTGGCTTTGCAGGCTCTCAGCAGCACCTGCTTCTCATTTCTTCTCTTCATGCTTCCTGGAACAAGCAAGAAGGAGTCATGTGGCTGATGCCTCCCAGCTGCAAGAAAAATCAAGTAAACTTAATTTCTCCAAAAGAAAGATTTTGCAGCCTACATCTTCATTAACCCAAATATTGCACAAAATCAAGTACTTTTATTTTAAGTCGTTTGAAATCTTTTTACATCTTTGTTTTACTGCCAGTGGAAAGAGACTTGTGTGCTATTACAAACCATTAGGTAATAAAAGAAGGTTCTGGATACTCTGTGAATAAAATAGTCACTTAGCTGCCAACCTAAGTGTCTGTGATTCTACCTGCTGAAATGGCCTCTTCTACAGAACACTTAAAGATTCAGGAGCCTTGCACTTTTGCATCTGGCTGCTCTAAAGGATGGAAAGTTGGGAAGAACCAAGGATAATGCAAAATGCTCAAATGTTGCTGGATCACTCTCTCTCCCTGCAGTTTTCCTAAGGAGGTGAGCACAAGGGGAAAGTCTAGGGAGTGCCACATATTTTTCTGGAAGGCAGAGTCCTCTGGACCCCACTCCCCAACTGTGCAACCAAGGTAAACTTTACTCCAAGTCAAAGAGACCTCAACAATTCTGTGTGGGCACAGAAACTGCATGTTGTTGGTCAGTCACACCGGAATCCCAAAGACCAAGAGCAAGGAACAAAGCAACTTATGTAACACACCCTTGGATATATCTGAAGGCTTCAAGAAGATTCTACTGTATAAATGAATGACTTCTTGCAGCTCTTGAGGAAGTATTTCTGCCTCTTCAAATCACAGCATTCCAGATCCGGCCGTGGCCATTTAGATCTCTCTTATTGTACATGAAGCATGACATGCCGGTGCTTGTAGCCATTCATTGTTTGGAACCTAAGCATCTGAAGGAATGCCTGTTCTCAGAATAACCTGCTGCCACACAGAGATGCGTTTTGGAGACCCTTCTATGCACAATGCTGGAGAAATCTGTTCTTTGCAAATTCAGTATGAACTCTCCTGATCTGTAGCTCACATGCTAATGTGTGGGTTGGAAATTCTGCAGTGCTGCTCTGAGCTCAAAAAAGGAATCAACTTAAAATGCATGGGTTTGGAGTTTTTTCTCCATAAAATACCTTTAGAAATGTGTGTTTTGTGATCATATATGTTCAAAAACATTCATGTTTGAATGGAATCGCTCTCTCTCTCTCTCTCCAAAGATTAATGCAGAACTGGGATTGGATTGATTTATGAATGAGTGCATTTAAAATAGATCCACCCATCCCTTGTGCCCCTGCTATCTGAGGGGGCTTTATCATAAGCCCCCCAGAGTAAAATAAACACTAGGAGGCTTAGTTTGGTCAGAATTAAGTATACACTTCCAATACATTACGTCTGGTAAATGAGCCGCTATAGCTGCAAGAGAGCTGTGAAAATTTGTGTCCCGGGCTTTTTAGACTTGTCGACCCATGTACTATCTGAAACTGAAGGGGTGCATTGGTTGCCAGATGTGAAATATATTGACATTATTTTCAGCTCTCCTATCCCATTACAGTGGTACAGTGGTACCTCGGGTTAAGTACTTAATTCGTTCCGGAGGTCCGTTCTTAACCTGAAACTGTTCTTAACCTGAAGCACCACTTTAGCTAATGGGGCCTCCCGCTGCCGCCGCACTGCCGGGGCACAATTTCTGTTCTCATCCTGAAGCAAATTTCTTAACCCGAGGTACTATTTCTGGGTTAGCGGAGTCTGTAACCTGAAGCGTATGTAACCTGAAGTGTATGTAACCCAAGGTACCACTGTAACTGAATTATTGCAGAATGGAAACAGTGCTGATAGTGACAAATACAGGTCAGAATGGAAATAGCTGCCTTCTATCATCAAAAATCACAACAAACCTTTGCAGTAAGATAGACTGATGGTGTTTCATGGTCAAGTGGGAATTTGAGATCTAGTATACCAGGTTGTAGTGTAACACTCTAACCACTATACCACATTGGCTCATTCTAACCACTACACTGTATACAGAAGCCAACAGGATTGATACTTACTGCAACTCTGGTGGTGGGATCGTGTCCTTTTTTACACTTGAGGGCAACAAACTAATTTGGAGGAATAGTTGTGGGGTTCAGGAGAAACGGTGTGGGGGGCTTCCACCACTGCTCCTTAGCCTTTGCCACCTGAGGCAGTTGCTCCACTCTGTCTCTCAGTTTAAAGAAGGAGGAGAAGCTGCTGTCCCCTGTCAAAGTCAGCCCCCATAAGCATATTTATTTTAGGATTCCCATGGATGTCCTTCATTCTGTGGCCGGTGAATGGACCCACTGGAATGGGGTAGCATCTGTAGCTCAGCACTAGCTAAAATCTCACCCCAGCTATGAGCTCATGAAGTGGCCTTAGCCAAGCCGCCGTTCTCTCTGACTCAGCCCCCACAACTGCAGTATTGCTCTAACAATACAAGCCTATCTTACTGAAACCAGGAAGAGAGATAAAATTCATAGAATGCTTAGCATATTACATAACACAGAAAAGCACATCCGCCAAGTGCTCCCTCCATTATTTGGGATGGGCAGAGCTTCTGCTTCTGCTTCCATTCCCAGCATTTCTAGGTAAGGCAAGGGCATTTCCTGAAACCTTGGACGCTGCCAGTCAGAGTAAAGAATACTGAGCTAGATGGATCAATGGTCTGACTCCTGTGTGCCATTATAAAGCAGAACTAGAGAAAGTACTTCATTTACCAGTTACTCCATACTCCACTTGCCCTTCAATAGAATTTGAGTACTATGTGAATATGTGTTACTGGTCAATGTGTATATTCCTCCCACCTATCACAGCCAAGAACCATCAATGGGATCTCCTTGCACATGGGCTCGAGAATCTGGACACCATTTGCCCCAATTTACCTATTGTCCTGACAGGGGATTTTAATGCCCGCCTAGGCCAAAGACAAGAAGTATATACAAAAGCTTGGGAGATCTTGGACTCTACTGGTCTTCCTGACTTCTGCTTATGGGAACGGGAATCATGGGACATAGAAATCAACCTTGCAGGCTTACAGCTTACCAAGCTGACTACCACCAGGGCTTTGGTGTGGCTTAATGAGCTGCCAGACTGGGAAGGCTCTGGGAATTTTACTTTCCTCTCCCCACAAGGAAATAGTGTAGTAGGCTATATTCTGGTCCCCACTAAATCGCTGCCTCTCGTGGCAGAGTTCCACATAGGTGATCCTATGCTTAGTGACCATCTCCCCCTTCAATGTAAACTTGTCTTTCCAGCAAAAGTGCCAGAATATATAATCAATCCACTCCCCCAGGTACTGCGTCCTCAGTACATAAGGATTTGAACTAACGAGCATACACTATCATCTTTCCAAACCTTGATGTATTCTGATCGTGTGACTCACTTGATCTCAGTAGGGAGTGGTGAACTTTCTCCAGTAGCTAGAGTCACTTGGTTTGAGGAGCTTATGGACATCCTAATAACTGAATTCCCCCATTCACACTCGCACAGTCCACCTAAGAAACTAGGGTTTGGCGAGTGGACTGATAACAAAATCAAAGGCATTAAAGTAGAGGTTAGGAGAATCTACAGAGAGTCTAGAGAGGCAGGCAGCTCCCGATTGCCTGATACATATTTCGTGAGAACCAGGCAACTCAGGGAGTCTATCCAGCTTAGCCAGGTAAGATACAACCAGACATGGTGGGATTTGCTGCTTTCAGCCATGCTTACCAATGATCATAAAATTTTTTGGAAGGTTATTGCAGACTCCCCACAGACTCAAGAGCACTGGCTGACATTGATTCCATCTATGCTATGGGTAGAGCATTTTAAGGCAATCTTTTATGACGATTGTGGGTGGATGTCAGGGTTTACCTAGTCAGTGGAATGAGTGCAGGCAGCCTTTCTATTTACGATTTTCGCTGTCCCACGATGCGTACCTTACGCAGCCCTGTGTCTAGAGGGAGGCCAACATAAGCTACAGACAGTTGCCTGGATGAGTTTTCTTTTATGCTGGCTAAACATTTGTTTTTCAGCAGACAAATATACTTTACTTAGTGAAGTTCTGTCAGACTCCTTCCCTTCCCCAGGGCTACAACTGTTTTGCACAACTTGGGCTTTCAGAGGGTCTCCTGGGTGCTGTGGCTTTTCCAATCGCCAAGGCCATGTTAAAAACTAGGCTGTGGGACATAGATCGCCAGGAACTAATCTCAGCTGCGGAAAAAACATGTCCCCCTCTTTATTTTCGACTCTCTTGGGCGCGGGAATTTAACCTTAATTATTTGCATTTTTTGTTTAACCCGCAAAAACGAAGGGCTTTTTTGTTGGCTAGGTTCAATTGTAATCCTTCTAACCTCCTTTGGGGTAGGTTTGCGGGTTTGGCAGAAGGAGATAGGCTCTGCCCATGTGATGCCCACCTGGTGGAAACTCTAGCTCACACATGGCCCTTAAATGTAAAATGTATGATGATCTCTGCCAACAATTCTTAGACCATGGAAACCAGAGACAGAGGTTATACACTTCTTATTCCAGGGGAGAGACCATAGAATCATAGAGTTGGAAGAGACCACAAGGGCCATCGAGTCTAACCCCCTGCCAAGCAGGAAACACCATCAGAGCACTCGTGACATATGGTTGTCAAGCCTCTGCTTAAAGACCTCCAAAGAAGGAGACTCCACCACACTCCTTGGCAGCAAATTCCACTGTCGAACAGCTCTTACTGTCAGGAAGTTCTTCCTAATGTTTAGGTGGAATCTTCTTTCTTGTAGTTTGGATCCATTGCTCCGTGTCCGCTTCTCTGGAGCAGCAGAAAACAACCTTTCTCCCTCCTCTATGTGACATCCTTTTATATATTTGAACATGGCTACCAGGAGCTCACCAAGACAGTAGCTAAGTTCCTGTATTTGATTTTCTGCTGCCGAAGTACGCTACAGGACCCTGCCCTTGCTGGAGTCCCACAGAGGTGAAATAGATTGCTCACCTCTTCTTCTCTTTGGCAAATGACTGTACTGTTGAAATGGCGACGAGATCACATTGGCCTATTTATTCTGAATGTTTGTAAGTTATGCCAATAAAGGTTTGATGATGATGATTTTCCTCGATCAAGTGATGGAGGATACCAATGGTAGAAAAAGAATGCAAAGCTTTGAGCAAACATCCACCTTCCATCTGATGGAGAACAGTATGGAACCTAAAGGACCGCATCCAGCTAAAGTTAGCCTTGTTTAAATTCCCCTAAAATCAAAATGGGGCTGTAGTGAGTTCTAGCCCTTGTTGATTGCCATGAGATTTTGTTGCAGGTAACTTTAGTCCAGTTGGGACCAAAGTAATTGGCCCCCGACTGGCTGACTCCAAAGTGTTTTGATACAACATTAATGCTGCATAAGCCTTGGGCCAACTTTAGACAGCTGAGGAGGATACCAGAAACAAGTGAAAACATGAGTGAAATGTGGTTTCAAACATTCCTCATATCACACACATAAATCTACTTGGCATGACTCTCCTTTTGTCTGTTTCTTTGAGTTCAGAATCAGATCTTGGCAGGAGGCCAAGCAAAACAATTATGAAACAATTATCAAGCTTTCGCTGAAGTGAATTATTATGGATTCCCTTCTTAAGGATGCAACCTTTCTCCTTGAAAGGCTATTATATTACAGTACTGAGATCAGCACCTTCTTTTAATACCTAATACATCTTCTGTGTGCACACCCATACCTCAAACACAAAAATGTTTTTGTCTAAAGAAAGCCAGCACTGGAGGGCCAGCTCAAGACATTTTGCTGCCTGAGGCAAAGAACAAGGTAGTGTCTCCAGTGCCGGATTACCAAAGAGGCAGAGTCGGCACCAGCCTTTTAGGGGCCCCACAACAACAGATCAAAATAATATTTCTTTGATCTTGAAAGAAAATTACAAAAATATATTAGCATATAATTTGCAAGACACGCCCCCCCCCAATGGACTGCCTAGGGGTATCCCCAGGGATTAATCTGGCACACTGTCTTCTACCATTGCATGTACAAAAGTCAACCAACTGGCAATGACATGTAATAAGGCTACATCCACTCCATACATTGAAAGCTGTATCATACCAGTCATGGTTTCCCTCAAATGATCTAGAGCAGGTTGTTTGTTAAGAGTGCTGAGAGATGCAAGGTGACTCCTATTCCCCTCATAGAACTACAATTTTCATAGTGGTTTAACCTTTAACCTCTCTTTGCAGTGAATTCTGGGAATAGTAGGTCTGTGTGGGGTCTCTTAATATCAGCCTGAGCCAGAAAAAATTGCATGATCTTCTTAAAAATCCAGGTCTTCACCACTCAGCTGAAGCACACAGTGATGGGGCCTGGCAATGCACAAGGTAGGTGCCTCATTAGAAATGTCCTCTCCCTGCTTGACTCCAGTCTTGCCTCTTGCCATTGAGGAATTTGAGGCAAGGCCTCAAATCATTATCAGGAGTGCAGAGAGACTGAGGACCACAAACAAAAAGAAAGTCCAGATCCTAAGCCAGAGGTTCCCAAACTGTGGTTTGTATGCCATCAGTGGACCACAAGCTTCATTCGAGTAGTCTGTGGTTATGGCACATCTATTGGATTAAATATTGGTTGTTCATGGTATTTGTATTCCTTCTTATATTTCATTATGTTACTATTTGAATTCTATATGAATTCTATGAAATTCAAATTATTATATGATAGAATACAATTCAATTCTAATATGATTAATATAATATAATATAATATAATATAATATAATATAATAGCAATTAAAATGCAATTAAAAACCATACAGGATCTAGCACAGTGCATTGCAAGACTCTGCAATTTTCAAATGATTGCTGGGGTAGTGAGCATGTAAGTCATTAAGGGTTTTAAAGGTTAAGACTAGCAACAAACACTCCACAATAACATCAGACCCATCAAAATTGTAGAGAGTACTCTGCAAATGAGGGACGCGGGTAGTGCTGTGGTCTAAACCACAGAGCCTAGGGCTTGCTGATCAGAAGGTCGGTGGTTCAAATCCCCACTATGGGGTGAGCTCCCGTTGCTTGGTCCCAGATCCTGCAAACCTAGCAGTTCAAAAGCACATCAAAGTGCAACTAGATAAATAGGTACCGCTCCGGCGGAAAGGTAAACGATGTTTCTGTGCTCTGTTCTGGTTTGCCAGAAGCGGCTTAGTCATGCTGGCCACATGATCCGGAAGCTGTACGCCAGCTCCCTCGGCCAGTAAAGAAGAAGAAGAAGAAGAAGAAGAAGAAGAAGAAGAAGAAGAAGAAGAAGAAGAAGAGGAGGAGGAGGAGGAGGAGTTTGGCTTTGATATTCCGCTTTATCACTACCCAAAGGAGTCTCAAAGCGGCTAACATTCTCCTTTCCCTTCCTCCCCCACAACAAACACTCTGTGAGGTGAGTGGGGCTGAGAGACTTCAGAGAAGAGTGACTGGCCCAAGGTCACCCAGCAGCTACATGTGGAGGAGCGGAGACGCAAACCCAGTTCCCCAGATTACGAGTCTATCGCTCTTAACCACTACACCACACTGGCTCTCAAGATGAGCAAGATGAGCGCTGCATGAGATAAGATAAAGCAAGACGAGCGCTGCAACCCCAGAGTCGTCACGGGGATTCGAACCGCCGACTTTCTGATCTGCAGGCCCTAGGCTCTGTGGTTTAACCCACACGCCACCCGTGTCCCTGAGAATTGTTAGGCGACTCCTATTTCCCTCATGAAGTTAAAATTCCCAAAGTCCCTTGGTCAATTATAATAATAAATATAGTTGGAGCAAATATGGAATATATTTTATGTCACTCATTCTTTAAAAAAATATGATTATTAAGATTATTTTATTATCTTGTCATTCTTCCTGGTATTGTGAGTGTTTTTAAGTATAGATAGGGTGAACCTTTGCATCTTGCTTCTCTCTTAGGGTCACTTGCTTTTAAGGAACAGGCTGGTGCTATGATGTTTATATTGTAACAATATGTATGAAATTTTTTATATGTATATATATAAATTTATCAATAATGATAATAACAGAGAAACTTAAACTTAAATAAATGACCAGCATCTCAGAGCTCTTATTTGGTCCATCTTTTCTGAACCTGTTTACTCTCCATGATTCAGAGGAACCCCAGAGCTGTACAAAGAATGATATATGGGACACATGTCAGCAAGCTTGATTAATCTTCATTGTCCTTAATCAAACCCCTCAAAGTACCTCAAAAACATCTCCCTGAAGTTACCCCTCTGCTCTTTGCTGCAACACACAGATCACTTTCCCTGGAACATTCATACCTGAACAGCGTGTTTGCATCTCATACTGACCTGTCGCCATTTCAAGTGGCCTCTGTGACCAGGTCTCGATTGCATTGCGAGGGATGAGCAGCCCACACCCAGGGCAGCAAACCAGAACACAATATTCAATGAAGAAGACATCCCTGACAGCTAGATGTCTGCTTTGCCTTATTAATGGCCTTGTTCAAACACTGCAAAACAGATCAGCATGGCACTGCCCTCCTTTCACCTTGCAAAAGGTGAACACCTGACTTTCTGTACCCCTGTCTTATGGTTTGTCTTATGCCCACTAAGACCAGGGCCTTTAGTTTGGTGTAGGTATCAGGGTGGGGGGATTCAATTCAGTTTGCATTTAAAGCCAAGACTATCAAATTCACAATTTTTGAAACAATATGGCTACCAAAACACACAGCCATCCTTCCAAGTTCCCATTTCTCTGAACTCTGAAATGCAGCCAGTGTTTACAAAAATATATAGGCTGGGAGAAAGTCCACATAAAAATGAATGCATTATTGAAAATAACACAGAAAAATGCATTGTATTAGGAGACATTTCTTGAAAAATGTGCACATTAGTCACATTAGGAGAAATTTGCTGTTGTATTTTCATGAGGATTTTTTAAAAAACAACAACAACGAACAAACCATAAATTGCTGCAGAAATGTGGAGAACTGAATTTATGATAGGGGAAAATGAAGAAATGAGCATGGCAATTTGGATCCAGCTCTCCTTTGATCTAGTCCATCATACAGTGTGAACTTCTTCACTGGAGGTTTTAAACAGTGGTTGGATGGCCATCTGTCAGGCATTCTAGATTGCCTTTGGGGTCCCTTCCCTATCATTCTATGATACTATCATTCAGGTCCAAGAGACTAATGTGGTCCTCCATGCCTTTCGATCTGGCCTTTGGGATTCTCCTCAGGCTACACACCCTCCTCAGCCACAACCCTCCCCAGCCTTGCTTTGCCTGCCTGGAACGTGCCCTTGTACACAAACAGTGCTGCTTGCTTGCTGGGATGGATGGAAGATAGAGAAGGGTGTGTGTGTTTGTGGAAATCAATCTACTGTACTGTACAAAGGAAAAATTCACATTCATTGATCTGTCCACTTTTGCCTCTAGCCCCAGCCATCACTGGCATATGCCCCCCCCCAAAGGTTTCTGAGAAGGAAAGGTTGCTCCTAGCTGTGGGCTTGATTTGAGGACTAGTGATTAACTTCTAAAAGCCCATGCTGAAACTGGGGCCAGTTGCATCCTGTTCCTTAATCTTTAATATTTGGCATTCTTGTTCATTCTTGTTCATGCTTTGAAGGAAATGTCCTCTGCACAAAGCCACAGGCACTCCCAATCTATATTTCTTCATGTGTCCCAGGACTGACCCCTGCTTCAGAGTAATCCTTAATTGGGAGACCCTGTCACCCCCTTTAGGACGGAAGGACATTCTCTGAGCTTAGTGGGTAGGTTAGCTACACACCCAGCTTTGAGCAAGAGTTGAATTGATTTGCCAAGAATAAGCCTTAGGAACACATAAGCTTCTTTCCTGCAACTAAGAGGAAATAATACAGCAATACAAGTGTTCCTGCATTGCAACTGAGTTGGCATGAACAGCATGTAATGTGATGGAGTCCAAGCTGGGTGGAACTCTCTGCCCAGAGTGCTTTGTTTGCTTCTCTTCCTACTGGCTTTCCATCTGCAGATGAACTTTTTTATTTCAAGTAGTATTAAAATAATGTTTAAATGGTGCTGTCTTTTGCCTTATTCCTTGTCCTGCCCACCTGCCTGCCTGCCTTCCCTAAGATGTGGTGATGGCCACCTCCTTGGATAGCTTTAAAAGAGGATTGGACAGGGCTCTTCTGTTTTCATTTCGTACATGATATTTCATTACCAGGGCCAAGACAAGACATTTGGGCAGCTGAGGTGAACCACAAAATAGTGCCTCTTCACCAAGGAATAAGGGGTGAGTGAAGATCTACATCAGGAACAAGGGTGAGAGGAGACCAGCAGCACCTATTCACCAAGAGGTGGCTGTACTGGTGGCATTGGAAGGGGCTGCCAAGGAGATGACAGGTCCGGCCTCCAAGAAGCATGCCGCAGATGACACTGCTACCACAGCAGCAGAAGAAGAAGAAGTCGTCGCAGCAGGCAATGCATTAGTTAGACACCAGATCTGCTGTCTCTGTGGGTCCTGCCACCTGAGGCACTCACCTCACCTTGCCTCATGGGTGGGCCAGCACTGGATATTACACAGTTCTCCAGCCAAAGAACATGTTAAAAATGTGAAGGGAAATAATGTACAAAATACACTGCATTAGATAAAACTGCTTGCAAACATATGCATTTTAGGTAAAATAGAACAAATGCTGATAAATTAAATGGGGACATTGATTATTATTTTTTTAATTGGAAACTGATGTGAAAATGTAGTGAATTGAACTAAAGTAAAATGAGAAGCTAAGATAGACTGAAATTGAAAGGTTCATCCATCCCTGCCTGTGACCCTTCAGATGTTGAAACTATATTATTGTGAGTGCCCAAGCACCCATAGTTGGCTTCTATGTCCCATAATCTCTGACCAATGCTAGATGCTGATGATGGGATTTGGAGTGCAAGAACAACTCAATGGCCACAGGTTTCCCATCACTTCCTCACATGCACCCAGCAGTTCTGCAATTAAGCTCTGGGTAACAGGGCTCCCCAGTGTTTACCCACCAAATCAGCATTCACTGTCTCAGTCAGTCATCCCTGTCCTGGTGTCATTCAGCTGTTTTGGACTGGAATTCCCACCAGTTCCTGCCAGTAGTTGTAGTAACACCCAAGTCAGTTGAGACCAAGGCACTGGGGAAGGGAAACAGAATCCTTCTGCCCAATGCCTGCTGTTCCCTAAAGCTGCAACCAAACATATCATAAGGGCAGACCAGTATGTGTATCTGAAATGGAAGATTCATATATTGGGTCTTTTACTTTTAAAGGTGGTTAAATAGCAGCTGCACACATGCTCAGCAATTTGGATAAGGACCATGGCAATGAGGGACAGGCCAATGGACATTTCCTCTACAGCTTTTCCTCAAAGATCAACTTTGGGGTGCATATCTGGTTTGGTCTTCTCTGGGTGATTGAAACCACATTTTGGAGCAAAATAAACTGAAGTTCCCTCATCCATCACATAATTACAAGGCACCCTTGCCTGGTGTAGCTTTCATAACATGGCCTGTTGGGGGGGAAACAGGCCAGGCCATGGTGTTTCCTGCTGCACTGTGGCCTTACATAATCACATGAAACCTTTACTTATCATTGTCACAACCTCTTTTTATAATCTAATCACCACCTCTTGAAGAGCCAAGAGTTCCACTAATGGGGCAGCTCTAATCCTAGAAGAATGGATAGAGATAATCTACCATGGCAAATTCCATCTGTGTCAAATATCTGTAATAAAGAACCGTTCAGTGTGACAGACTTTCACATGGAGCATACCAGGAAATTATATTAAATGTGAGAAAAGAGGGAGAGAGAAAAGGGGTTGCAGACATCACTGGACACCTGGCAAGGCCCACTCCACTGAAGGAGAACCACTGGAATAAGCTCCCAGGCCAGTTTTAAGGTTCTTGTATTAATCCGCTAGGCCCTTAAAAACTTGGGTCCAGCATATGTGAGGGACCACCTGATCCCTTATGTCTTGTCAATCAAAGCCAAACCAAACCAGAAGCCTTCTGGTTCTGCTCCTCCTCTTTGAGTCATTCACCTAAGCCTGGTGGGAAGAACATCTTTTGCTTACCATGCCCTTCCTCTTTGGGTGATTCTACAGGTTGATCTCGATACGAATCCAAGGCAGACCTTTTAACATCACAGTAATCCAAGTTTATGCACCAACCACTGGTGCTGAAGAAACTGAAATTGACCAATTCTATGAAGACTTACAACACCTTATAGAAATGACACCAAAGAAGGATGTTCTTTTCATTATAGGGGATTGGAATGCTAAAGTAGGGAGTCAAGAGATAAAAGGAACAACTGGCAAGTTTGGTCTTGGAGATCAAAACGAAGCAGGGCAAAGGCTAATAGAGTTCTGTCAAGAGAACAAGCTGGTCATCACAAACACGCTTTTCCAACAACACAAGAGACGACTCTACACATGGACATCACCAGATGGGCAGCATCGAAATCAGATTGATTATATTCTCTGCAGCCAAAGATGGAGAAGCTCTATACAGTCAGCAAAAACAAGACCTGGAGCTGACTGTGGCTCAGATCATCAGCTTCTTATAGCAAAATTCAAGCTTAAACTGAAGAAAGTAGGAAAAACCACTGGGCCGGTAAGATACAATCTAAGTCAAATCCCTTATGAATACACAGTGGAAGTGAGGAACAGGTTTAAGGATTTAGATTTGGTGGACAGAGTGCCTGAAGAACTCTGGATGGAGGCTCGTAACATTATACAAGAGGCAGCAACGAAAACCATCCCAATGAAAAGGAAATGCAAGAAAGCAAAGTGGCTGTCCAATGAGGCCTTACAAATAGCGGGGGAGAGAAGGCAAGCAAAATGTGAGGGAGATAGTGAAAGATACAGGAAATTGAATGCAGATTTCCAAAAATAGCAAGGAGAGACAAGAAGGCCTTCTTAAATGAGCAATGCAAAGAAATAGAGGAAAACAATAGAATGGGAAAAACCAGAGATCTGTTCAAGAAAATTGGAGATATGAAAGGAACATTTCGTACAAAGGTTTCCATAATAAAAGACAAAAGTGGAAAGGACCTAACAGAAGCAGAAGACATCAAGAAGAGGTGGCAAGAATACACAGAGGAACTATACCAGAAAGAAATGGATGTCTCGTATACCCCAAGTAGTGTGGTTGCTGACCTTGAGCCAGACATCCTGGAGAGTGAAGTCAAATGGGCCTTAGAAAGCACTGCTAATAACAAGGCCAGTGGAAGTGATGATATTCCAGCTGAACTATTTAAAATTTTAAAAGATGATGCTGTTAAGGTGCTACACTCAATATGCCAGCAAATTTGGAAAACTCAGCAGTGGCCAGAGGATTGGAGAAGATCAGTCTACATCCCAATCCCAAAGAAGGGAAGTGCCAAAGAATGCTCCAACTACCGCACAATTGCACTCATTTCACACGCTAGCAAGGTTATGCTTAAAATTCTACAAGGAAGGCTCAAGCAGTATGTGGACCGAGAACTCCCAGAAGTCCAAGCTGGATTTCGAAGGGGCAGAGGAACCAGAGACCAAATTGCAAACATGCGCTGGATTATGGAGAAAGCTAGAGAGTTCCAGAAAGACATCTACTTCTGCTTCATTGACTATGCAAAAGCCTTTGACTGTGTCGACCACAGCAAACTATGGCAAGTTCTTAAAGAAATGGGAGTGCCTGATCACCTCATCTGTCTCCTGAGAAATCTCTATGTGGGACAAGAAGCTACAGTTAGAACTGGATATGGAACAACTGATTGGTTCAAAATTGGGAAAGGAGTACGGCAAGGCTGTATATTGTCTCCCTGCTTATTTAACTTATATGCAGAATTCATCATGCGAAAGGCTGGGCTGGATGAATCCGAAGCCGGAATTAAGATCACCGGAAGAAATATCAACAAACTCAGATATGCAGATGACACAACCTTGATGGCAGAAAGTGAGGAGGAATTAAAGAACCTTTTAATGAGGGTGAAAGAGGAGAGGGCAAAATATGGTCTGAAGCTCAACATAAAAAAAAACGAAGATCATGGCCACTGGTCCCATCACCTCCTGGCAAATAGAAGGAGAAGAAATGGAGGCAGTGAGAGATTTTACTTTTTTGGGCTCCATGATCACTGCAGATGGTGACAGCAGTCACGAAATTAAAAGACGCCTGCTCCTTGGGAGAAAGGCGATGGCAAACCTAGACAGCATCTTAAAAAGCAGAGACATCACCTTACCAACAAAGGTCCGTATAGTTAAAGCCATGGTTTTCCCAGTAGTGATATATGGAAGTGAGAGCTGGACCATCAAGAAGGCTGATCGCCGAAGAATTGATGCTTTTGAATTATGGTGCTGGAGGAGACTCTTAAGAGTCCCATGGACTGCAAGAAGATCAAGCGTATCCATTCTTAAGGAGATCAGCCCTGAGTGCTCACTGGAAGGACAGATCGTGAAGCTGAAGCTCCAATACTTTGGCCACCTTATGAGAAGAGAAGACTCCCTGGAAAAGACCCTGATGTTGGGGAAGATGGAGGGCACAAGGAGAAGGGGACGACAGAGGATGAGATGGTTGGGCGGTGTTCTCGAAGCGACAAACATGAGTCTGACCAAACTGCGGGAGGCAGTGGAAGACAGGAGGGCCTGGCGTGCTCTGGTCCATGGGGTCACGAAGAGTCGGACACGACTAAACGACTAAACAACAACAACAACAGGTTGATTCCAGGGGGAGATATCAAGTGCATGGACAGTGAGAGCAAAAATGAAGGGGTGGTGGGTCCACTCAGGAAAAATAGGAACATAAGAAGCTGCCTCATGCTGAGTCAGACAATTTCTTCATCTGGCTCAGTGTTGTCTACTCTGACTGGCAGTGGCCCTCCAGGGTCTTCCTAGCTCTATCTGGAGACACTTCTGCATGCACGGAAGATTCTCTATGGTTGGGCTATGGTCCTTTCCCAAAGGACAAGGGCCCAGTGAGTATCTTTCCCAAGGTCTCTCTAAAACCTGGAGCTGCCACTATTATTTATGGAGATGAAAGCTAAGACAGACATGCAGAATCCCTACATAATGTGCTATAGCTGAAATGCTCTACAAATGCAGACTGCTAGAGGGAGGAGATTGAATGTTTGGATACTTCCCCCGCAGTAAATGGTTCTTGACCACATACACAGCTTGCATGTCAAGGAGGAGGAAGTAGGTAGAGATGAGCATTTCCTAGATCAGTTTTAGACTGGCTGTCAGCAAAGTTTCCCAGCTCCCCTCCAAATGTCCCTTTCTCTGGAGAACATACTGGGAAATGAGGGTGACATGGGGGCAGCTGCAATGTGGGTGGTGACTGAGAGGAGTGCTGCACTGCTGCAGTGAGCAAGCTGCCCTTTAAATTTCCCAGGGCCCCCTACTTGGCATTGCTTCAGAGTGATGCTATATCAATAACATTGAAGAAGGATCAGAGAGATGGTTTTAAATTATTGATTGATTGATTGATTGATTGATTGCTAGCTGCAACTGCTCAGAGCTCCTCTTGGCACTCAAGGAGAATTGAGGGGGGGATTTCCAATGTGTGAACCTTCCTGAGATCTCTTGATGACGGGTGGTATATAAATTTAATAAATAATAATAATAAATATTGTTCTGCTTTGTAGAAGCACTTCATCAGGAGACTTTGGGAAGAAATAAGTTGACAATAAAGGATGGATAAATCTGCCAATTTCAATTTCTTGAATTCAGTTCACCATATGTCCCCATCAGTTTGCAAACTGCTTTTCGAAAATCCTCATAAAAATTTGGGAGCATTTTAGTGTGCATTTCTCCAAACATATATTTTTGCAAGCAACTTCCCTTAACATAATGCATTTGTACAAATTCACATACACACACACATATGTATATTAATATATGCATTTTTATGTGAACCTTCTCCTAGTACAGTGGTACCTCAGTTTTCAAGCATCTTGGAAATCAAACCTGAATGCCGAAAACCTGGAAGTAATTGCTTCCATTTTTGAACGCTCCTTGGAAGTCGAATGGCTTCTGCTGCCTTTTCTTCCTTTTTCTCCATTGACTTTGTCGACCGCCCTTTGCGCCTCGGTTGTCAAAGGTTTTGGAGATCGAACGGTCTTCTGGAATGGATTACGTTTGACAACCGAGGTATCACTGTATATGCATTATTGGTAGAGGAACTGCATCGCAAAATTCAGAGAAGTGCAAATTTAAAAGGAAAGCCGACTTTCAGTTTGCTTATTCTTTGGGGAAGTAGGAACTTAAGATGTTCTCTCTTCACCGTCACCCATCACATCCCTACAGATGATTCCCTTGTGTGGCCACTAGGTATGTCTATAGGTGCCATCCCCTGGGGTCAGGTGGGCCCCATAAGCATCTGTACCCTTTCTCGCTTCATTGTTTTACAACATCCCCCCTTTATTCTTACCATTATTCTTGTTACTTGATGATATTCGTTTTTTCAGTACTATGTTGAGATCTCACATCTTATTTTGTTTCCTGATATTTTGTCTCTCTTTATTTCCATTCCTGCGAGATCTAGTACAGTGGTACCTCAGGTTAAGTACTTAATTCGTTCCAGAGGTCCGTTCTTTACCTGAAACTGTTCTTAACCTGAAGCACCACTTTAGCTAATGGGGTCCCGCTTCCGCCGTGCTGCCAGAGCATGATTTCTGTTCTCATCCTGAAGCAAAGTTTTTAACCCGAAGTACTATTGCTGGGTTAGCGGAGTCTGTAACCTGAAGCGTCTGTAACCTGAGGTACCACTGTATTTAAAATGGAAGAATGGCAATTTCAAAGGACACACACCCTGATACCTGGAGAGAAATTTGGAGGGATAGGAGATCAAAGCCTCCAAAGCTTGCTTTCCTCTTCCCTCCACATTCCGTTTTCTTCTCATGTCACGTCTACATGATTGTTGATTTGTGGGTAGGGACCGGTTTTCTCTTTTCTCTGTAGAACATTTTGAAAAATTGAGGTGGAAGATTGTATCCATTAAAATTAATGAATGTGGCTATCTTAGGTCCGAAGTGGCTGGAGAAACCCAGCCAGATGGGTGGGGCATGCATAAATTATTATTATTATTATTATTATTATTATTATTATTATTATTATTATTAATAATAATCTATTTTGAGTAGGACTTACTTGGAGACAACCCAATGATAATAACATCAGCATCAGTGATGCTCATTGCTTTCTCATTGCTGTTGAAATATCATTCCTTTGTGATGTTGTCTGGTATCTTTTGTGTCACTACTTCCCCAATTTATTGGGCTCAGGTGGGTTACAGTTGCAGACAGTTTTTGTTTGCAATCCATTCCATCCACCAGTGATGTCATTTTACAAGACATACTTAGTAGCTTTAGCTGTTTGTGCTTCACTTCATAAGCTTTGGAAAACAAAGAGAATGAGTGGGCAGAGAGCTTTTAAAAAGAGGCTTCACAAGTAGAGTCTATTTGGAGATGCTTATTCACTCTAAAATTATCAGAAGGCTGTTGCAAGGAGCCTTGAATCATCTGGCTACTCACTTGAGACCTCAGGCAGAACAACAAAATGAGCATCTACATACCAGATGGGCTGATTAACAACTTAATAAAAAAAAAGACAGACAACAACATGAACTGGACTCCTTGGCAGGTTTTGAATAAACATACACAAATTTATTGGTTGATAACATGATAGATAGACAACGCGAGGATATGTATAATTTTATAACATGCAGAGAATAATATGTGCAGAGAAATCAGAGAGAGGAGCTGAGGGAAGTCCCTGGTTGGGGGGGAGGGAGGGAGGGAAGAGGGGTGGGGGAGAAAGGGGGAATAATGTACGTGATTATATGGTTTGATAATTTGTTATGTTGGAATTGCTTAATAAAAATATTTTTTGAAAAAAGAAAAAAAGACAGGGGGCATAACAGAATCTGCCTTTGAGATTGCTGTGGGATCTTGGGGGTCATTTGGCCCATCCCACTGTTCAATGCAACACCTGCATTTCAGTATAGCATCCCTGATAGGGAGATTCCAACCTTTGTATCTCTCTCTCTGCTTCTAAACATGCTGTGGACAAGGGGGGGCGACTCTTCCCCCTCCATGGACATGTCAAGGAATGGTCTGAAGACGAGGACTGGGCAATGCATTCTATGGCAGACCAGCTTCTCTCTGATGGTGAGGGGGAAGAGTGCCCCCCCCTTGTCCACAGTGTGTTCAGAAGCAGAGAGAGAGGCAGAAGCTCCTAGGGAGGAGTTACCTAGCTACAAGATCATGACAAGGGAACCAGAAGGAAGGGGACAGCTAGTTGAGACGTCACTTGAGAGTAGGGGGGACCCCCTCACCATGGACTTGGAGGTCCGAACGTATCAGAGAGCAAAGGAGTCAGGGGAGGGAGGAACTTCCAGTTGGAACGTAAAATGCTGCAGAAGTCGGAAGGAGGATTTAGAGCAGCCACTTGCCCTCCTTGCGGAGAGCTGTGTATTTGTGCCTGAAACATGATGCTGTAATAAAAGGACTATAAATATATCAACTGCTTGTTAATTCTTATCTGTGAAGTTACGGAAGGGAGAGGAGAACTCTCCACACCTGACAGGACATAAAAAGCTTTCACACATAGGACCAAACACTGATAATAGAGCTCCCCACTTGAAGTTTTATAAATTTATTTAATATATTAACACAAATAGAAATAACTAAGAATGCAACTACTGTATAAGAGATTACTATTTTAACTGGAATGTAACTGAAATTAATAAGACTATGGAACACAGAAATGTAAGATCGGGAATGCATCAAAGCCACCACACAGGGAGCCACTTTAACTAAAGTGTATTAATTGGGAATTAATTGGTATTGCTATAATTGGTCTATTATTGGGGAAATACTGGAAAACTAATACACAATTTATTTGGTCAAAAAAAGCAAGTAATGTGAGAAATGATAGAGCCCCTAATACAAATTTTGATCAAGTTTATGGGACTTTGTTTTCAACATTTTATTTTATCAGTATTTTAAAATGAATATTTATATATTTTTATCTGACCCATAAATCTTGTCAAATAAAAATATAATTAAATGCACGCACAAAAACATATAAGCACACACACACACACACGTACAATGGACACGAGGCAAGATCAGGCACTACTAGGATGTTAGTTTTTCATGCATTACTAGATTCTCAAAGTCCAATTGAACACCAAGACAAGGAGGAAATGAATGAGAGCACAGCAGGCACTTTTAAAAAGTACTCTTATCACAATACATTTCAAGTGACTGCTTTTGCTTAATTAATTAATCTCAAAGACTACTTTTCTGATGATTGTCTGCTGAGGTCATCCACTTGCTCAGAGGAAAGATTATTCACACTCAGGAACTGAATCTGACTGGCCTGCAAAAGAAAAAAAGCCTTTGATTACTTAGAAAAATGCCTTCCTGTTTCTTTACAAAGGAAGGCAGGGAGAAGAAGAGGAAGCTACTGTGGGTGGGTGGGATGGTGTGAGGAAACTTGTGTGAGAAGTGGGAAAGAAAAAGAAAAGCCTTCTTCTCCCACTGAGAAGTGGGAAAGAAAAAGAAAAAGAAAAAGAAAAAGAAAGTCCTATGAACTTAAGGATCTGTTTGGTACACATCATAAAACTGTCCATTTATTTTCTTTCTGTTCTTTCAGTTTCTCATTTTTCCAGTCTTAAATTCAGTTCACATTTCTGCAGCAATTTGTGATTAAAAATAATGAATCAGCATTTAAGATTAAACAATGCTGATTGTAATAATTACAATTTGGAATGAAAATCTCTGTCTTCTTACATTCCTACTCCTTAGCTATTGAAGAAATCCAAGCCTCCCCTGGAGACTAATCAGTGAAAGACTCCCCCCAAAAATTTAATTTTAATATTTAAAAATTAATTTTTATTAATTGTTTAATGTTTTAATGTTGTATTTTAATCTAGTTTTTAAGTTGTATTCATTCAACTCATTTTTATTATTGGTTGTTAGCCACCCTGAGCCCGGCCTTGGCTGGGGAGGACGGGGTATAAAAAAAAATTATTATTATTATTATTATTATTATTATTATTATTATTATTATTATTTCCCCACCCATAAATAGTGTGAAGAATGTTTGGAGGCCCTGTCCAATCAGCCAGTGACAATGGATATTTTTCTCATATGGACATATTGACTAGCATATTTTTTTCAGCTTTAAGGAAATGCCAATGAACTGGAAGTAAAAATCTCTCCACTCAACATACCTCTCTGCACTTCTAGAAAATGTTTGAGGGGAACTGAATACAAACAGACGCCAGGGCACATAGCCTGGAGTGTCTCTTCCTCTCTCATCAACCATCATTAAGCAATGCTTAGATGTAAGTAATGAAACAAGTATTTTCTTTAAAAATAATAATAGCGCCTGTGTGTGGATCCTTAAAGCCTGTCATTTATGAGTCACATTTGGCCTGGCACCTATGGGAAAAGGTTATATATAAACAAAAGGATGTTCCCAAAGTTCACCTGGGTGCATGATCGGCACGCAACCAGTGGCAATTATCACCAGCTTTGCTATACTTCTGCTACTGCACATAGAACATTCATTGCATTTCTTTGGTCTTGGAAGGAATACACACATTCTTTAAAGTACAAAACAATAACACCAAGAACAAGATGTTCTGAAATAGCCGTGGACGGTGGCTGGAAGGAGGAGTCGCCAGCTCAACTTCCCCAGGCTCACATTTTGAGGCCTGCATAAGGAGAACATCTGGAGGGTCACTGGTTCCTGGCCCCCTGATCTGAGAACTTCATCAGTTACCATAACCTTTTTTTTTTAAAAAAAAGCATATTGTTTTAATGTGTTTTGCCCTTTATTGTCAACTACCTGTTAACTGATGGGACGCGGGTGGTGCTGTGGTCTAAACCACAGAGCCTAGGGCTTGCTGATCGGAAGGTCGGTGGTTCGAATCCCCGCGACAGGGTGAGCTCCAGTTACTCGGTCCCTGCTCCTGCCAACCTAGCAGTTCGAAAGCACGTCAAAGTGCAGGTAGATAAATAGGTTCCGCTCCGGAGGGAAGGTAAATGGCATTTACGTGTGCTGCTCTGGTTTCGCCAGAAGCAGCTTAGTCATGCTGGCTATATGACCTGGAAAAAACTGTCTGCGGACAAACATCGGTTCCCTTGGCCAGTAAAGCGAGATGAGCGCCACAACCCCAGAGTCATTCGCGACTGGACTTAACTGTCAGGGGTCCTTTTCCTTTACCTTTACCTGTTAAGTGAGGCCTGTTGCTGGGCAGAAAGGCTGCATACAAATACCTTAATGGCATATGGTTGGATTCAGACTTACCCTTCCACAAAACAGAAGGGATCCTTCCATTCACAGAAGGGACTAATATCCAATGGAGGCTTTTACAAGAGGAGTAGAGGTTTCTGCAGCCCCCATCACTACCTCCCACATTGCTCCAGAGTGTCTGAAACTGACTAGAGCAGGGATGGGGGATCCAAAGGGTCACATTCCCTCATGGACAACCTTCTGAACCACCCTGAGATCTACAGATGAAAGGTGGTGTTAAGTTGTGGGTGAACATATCAGACGACACAGCGATTCTTCAAACAGCTCTTGTTTATTCACAGGCCAGAACAGAACTGAACTGAAGGGTTCAGTCCGCCTGCTTATATAGAGCTCTAGTACAACGTAACTGTAACAATTTACCAAAACTATCCAATCACTGAACGTCACTTTCAATCCCTTATTTGCATAACTATCTACAGTATCCCTCTGCTGGCATAACAGTACATAACAGGTGGTATACAAATTTAATAAATAAAATAATAATTATTATTATGGGGCGACATGCCAGTGGCGGATGGGGCCCAAGGCAATAGTGGATGGAGTGGATGTGACCACTATCTTTGTATAATAGGCTATATCCTACTACGTGCACAACCCTCCCTTCATCCTCCACCCCAACATCTGAGATGAATTACCACAGTCCAAGCAGACATTCCAGTCACGTTTGAGGAGGGCACAGATTAGGGGCACTGAAGGGGGTGGCCTAGGGAGAGGTTTGATGACTGGAGGGCCAAATTTGACTCCTGCTCTATAGCATATTTTGTGAGGCGGGGGGGGGGGGCAAAAATTGCTTCCTCTCCTTTCTGGGACTGGAGCACCTTGTGAGTGAGTTCTGGAATTCTAGATTCAGGCTCTGTTAAATAAAATCCACACCAGGTATTTATTGCTGCTTTTCCGTGGTTGGGAAGCCGTGAGCTGTATGTCCTTCCTCTAAGGAGGTCGGGGTGATGCGTCTAGTTCTTCTGTCCACATGTTTTATCCTCAGAACAACCCAATGAAGTAGCTTGGGCTGAGACATATAACTGGCCCAAGATCACCCAATGAGCTTCATCAGTGAAACTCCCGGCTGCATATGTCAAAACCATCTTGAATGCCCTGTAATCAATAAAATGCTTATGAACACAGAATGTTCTTAAGCAGGTTCATTCCAGAAACAAACAACCAAGAGGCTAGGTTAAATAAACACATTACAAATATGATCAGCCTGGTGGCAAATTGCTTTCCAAAACTGAATGACACAATTGTAAAGTATGATTCTGAAAGGCTTTTTAAAATGTGAAGGCATTGAACACAAGAGAAACTCCTGTATAATAGATTTGTCTGACTTTTTTAAAAACAGCCATCGGTCAGTGCCTTACAAAAGTCTCTCTATGGATGCACAGGGCAGAGCCACATAACCACTCCTAGCCCTGAAGCCCCACCATAGCAGAATAATTATAATAAATAATAAAATTTTATTTATACCCCGCCCTTCCCGGTTCAGAAAACCAGGCTCAGGGCGGCAAACAATAAATTTAAAACACTTAGTTGATGCAACAAAAAACAGCATAAAATACAGTATAAAATGTGAATAACAATAAATTCAGAATTAAAAAATCAATTTAGGGGGGAAATCCATCCAATAAACATTAGATGATCACCAGGGCTAGCTGGCTAAATTAGTCCTACTTGGGCCAGTGAGGAGACCAGGGGAGAATTAGCTGTTGGATCCCAGAGCAGGTAATCTTCATAATAGGGGGGGAGGGAAGGAAGGGGAATAAAAGATCAGGCTAAGTTCATATTGATAGCCACGCGGAATAGCTCTGTCTTACAGGCCCTGTGGAAGGCAGTTAAATCCTGCAGGGCCCTGGTCTCATGGGACAGAGCATTCCACCAGGTCGTGTAAGCACCCTGCTTGTGGTTAACGCTTAGCTGGAATGAAATATTCAACGCAGCAATAGAGAAATTAAAATAATAATTTATTTGTCAGACAAATAAATGTGAGGCACAGTGGTATATGGTTACCAAGCTCTGGCCTGGCCTCCTGCCATTATGGCCAGCACTTATATTCCCTCAGCTCAGCCCCCTTGCTCCTCCTTTGGCTGCCTCTGTCCAATCAGCCTGGTTAAAATTCCTATTGGCTGTTTGCTAGAACCAATCATAAAAGATACACCCATTTCCTATTACCTTTTATGGGAGACAAAGAGCTATATTTCCTTCTATTTATAATTGGCAAATAAGTAGTCATATATCTTACATTTACTCGACCAGGCACCTTAATTACCAAATAACCTTTTGCCCTAGACTAGGCGCCTTAACTAACATTTCATCTTTTGCCCTATTGCCCTATTCACTCCAAAACAGATGGTGGCTAATTTTTATCTTAAACAGATATTTTGGGTTCACCTCCTCACACATTATCAATGAAAGATCTCCTTCTTTGGAGGTCACCAAGCAAAGGCTTGACAACCATATGTCAGGAGTGCTCCGATGGCGTCTCTCTGTCTGGCAGGGGTCCGGACCCAATGGCCCTCATGGTCTATTCCAACTCTTCTATGATTCTATAATTTCTTACTTTCTAAATCCTTTGCATAATTACATTTAAGCCAATATATTTCATAACATAGTTTTTTTAGAAGAAAGGGAACTTAGCAAAAGCTAAGCTAAATTCTAAAGATTCAAAGCAGTTTCGCCTAGTGCAGTTGCTGTTTGTATTAGCTCTTGCCCTTTTAACCTTAGGAAGATGTGGCTCAAGTTTAATGGGAGGCACAATAATTATTACTATTTTTGCAACCTTGATTGTATTCTATAATTTGTATGGTCAGTGTGACCTTTTGCTCCTAGCCTGTAATTTTCTTTTACAACCCTGAGACACTGCTATAGATCAGGGGGGCCCTTGATCAAGAAGATAAACAGCTGCCAGAGTATGGTTTCTGCCTGGCATGAGAGATACAAACATTTACAAATATATATTTCTTTAAGGTCATTTTTAGAATACAGGAATCTGATCAAAATATAAGCCTTGATTAAAATGCAGGTTATGATCAGATGCCTCAGTCGGAGCCATCACTGAGAAGGCCCTGGCCCTGGTGGAGGATAGTCTGACTTCCTTAGGGCCCGGGACCTCTAAGCTATGATTATTCATGGACCTTAAGGTCCTCTGCGGGGCAGACCAGGAGAGGCGGTCCCATAAATACGAATGAACATGATAGGTTCCACTGACCCTTGCATTGTTCCAGTCCAAATCCATTTATAGCAGGGCTGGGGAGCCTATGGCTCTCCAAATGCTGCTTGACTACAGCTCTCACCATCCCTGGCACCGGCTGTGGCTCATGGGAGTTGAAGCCCAAGAGCATCATGGGAACTCCAGGTTCTTTAGTCCTGCAGTGGCACATTGCAGAAGATCATTGGTGTTGGGCAAGCTGTCCTTTTAAGGAACTTTGTCCACCAATACTGCTCATCATCTCACTGGCAAACCTCTCACAAGCTTCTGAGGAACTTGCAAGAACACAGATGGAAAACCACATTGAAGGTCAAAGGCAAGAATTCTGAATTGCATGCAGAAATGTATAGATAGCTAAGCTGAGAACCTAGTATGAGAAAGTATTCTTTAAACGGAGGGATAGAGGAAATGGCAATAGAAGATTTGCTTTAGAACAATAAATAAATGTGTGAAAACGATATGTTTATCTTTTTCAATGATACACCAAATCTTCCACTTAAGACACCCCATTTGAAGGTAGATTCCCCCCACCGCCCGCACCGCCTCTCTTCCTGGCATATCCTTTGTTCTCTTCACTTTCATCATCACTGTGGTTTCCTTATCTGTGTCGTCAGCCATTAAAGAAAGCTCTACTTGTCATACTTGATCAAAGTATGACAGCAACCCTCTCAACAAACCCAAGCTCCAAGATTAAAAGTTCCCCTGCAAGATTTTAAATCCTGAAGTGAATTCAGAGGCATTGGTGAAACTAAGCTTCTAGATGGCTCAAATGCACAAGCCCTGGCAACCTGACCTTTGCTCCTTTGCCAGGAAAGTAAAAGAGAAGCTATATCCTTGTCTCCCTGGTCCCAATCTGACACTAGTAAATTAACTGCGTCATCCTGGCACACTGCAGTAGCACTGCCCTTTGGAGCCAGGTAAGGAACTGTTACAATTTAATAAATAAATCATGCTGAGTTAGAAGGAATAACTTTCTTTACCGGAGGTCTGTTCTTAACCCGAAACCATTCTTAACATTAGCTTTTGCTAATGGGGCCTCCCGCTGCTGCCGCGCCGCATCCCGGGGCAAAGTTCGCAACTAGGGGCATCTACTTCTGGGTTAGCGGAGCGCTTTATCCAAAGCATTCGTAAGGAGGATGGTATGTAACCTGAGGTTTCACTGTATGTACAGAACACCGCACCAGAAGGAAAGAGACAGAAAGTGAAACTCAGGCTCCTTTTGACCTGTTATTATAGTCAGCATGACCTTGACAGAAAGAGATAAGAAAACCAGTTTAAACCAGCTGTTTAGCTTCTCTGAAGGAATAAACCAAACATCAGGAACCTTCTGCTTGTTTCTAGGCAGAATAGAAGCTTGCTACCAGCTTGTATCACACAGAGAATCTTCCAGAACCCTGTTGAATTAATTAGAATAGAAAAGATCTCTACACTTTAAACCAATGCTTTCTGTACCCCCCCCCAAAAAAATGCAAAAATGCAAACTGACATCAGAAACTTCAGATGGTACAGAATTTGGTGGCCAAGTTGTAGGTTTGATCATATTACAGTGATCTTGGTCCAACTGCACTGGCTACCAATTAGTTTCCAGGCCCAATTCAGAGTGCTGGTTTTCAAAAATAAAGCCCCAAATGGCTCAGGACCGCAATACCTCAAGGACCAGCTCTCCCCACATAAACCAACCTGGGCCCTGAGATCATCCTCTGAGGCCCTTCTTTCTGTGCCTGCCCCATGAGAGGTCCAGAGGAAGGCAACACAAAAAGGGTTGTTTTCATCACTGGCTCCCTGTTTGTGAAATGCTCTCCCCAGGGAGGTTCACCTGGTGCCTTCATTATGCAAAAACATTCCTCTTCAACCAGGCCTTTGGCTGAGTAACATCTTATACCCCTTTAAATGTGTTTGGGGGAGAGGTGGGGGAAGGGAGGGAGGTTTATTAGTTTGTGTTTTTGTTCTTGTTTTTACCATGCATTTTGTGTTTTTGTATTGTACTTTATGTTGTGAACCGCCCTTAGATCTATGGATGAAGGACAGTATCCAAATTTAATAAATGAAATTAAAATATATATCATTACTAATTCTATTGGAGTTTAATTACTTTACCTCAGGTTACCTCAGGTGGTACCTCAGGTTAAGAACTTAATTCGTTCCAGAGGTCCATTCTTAACCTGAAACTGTTCTTAACCTGAAGCACCAGTTTAGCTAATGGGGCCTGCTGCGCCGCTGCTGCGTGAATTTCTGTTCTCATCCTGAAGCAAAGTTCTTAACCCGAGGTAATATTTTTGGGTTAGCAGAGTCTGTAACCTGAAGCGTCTGTAACCCGAGGGACCACTGTATTATCTTTTATATGTTTTTAACCATCTGTGGTTTTTTATCCGTGTTTGTCTTTATTTTTGTGAGCTACCTTGAGTCTGGGTTCTGGAGGGAAAGCGTGATGATAACTATAACAATAATATTGTTTCAGAAAATGTGAATTTGTAAAGTTTGCTTTTAAATGTGAACTGAATTTAATGTGAACCCCGAGAGGTAAGTGGGTTTTGGTTTGCAGCCTGAGTCAACTTTCTGTTTCTTAACTAAAAAGCCCCAAATGTGTTTGCCTTGCCTCAAACTATGTGTCAGGGAACTCCCATCGGAGCCAGAGGGAGAGGGAGGGCTCCAGAGGGATTCCGGAGAGCGTCCCGGGAGGGAGAGAAGCAGCCCATCTTCTGGGGAAGGAAATCAGCGTAGCACCAGTGGAGAAGGGGGGCAGATGGGGGAATCGGCGAGGTGGCTCCACGACTCCTCGCCGGAGACCAGCGGGGACAGCACGCGTCCTCCGCTGCCCACACCCTCCCTGCGCAGAAGGCTTCCGCACAGGGCGAGTAGGCGGAGACTAGGCGTCAAAGAGCTTCTTTGCTGGAAGAAGTTCAAGAAACGCCCACTGACGGATTCTGCCAGCGATTGAGACAGCCACGGATGAGTGGCTGTCCGGACAGAAAGAGTTCACCCAGGTAACCCAGCCAGGTATGGCGCCGATTTATGCACGAGCAACCCCTAGAACCATTACAGCAATCCGTCAGTAACTGACGCTGCTTGTGCGCAGCCCCGGAGAGGCAGCACGATGAGCCAAACAGGGACAGCCGGAGAGACGGAGCAACTAGCTACAGTGCGGAGTCTGGTCGAGAGGAACCGAGACTTGGAGCAGCATGTAGCTATCCTGACAGCGCGGCTGGACGAAAGACGGACTCAGGATGCACAGGTCAGACCCACCCCCATTGCAAGGAATGTACCGGGGCTGGTACACAAGTTTGGTGGGAAGCCCCAAGACTACAATGCCTTCCGAACGGAAGTACAGTACGCTTTGGAACTGCAGAAAGATGACTTTGCTGATGACGGGGAGAGGGTGGCTTACATTGTGGGGCATCTGCAAGATGGGGCGCGCATGGATCAGGCCCCTAATGGCGACGCAAAATGATGCCTTGAAGGACCTTAAGAAATTCTTCCAGGCAATGGATGCGATGTACTCCAGCGAGGTGGAGCAAAGTGTGACTCGGCGGGAACTGATGGGGTGCAAGCAGGGGAGCCAGTCCGTCAGAGACTACTGGTCGCATTTTGCGATGTTAGTCCACCAGCTCGGGTGGGATCTGGACTCTGAACCGATACAAATGTTGTTTGAGGAGGGTCTGTCCCCCGCAGTGAAAGACGAGTTGTCCCGCGCGCCCCGACCACGGTCGCTGGATGAGCTCACAAAGGCTGTGCTTGCGATCGGCGTACGCCAGGAAGCGCGGGCTCAGGAGAAGCGGGAAATGAGAGGGGAACGTTTCCATGACTACCGCATTCCTAAGATACCGAGACAGCCTTCCCAGGTGGCGGAGCCAATGGAAATTGATGGCACGCGCGCGAGAGAGGTTTCAAACTCCAGTGAAGGTCGTAAAAGGGAGGGAAAGGAGTGGAAAACTACCAAGAAGTGTTTCCTCTGTCAATGACCAGGACATTTTGCTAAGGTCTGCCCTCAAAGAAAAGCCTGGCAAGGGATGGTGGGGGCTGCTGGCTGCGACGAGAAGGGGGAGGAAGGGCAGGCGCAGGGAAACGACAACGCCTGGCTGCCAACCAGCAGGGGCAGCAGCCAGGCCAGCAACCAATAGAAGTGCCCCAGCCTGACCCTCCCAAGGCAGCTATAGCCATAGAAGTGGTGCTAGAACTCCCGAATGGGCACCCCGTCAAAGTTAAGGGACTGCTGGATTCGGGCAGCTCGTGTAATTTCTTCAGCAGAGACTTCACTCTGGAGCACCAACTCCACCTGTTGCCTCTAGATTTTCCCTTGGGAGTGACCACTATCGATGGCAGGGAACTTCTGGGGGGGGTGACACACCAGACCCCGCCAATGCAAATGAGGGTTTCCAGGCACACGGAGACCATTGCCTTTCACGTGGCCACACTGGCAGGACCCCCAATAATACTGGGAATGAGCTGGCTGGCACTGCATGATCCAGTAGTGTCAAGGCATCAGCGGTCAGTCACCTTTGGGTCAGCTTACTGCTTAGGACACTGTCTGGGAGGGGAGAACCCAAGAATGACGGTGGCCAGGGTGGCTGGGCTGGCCGTGGAACAAAAAGGGGAGGTGCCACCACAATATGCTGACCTGAAGGAAGTCTTCAGCGAGAAGGAGGCAGATAGACTACCCCCCACAGGCCCTTTGACTGCCAAATCAACTTACTCCCAGGGGCTCAGCTGCCGGTGGGTAAGCTGTATGCCATGTCCGACCGGGAGATGCAGGAGTTGCGGCAGTTTATTGACAAGAACCTGAAGAGGGGGTTCATAAGGGAATCAAAGGCGGTGGGGGGCAGTCCGGTGTTCTTTGTGGACAAAAAAGAGACTAATCAGCCCAGATTAGTCATGGATTACCGGGCCTTAAACCTGGTGTCAGAACCCGTGACCTTCCCAATGCCCAGGATTGACAACATTTTAACATGGGTGAGGCAGGGGGAAAATTTTTTACCAAGCTGGACCTCAGGGGAGAATACAATTTGATTAGGATAAGGGAGGGTGACGAATGGAAAACTACCATGTTCACCCCCCTGGGGGCTTTTGAGTACTTAGTCATGCCATTTGGATTACAATCGGGCTCCGCCTGCATTCAAGCATTCATGCACCACCTGTTGGGGCCCCTGCTGTACAAGAATTGCGTAGCCTTTTTGGATGACGTCTTAATCTATTCGGACAATGAGAAGCAACATGTCAGAGACGTCAGGGAAGTGCTACAGAGACTGCAGAAGCATCAGTTGTGGGTCAAGCTGGAAAAATGCCAATTTCACGCCAGAGAGGTCGAGTTTCTGGGGTACAAGTTGTCAGACAAGGGCCTAGCTATGGACCCAGGCAAGGTGAAGGCAGTGCTGGAATGGAAAGGCCCCAAAACCCGGAAGGATGTGCAGAGGTTCTTAGGGTTCAGCAACTTCTACAGGAAGTTCATAAAGAACTTCGCTCACTTGACAGCGCCCATCACAGATTGTCTCAGCAGCAAAAAGGAGTTTGCATGGACAGAAAGTCCCCAGCAATCCTTTGAAAGACTGAAGAAGGTGTTTGCTTCGGAAGAGCAGCTCCTGCACGTTGATCTGGAGAAGCCCATGAGACTGGAGATGGACGCGTCCGACCAAGCCGTTGGAGCGGTCCTTTTGCAGCCCAGGTCCAAGCAGGGCTGGAGGCTGTGTGCCTTTTTCTCAAGGAAGCTGAGCAAGTCAGAGCAAAACTATACAGTGTATGACCGAGAACTGCTTGCGATCTATGCAGCTTTTCGGCAATGGAGACATCTGTTGATAGGGGCGCAGCACAAGATCCAGGTTTGTACGGACCACAAGAACTTGGAATACTGGTGGACGGCACGAGTGCCCAACCAGAGACAGATTCGATGGGCCCAGGAGTTCTCCAAGTTTTCCTTCGAGATCCGATACGTGCCGGGAGAGGAAAACGTAAGAGCAGATGCTCTCTCCCAGAAACCGGAGTACATGGAAGGAGAGGGACCGCCGGAGATCTGACACGTGTTTCCCAAGGACCGATGGGTGTGTGGGGGAGCGTTGGTTGGGAAACGAGAACTGGCAGGGCTTACTAGAGACTACGCGTTCGCTCAAGCGAAAATCAGGGAACTCCGGGACGGAAGGGAAGACCATGGAAGGTTTGAGGAAAAGGAAGGGCTACTGTACTATAAGGGGGCACTGTATGTACCGGGGGAGACGTTGAGGGGGAAGGTACTTAAACAACTCTATGACAACCCAACAGCTGGGCACTTTGGACAGCACAAGACCATGCTGCTCGTCACCAGGCAGTTCTGGTGGCCAAAGGTGAGGGAAGACGTACAGGAATATGTACGGGGGTGCGACCGATGCCAGAGGGCAAAGGGGGAGAGAGCTGCCCACGCAGGGTTACTGGAACCTTACCTACACCGGGAAGGCCCTGGGAGGTGGTGTCCATTGATTTTATGACAGATTTGCCCAAGTCAAGGGGGAAGACAGCAGTCATGGTAGTAGTCGATCTACTGACAAAAATGTGCCATTTCATAGCTTGCTCACATGCGGTGACAGCAGAGGAGACAGCCAGGTTGTTTGTGGATCACATTTTCAGGCTGCATGGGGCTCCCTCGAGGGTAATCTCGGATCGCGGGAAACAATTTACTTCCAGGTTCTGGAGGAAGCTCATGAGCTTGCTACAGGTCGAGGTGGGCTTCTCGACGGCGAGGCACCCGGAAACCAACGGACAAGCAGAAAGAGCGAACAGTATACTCCAGCAATACCTACGCTGCTACGTCAGCGAGAGACAGAACGATTGGGTAGAGAAACTAGCGTTGGCTGAATTTGCGTACAATAACGCTGAACATGTGTCCACGGGAATGAGCCCGTTCATGGCTAATTATGGGTGTCACCCCAGGGCCTTCCCAGGGAGGGGGGAGGAAGGATGGAGTGTACCCGCGGCAGAGCAGTTTGTAGAAGAAATGGAGGCCTTGCACCAACAACTCAAGATGAACTTGGAGCAGGCCAAGGAAGTTTACAAGAGGCAGGCGGACAAGCACCGTCGGGAGGGGGAAGCCATACGGGTGGGAGACCGGGTGTGGTTGTCAACCCAAGGGTTACCCCTAAAGGGAGGGTGCAAGAAGTTGCAGCCGAGGCGGCTGGGGCCTTTTGAGGTAACACAGCAGGTGAACCCCGTGGCATTCAAGCTCAAGTTGCCTGACAGCATGAAGATACATCCGGTGTTCCATAGGTCCCTACTTTCACTGTACAGGGAGAGGCGGGAATTTCCGGGGCGGGAGGTAGGAATCACCACCCACCCACTGGTAGAGGAGAGGGAACACCACAACCAAGCCACGGAAATACTCGATTCAAGGTGGCGAGGTCGCCAGGTGGAGTACTTGGTAGCTTGGGAGGGAGAACCCAGGTCAGAAAACACGTGGGTCCCTGCTGAATCAATCAATGATGGCTATCTGGTGGGAGAATTCCACAGTTTGTTCCCGGATAAGCCAAAACCACTAGCGAGATTCTGGGAGGAAGAATTTGGAACCACAGATGATGAAGGGGACTTTGTGGGTTTTCCTGCCTCCGAAGAGGAGGGGGGGTAGGTGTCAGAGGGAGAAGAATCAGACTGGGAGGTCCACCCTGCGGGAAAAGATCAGAGCGGGTGGGAAGCTGGTTTTGAATCCTCAGAGGATGGTGACAGCTCCTTCAGGGGATTCCCCGCATCGTCGGCCAAGGAAAGAGACGAGGTTGAATCGGAAAATCGCGCCGGGGTGGAGGGGGTCCTGGGGAGGAGGTGGATGTCAGGGAACTGCCATCGGAGTCAGAGGGAGAGGGAGGGCTCCAGAGGGATTCCGGAGAGCGTCCCGGGAGGGAGAGAAGCAGCCCATCTTCTGGGGAAGGAAATCAGCGTAGCACCAGTGGAGAAGGGGGGCAGATGGGGGAATCGGCGAGGTGGCTCCACGACCCCTCACTGGAGACCAGCGGGGACAGCAGGGGTCCTCCGCTGCCCACACCCTCCCTGCGCAGAAGGCTTCTGCGCAGGGAGAGTAGGCGGCGACCAGGCGTCAAAGAGCTTCTTTGCTGGAAGAAGTTCAAGAAACGCCCACTGATGGATTCCGCCAGCGATTGAGACAGCCACGGGTGAGTGGCTGTCCGGACAGAAAGAGTTCACCCAGGTAACCCAGCCAGGTGTGGCGCCGATTTATGCACGAGCAACCCCTAGAACCATTACACTATGTATACCACCTTGAGCTCCTTGGAAAAAAGGTGGGATATAATTGCAATCAAGCAATCCATGGAACATGCCCCAACATGCTGATTATTTGGGCTGCCTCGTTTTATACATATCCAGCTCTACCAATTTGGGGGCCGTAGGATGGGTGTCTTTTCACAGGAGCAATTATATAACAGTGGCATCAGGGGCTATCAAAGTCTGGAATTCCTTGAAAAAGAAGGAAGCACAGAGGATCTCAATAGGTGAGATCATAAGCTAAAAAGTGAAGGCTTTGTTTGGACTCAGTGCTGATCCAGAGCACCTCTGCAGGATTTGTGAGAAAAGGCAGCTAAGCTGGGCCAGTCCTTTCATGAGGCTAGTTGAGAGCCAGGTAGAGAATGTCCAGCCATCATGGCAAACTGTTGCACAGGCACTTTCAGATGCCTTGTCCAGAATGCTTTCCTGTAAGGAAGGAGCCATTTGTCTGATAAATGGTGAAAAATTGTTTTTGAACAGGAATATTAATTGTGTGAATAATTGTCGCCTATGTGCTGTAGAGGTTGCACAATCAATGGCACAGGTTGTATTTCTTCAGCCTTTTCTCTGTTCCATCCAGGCGAATATGAGGCATTATCAGAGCTCAAGGACACATTCCAGGCAAAACTCAGGGAAGATGAATTTGGCCCCTGGCCCTGAGATTCCCCATCCTTGGCATAGACAGAACTCAGCTGGATGGAGCTGTGATTCAGTATGTATGTATTTTTACCAATCTCAGCTTGAGAATCCATAAACTTTGCCACCCAATAATCAAGAATGGTAATGCCTGAACACTGCTCTGACATAATGGGTTTCAGTTCTCAATAGGTGGCACGAGGGCTCAAGAGGCGCTTCAGCACCAAGGCCTTCAGGATACTGAGATGACAATGGGATCAACCAGCTGAGGGAAGATGCCCCTATTCAATATGCCCTGCGGTACAGTTTTGCCACCCAGTGGTCATTGGCTAAAGTGCACATAATATTGCTTTTTAAAAATAGGATAAGGGAAAGGGGGGGGAAATAGCCTTTTGCTAGTTAGGCTGAAACCACAAGTGGTGTTGGAGGTTCAGCTGAGAACAGGAAGGGCAGGTGGAGATCCTGCTTAACCATTTCTCTTCCTGCCATTTGAGAACTCTACATTACCAATCACCCAACTACTTTCTCACTCAGAGAGAGAGAGAGAGAGAGAGAGAGAGAGAGAGAGAGAGAGAGAGATGTTCTCAGTAGCAACTGTTAAACCCCAGACTGTTGTATAAGCTGTTTGAACCTCAGTATATTAGCTGCAGCAGCATTGGACAATGAAACTGCCACCATTTATTTTTAACTAGTGTGAGATCACAAAATTCCCAAGGCTGGTTGAAACAGAGGACAATGCAGGGGTGGCCCATCCTGTTTTGCCCCCTGAGGCAAAATGAGAAGGTGCCCCCTGCAAGTGTACCATGCCCCTCCCCCTTGACACTCCCCCTTACTGGGGTCACACAGCTGCAACTTCCAGGTTCCATTCACTGGTGGAGGAAGAGGAGTGCAGGGGGGGCGCACCGCCCCTGACAGCACGATCCCAGTAGGGTGCCATCGCAGCTGCCCCCCTGCCCGCACTGGGCGCCATGCACCTGTAGGCAGCATGCCCTGCCCCCAGAACACATGCCACATCCCTGCAGGTGGCGTGCCACGGCTCCAAACTGTGTTTTAATAGCTGTTACAGGCAGCAACCTTTTCAGGCGCATCTGATACATGCCCATCCCCTTGAACACAGAAGTGACCCCAAAAAGGAGTGGGGTGGGGAGGTTGCAATGCCCACACACATGGGCTATTGCCTGTACTTTCAGGTTTATGAGATTGCCTTTATTGGATTGTTAAATTGGAAAACTTAATAAATATTATTTTTTTAAAAAAGATTTAAGGATTCAGCCATGCCTAGCCTACAGAGGTGTGCACATAAGTATGTGTGCTCCATAGCAGTGGAGGGGGTCTGCAGAGCCTTGGATGGGTGCCCTCTCACATGTGGAGCAAAGTAAACCCATTCATGTGAATGCAGAACTTCCCCATCCACCTCAGCCTGCCCCCTGCTGGCCTGCCTGCCTTCCTACTTGCAATGAGTCTAGGGGGTGACACTACCTCTTCCTCAGTCAGCATGGAGGAGGATGGGGTCAAAAGTAGAACTAGTTACTCTGGTGGGCCTTGACTCTGCCTACCCCTGTCCCTGGCATTTGGCCTCCCTGCCTTCTGTCCTACCAGCGCCAGTGGGTACCAGTCAGCACTGCTTCGTAAAGACAGCCACCTGATGAAAAGTAAATATAGCTGATGTTACATCCATACCAGATGTTCAGTTTTACCTACATTGTATAAATTCATTGTGTCACTAATTAATTTTATGAGATGAATTTTTAAGAATGGAAACATTTCCACAGAAATATTAGCTGCAGAGAATTCTCCACGCAGATGATGGCATGTGGGTTCTGTTTGTGGGATGCTATAAAACAGTCCACCAGCATGAGTTTGACCAAACTGCGGGAGGCAGTGGAAGACAGGAGTGCCTGGCATGCTCTGGTCCATGGGGTCATGGAGAGTCGGACACGACTAAACGACTAAACAGCAACAACATAAAACAGTCCCACAAGTCCCACGGCATGTTCTAATGCAAGCTGACTATTTGCTGTGTCACTGCTGACCTTCTTAGATGCTTTGTCACCAACTAGGTGGTCACAAGGTCACTTCACCACCAGTCTACATTCCAGTCCTGTTCTGTAATACCGCACCAACTATAAACTAAGCAAACCAAATACTTGAAGCAATAATATTAGGATGACATGGGTAGTAAAGCAGGATTCTAGAGTTGTTCTCCCAGAATTTCTTGCAATGAAAAATGCATTTTTTAAAGTTATTTGCTTTTTAAACAGTGTTAAATGAAGGGGAGGCCAAGATGGGCAGAACCTCTTTCAGTCAGTTATCCTACAATAGTGGAAGGCGCTGTCCTTATCAATTGTGCATTAATGAAGTCAGGATTTGCTCTCCCAATCATTGAATGAACTGACTTCACACTACCAAAAAGGACACATGCTCATGTATGGATATGTGGTTCGTATTCACTGAGTCATCCTTTATCAAAAATACTCTTCCACTGTGCTACCCAGTGCTCAAACCAAACTGGTTTGATTTAACAACATTCACTGAATTAATTTAAAAAAATCTGAACTATGCCTGAATGTATAATTGCTGAGTGAACTAAATGTGACTTAAGTTCATTTTGAGATTAAACTTTAAACAATTTTTACACTTCCACTTTTTGGGCCTTTAACCTTAAAGAACATGTTGGGGGAACAGTGAACTGAACATGAACTGAGCTAGTTCATTTTGTAAAGGGGTGAACTAGTTCATTTTTGGACATGTTGAACTAGAACTAGTCCCTTTTAAAAGTGAACTTCCTGAACACTGGTGCTATGGACACATTAATATATGGGGCTTAGGATGTCACACATCAGTTGCTTGTTGAATCACACAATGTCTGACATTATTGATCACTTCTCTGTAGTGCATGTATATGTTTCATCACCATGAGCAACATGAAATAGAACCCACAACTCACAACATCTTGGCTGGTTCTATAGCAGGAGATGTATACTAGAAGCAAGGCACTTATGAAACTGTCAGGCTAGTTCAATATTTGAAATTTAGCCAAAATGTATGAACAGAATGGTAGGATCCTGGAAAAAGGCATGGCTACCTGGCCAACTGACTCCTCAGATCCCACCTTTGGAAAAGGAATAAATAAATATTACTAACCACAGGAGGGCACCAAATACATTACTTAAGTTCAGCCAAGGAAGGAGGATAATTTTCACACAAGGAAAATATAACCTCAGCAAGGAGAAACCTCCAGTTTAGGCACTTATTACACATGCATATGGATGAATGACTCTGTCAATATCAATTTCTCTCAGTTTCTCTCTCATTTTAATTCCCCACACTTTCACACCAGTTCCCAATTTTAAAATAAATTCTCATGCAAATTCAGCAGCATTTTACTGCAAATTTCTCCTAATATGCATATATTTGTATGCAATTTCCCCTAATACATATTTTTATGCAAAACAGTGTTTCCTAATACAATGCATTACTTGTCTGGATAGTGGTATTGCAAAAACAGGATAAGGGAGAATTTTCAAGGATGGTTGTGTTTCAGTTCACATAATTTTTCAAAAAGTACATGTTAAGAAGTTTCACCTTCACATGTAAACTGACTCTAATTTCTCCCCCAGCCCTACACACGAGTGAGCAGCTCTCCTATTACTCTGTTACTCACTTTCAGAAGGCAGATTTAGTTGTGAAGCTTCCCTGCTTACTCTTGGTGTCTGTGAAAGCAGGCAGAAGAAAGGCTTGTTAGGGTTACTGACGCATGGAAATGCCTGGGCTTTCCAATCATTTGAATCTCACCTGATGCACCATGGTCACAAACAGAATTTTTACAATAATAATCTATTAGATTGATTAAAATCATTTAATTGATTAAAATCAATTAAAGCAGCTAATTAATGCAAGCCCAAATGTAGTTCAGCCCATTCAGTCCTCTGAGGCCTTGTGTCAGGTGCCTTTGCTGCTCAAGGTGCAATGGGAGGTTACTGAGAAGAGGGGCATTTCCAGCTGGTGCCAAGATTTTGGATCTGGTGCCTATGCAACACAAGACCTATCCTCTTGCTGCTGGCCTCCAAGTTTAAAAACTATTTCCTTTTAGGGGGTCCCTGGAGCCAACTGAGGTCACAGCCACACCATATAGTTTGAACACACTTACACCACTTTAACAGTCATGGAGAATCCTCAGAATTGTTAAAGGTTATGGGAAGTGATTCATAGATGGTATCAAGCAAATCAACAAATGAATAAATACATCATTAGGACTGCCATGCTGTCCAACTGGCCAGAGTCTAGCTGTGTCATCCAGTACCTGTTTGCTGGCCTTTCCAAGTAGGCCTGTAATCCAACCACCCTTGTCTGGGTGTAAGCCTCATTGAGTCCAGGAGGAGCAAGTGGCTGGCTGAGACCGATGGGGATTGTGGTCCCAGGCAGCGAGAGGGCACTGTGTTGAAGGAGGCTTCTCTGAGGGCTTGTCCACACTTATCTTTCCTCCGCACTTTCAAGGCACGGTTTGCACTTCAAAGCTCTGTGTCTGAGTGTTCTGTCTTTTCGCTCTTGAGCTTTCCCCCTGAAAACCCATTCATTGCTGCTGAATCGGACAAAGAGCAATCCGTGGAATGGCAATGCATGGGAAAGAAAGAAAAAGCCCTCGGAGAAGGACCTTTCAGGCATGGACCTGTGCCCAGAAAGAGCTGGGCAAAAGGTAAGTGTGAATAAGCCCTAAATAGATCTCAATAGTCCAGCCGTAGAAGGAGAATGAATTCTACATGTGGAAAATGTGACATTAGCTGGGGGAAATCTCTGCTTCAGGCACTTACATAAGGATTAGCAAACGTGTCGATTTCATTTTCTCTCAGTTTCTCACAATCTCAGTTTCAGTTCTTGACATTTCCACATCAGTTTGCAGAGGGGGGTTAAAAAAATCCTCAGCATTTTATTGCTAATATGAAAATTCATCAGCATTTCTATATGCAATTGTTCCCAATACATACATTTTTATAAAGTCATGTACTTTTGCCTATTATTAATTTAGAAATATATGCATTTCTATGCATGCTTTTCTTTAGTATATGGTTGGAGAACCAGATAACGTAATTAAGAGAATTGCAAATTTTAAAGGCTGACCGTATTTCGGTTCTTGTCTTGTTTCAGAAAGTGTGCATTATGCAGATTTGTCTTTGAATGTGAACTGAATCTAATTTCTCCCTCATCCTCCCATTCTTTCCTGTTCATGATTCCCAGTGGAAGACACTACATAGATGGAAAACATCCCCCCTCCCCAAATCATCATCATCATAAAGAGCAGCAGCATTTAAATGTGGGAACAAATGCTATTGCAGAGAATTATTTGATCAACAGTAAGACAATAAAAGAGAGATGAATAAACAGAATTACGGAGCACACACACACACACATACATAAGAACAAGTGACCAATTACAGTATGTAATTCATAACAGCTCCAAGGCTGGGGCGGGGGGGAAACAAAGGCATTCCATGCAAAACATTACAATGTTTCCCCCTTTAAAAAATGAATTCCTTTCTCTTTTGGTGTGAGTTAATATTCATATTTTTCCTCTTATGATTTCTCACACATTTTTAAAGCGTCTCCTCCCCACCTCCTTCCCCAACCCAGCTAATCAATATCATTCATTGGGTCATATTTACTCAAGCACAAAGCTGGAGGCTGAGGGTTTCTTCAACCTACCAGCCCAATGTGAACAATTCTTTAGGTCAGCCATAAACAGGCAAAGGGTGATCCACTGGGACATGGTCTTGATCAAGCTCCATTGAAAGGATCAGGAGTTGTGCAAGTTCATCTTCAATTCCCCCACCCTGAATGGACATGACTATCTTGATCTTCCTCAGTCTGGATCGCCACCAGGATTTGGGACTGAGGTGGCCATGATTGCACACAAGGGGTACCAGGACATGGACTGAAGAGTGTGACCCTGTTGGGTCTATTAGACCTCTTAATGGCTTGGACAGCTGCAAGTTACCAAACATCCCATACCTTCTGGGCAGCCTGTAATCTTTGAAGGCTATGGGCTGGTGGTTGGGGGCGGGGTCTCCACAATTCCACGAAGAAGAAGAAGAAGAAGAAGAAGAAGAAGAAGAAGAAGAAGAAGAAGAAGAAGAAGAAGAATTTTATTTATTTATACATACCCCGCCCATCTGGCTGGGTTTCTCCAGCCACTCTGGGCATCTTCCAGCAGAATAATAAAATACGATGATTCATCAAATATTAAAATCTTCCCTAAACAGGGCTGCCTTCAGATGTCTTCTGAAAGTCTGATACTCTTCAATTTACATGTGTGTATACACACACACACACACACAACCTCATGAAAATTCATTAGCATTTCAGTTTGACTTTCTCCTAATAGACACATTTTTTGTATGAAGGTTGGCCTAACATAAATATTTTTGCAAGCCATTTATACTAATTGAATGCATTTTTTGGTATGCTATTTCCCCTAATATATGCATTTACACACACTTTCCCTTAGTTAAATATGTGCTTCTTTGCACAGATTATTTGGTTGGGGAACTGTATTGCAAAATTCAAAGAGTGAATTTTGAAGGATGGCTATGTCTCAGTACATGTTTCAAGAAGCAAAAGGTTTTTTAAAAAAATAAAATTGAGGAGATTCACCTTTGCTTGTGAATGGAAACTCTCCCCCATCATGGATCTTGATGCCAGCTGTATCTGCTCTGACTAGGATTAGTTTTTCCATGTCAGGGACTGAGGATACTGCCTTATGTTCAGCCAGACCATAGGTCCATCTAACTCGGTATCACTGACTGGCAGCGGCACTCCAGGGTTTCAGGCTGCTGTCTTTTCCAAGCCCTGCCTGGGGCTGCCAAGAACTGACCCCACAATCTTCTGCATGCAGAGCAGATGCTCTTCCACGGAGCTGCAGTTCTTTCTCAACATTGTGAGCTGCTTGTCTAGAGAACTTCAGCTTAGCAATTGGTCATTATTTTGATTTCAACAAAGTCAGTATCACAGATTCTTTTTAAATGTAGGGTTTTTTTCAGGTGGGTAGAGAAATTCTGATATATCCCATTACTCAGTGCTTCTCAGGATGATCTTCAAAGTCTCTGTCAGCCATTTTATTAGAGTGCTCTTAATTTTTTCATTATTAAGCAAGTTGCAGAATGTCTTTTAAAAATGCAATATCCCTTAGATAATCTATTATTACTTACTGGTTCACCCCCCCACACACACTGCCCTTCATCTGAAGATGAGGCAGTTTACAATATAAAGTACAACAATGTATAACACTCTGTAACTTTTTATTGATGGTTGTGGGATTGTAAATAAAATAGATTTCTATTCATATTCATTCAAGGTAAGTCCAAGTGAAGGCCAATACATAGTGCATCTGTGGTGAGATCTCAGGTAGTGCTGGCAGTGCTGGTGGAGGCTGGCGGGGAATTGAGAGTTGAATGTCTTGAATACTTCCGGGGTGGCACCATCGGTAATGGCGGACTCCCTCTGACCTGGAGGGACCGGCTCTATGGAAATCGGGTCTGTTCCGCTACGGCGAAGCGGGGACCCTTTAAAAAACCACAGCGGGTGAAGCCTGTGACAGTGGGACTCGGCGGGCACCTTTCGCGCCCCCCCCAATTTGTAAAGGAACCCAATTACGGGCTCCGGAGCAATGCGGGGCGAGCGGCGCGGTGCTGAGAGTCAACTGCTTCTTCCGTGGAGCGAAGCCGCACAGCGGTTACTGGAGAGCGCTGCCTTTTTCCTGTGACAATCTGGCTATAAAAACAACTACCCGTGAGTAGGTTAAATTTGGAAATAAAGGAGACAATTGGACTTTAAACAATGACCCATGAGCAGAATGGAAAATTGGAAAGAAATTTCTTCTAATTTGGCACTGAAGCGGTAAGGTCTAAACAGGAAGTCAGCCTTCCACTTTTTGTAGATAGATTAAAGCAAAGCCACGGCAAGCTAGAGTTTAGAAAAACGTTTGTAAAGGACCAATTTTCATCATTTAAAATTACTGAACCCCCCTTGGAAGCAGAAGAGGGTTTTTTTTCCCTGGACTGTTTAAACCTGCAGAAGAGAGTGTAAAGAAAAGGAATTTTCCACCGTCTTGAACCTGGGAGCGGGGTGTCAGGATAGACGTTCTCGGGAAGTTCATTGACTATAGACAAACGTTTCTGACAGACAGTTAAAAGAAGAGAAACATAGTGACTCCATTGTTCCCCTTCATATTTAAAAGGAACAAAATATCGACAAAATATCTGAAAAAGGAAACTTTGTTGTTAGATTTGCTATATATATAAAAAAGGGAGAGATGGATACAAATAGAAGCTTTCCCCCTAGAGGGAGCTTGTGAAACTGTTATTAAATCTGAACTGGGGAGCTTTGCAGCTGCAATAGATTAAGATCGTGGGATCAGACTTTGCCCTTGCACAAGAATGTACTCGGAGGCTCTGGTGCGTGCTTTCTGTAAGACAAGTGCTTTCTTGGAACAGTTACATGAGAAGACGGATTTGATGACTGCTGCGATCAGAAACTTTGGACAGGTAGTGGGTATCTATATAGAACCCACTCAGGAATTAATCCAGGAGTGTGACAGATCAGATGAGGGAAGAGGCTGTGGCTGGACCTCAGGAGGTAGAGATGGAGGGAACTGTGGTTCAACAGGAACATGAGTCATCGCATCCGACGAATGAACCCGGAAAAAGCCAGATTTGGAGAGATAGAGTCGTGCTTGGCTTGGAGATGGGGGGCTGGATAGACCCCCCTATGCAGGGATGTTTTGACTTTTCAAGTCTGGCTTTGGGCCAGGAGGAGTTTGGAGTGGTGGGGGTCCTCAACTTTGGAGGGACTTTGAAATATGCTTTTAAATACCACATGGAGTTCAGTGTTGACTATGGAAAAGGGGCTGATCTGTCGAGAAGGGACAAAAATATTATCAAGCTGGAGTCTCCACGAGTGAAAAAAGCAGAAGACAAAGTAAAGTACAGGTATAAATATGAAGAAGATCTGCAGAAGGGACATGGAAGAGACTTAAGGGCCTCAGACATAAGGTTACCAGGTTAATGAACTAGATGGATGGGATAGAAAGGACTGACAAAGCCCGGGATCAGGAGGAAGAGACGTTGGATGAAGTTTGGAAGAAAGTTTTAAAAAGAAAATTTTATTTAGGAATGCTTTGTAAAATTAATGAGTATTAGAAAAATGTTGGAATGAAATTATTTGGCTTTAGCAGAAATGTTAAAAAGAATTATGTAAGAATGTGCTATGGTTATGAGAAATGGGTATAAATAAGATTTAAGTCTTAAGTTTTAGGGTTTTTTATGGTAAGTTAAGGTTAAAATAGATCAAGGTAATTTAATGACAGAATATTACGAAAAATGGAAAGGATTTGCTGTGATAATCAACAACTAGAATACAAAAAAGGGAGGTGGGAGGAGGTCGATGAAATAAGGTGATGACAGTTAAGGATTTGGGAATATTGGATGTTTTTAATTTTTTTTCTTTTTTTGGCTTATTTTTGCTTTTTGCTTTTGATGTGTTATGTGTTTTGTTTCTGTTCTTTGACTTTGACTTTTATCGATTTGTATTCTTTAATTGCTATTTGTTCTCTTCTTGTTTTTTCTTGTTTTTCTCTTTGTGTTTTTTGTAATTTTAAAATTCTCAATAAAAATCATTTAATAAAAAAAAGAGAGAGAGAGTTGAATGTCAGTTACTAGCCCCTGCCTTCTGCCTGACGTAAGCCATTTGTTTTAGCTTCAGCCCCCCACCCCTCCCTAGCTAATATATAAAGCTGGAACACTTCCATCCATTCTGTTGGGTCTGAAGGGAACTGCCACCAAAAAACCATCCCATCACTCATTCCTAGATGGAGCTTTGCCGATTCCATCTCTTTCTCAATTTTTTCTCTCTTGGCTGGGAGAGAATGTGGGGGACAGCAACCATCCCAATTCAGCAGACAAATCCCAGGGAAACATCTATTCACACATCTACCTCATCCTGCTAGGATTTACATCCCAACATGCCAAAGGAACATTTACTCTGAGAGTTGTTTGTACAACTGGGGGAGTGGAAAGATGGGGAGGAGATGTTTGTTATTTGAACATGACAGCAGCATATGCTGCCTGCAATTCATTTGTTTAATTGTAAAGAGAAAAGCAAACACTTACATTGTTCCATATGAAAAGAGGAATGTCACATTCCCACGAGGAAAGTATTTTGAAAACCTAGCTAACCGAAGTGTGTTAACTAAAGAAAAGCAAAACTGCAGTACTCACGTCACTGGAAGCCAAAAACAGAAGAAAATGTCCCATATTGGTTGCATTTGGACATAACACTAAACCATTGTTTAGCATTGTGAAAATGAGTCCATGTTCTCTCAGGGCTCTCACACTCCCACTCCTCCCTGCTCCTCCTTCAACATGGCCATGAAGAGGAAATCAAAAGCTCCTGTTCCCATTTTTCTGTTCTCATTCAGTCAAAAGTCCTGTCTGGTTGAGTTTGATTGTGAATAGTGAAAAGTAGCCAGCTTCATAAACCATGGTTTGACGTTAGCTTGTTACTACTAACCATAGCTAAGCTTCACCACCGTTCATCTAGGTTTCAGTGAAACAGCAAGTGAAGGTTAATCAAAGTAACTTTCTGTTCATTTAGATTTGATGGGGAAGCCCCATTCTATATTCCCTTTTGGGTACAAGTGACTTAACCTGTCAGGGGGAAAGGGTATTAACAACAACAATAATTTCCATCATGTTAAACTAAAACAAAAGAGTGACTCTTGTGGAAGATAAGTGTGTAAGGGGGAACAGTGAAAGATAGCACACTGTCTGAACATTTACACAGAAGTAAATCAGCAGTGTGCCCCATCCCAATGACCTTCAGATGCTGTTGAACTACAACTCCTATCAGTGTACTCTAGTAGAGTGCTGGACTAGGACCTAGACCACTCAGGGTTCACATCCTCACCTAGCCAAGAAGCTCCCTGGGTGATCTTGTGCCAGTCACTGTCTCTCAGCATAACCTTCTTCACAGTGGTGTTGTGAGAAGAGGAAGAACCATGTGTGCCACCTTGATCTCCTTGGAAGATATGAGGTGCAATATAAACATAAGTGAAATAGAATCATAGACTCATAGAGCTGGAAGGGGCCCCAAGGGTCATCTAGTCCATCCCCCTGCAATGCAGGAATCTCAGCTAAAGCATCCATGACAGATGGCCATCCAACCTCTGCTTAGAAACCTCCAAGGAAGGAGAGTCCACCACCTCCCAAGGGAGAGAATTCCACTGTTGAACAGTTCTTTCTCAAACTTATTTTTTATGCTTTTCCAGTTTTCTGATTACACGTCATGTTTTCCATCATACGTTGTTTCTATACAGACTTCCCAACCCAACACTCTGAGACATTCAAGTTATACCTTGTTTTTCCTGCATATCAGTTACTTTATCCACCCTATTCTTCATCTTTCATTCCTTTGTTACAGTTAGCTGTTGATTTTCGTATCATGTCTTTTTAAATACTCTCCAAAGCATTCCCACTGGACCCTAGTCTGTTTGCCGTTCTGGTTCCTTATTTTGGCTGTCATGTTTGCTACTTCTGCAAATTCTATCAGTTTATACAGCCATTGTTCTTTTATAGGAATTCCCCTTTCTTTCCCATTTCTAGCATATACTGTACTATGTGGACATGCTGCTTGGATGAGTGAAACCAACCACCTGTCTCCTGGATCCTTGCCCATCCTGGCTTATAAAAGCTAGCCGGGAAGGACTGGGCGATGGGCTTCGTGGGGTGGTGAATGCTTCCCTCCGTGAGGGAGCCTTCCCAGACCCGCTGAAAGAGGCGGTTATTAAACTGCTTCTTAAAAAAAACATCTTTAGATGCGGTCACGATGGCCAACTATCTCCCAGTCTCAAATCTTCCATTCTTGGGCAAGGTGATTGAGCGAGCGGTTGCTGAACAACTCCAGGCACGCCTGGAAGAAGCGGACCATTTGGAAGAAGCTCCATCTGGTACGTAGGCTGAGACCCTATCTGCCTGTGGACTGTCTCGCCAGAGTGGTGCATGCTCTGGTTATCTCCCGCTTGGACTACTGCAATGCACTCTACGTGGGGCTACCTTTGAAGGTGACTCGGAAACTACAACTAATCCAGAATGCGGCAGCTAGACTGGTGACTGGGGGCGGCCGCCGAGACCATATAACACCGGTCTTGAAAGACCTACATTGGCTCCCAGTACGTTTCCGAGCACAATTCAAAGTGTTGGTGCTGACCTTTAAAGCCCTAAACGGCCTCGGTCCAGTATACCTGAAGGAGCATCTCCACCCCCATCGTTCTGCCCGGATGCTGAGGTCCAGCGCCGAGGGCCTTCTGGCGGTTCCCTCATTGCGAGAAGCAAAGCTACAGGGAACCAGGCAGAGGGCCTTCTCGGTAGTGGCGCCCGCCCTGTGGAACGCCCTTCCAGCAGATGTCAAAGCGATAAACAACTACCTGACATTCAGAAGACATCTTAAGGCAGCCCTGTTCAGGAAAGTTTTTAACGTGTGATATTTTACTGTATTTTTTGTTTCTGTGGAAGCCGCCCAGAGTGGCTGGGGAGGCCCAGCCAGATGGGTGGGGTATAAATAATAAATTATTATTATAATTATTATTATTATTATTCTGGCTGCTGCTGTATAAAGGAAGAGATTATACGCCTTCTCATCACCAATTATAGCCAATAAGGAGGCTTCAGGTTTAGAGGGGGGAGAATGTAAATTTGAAGATCTTTTTTTGGCTCATCATAGACCACCTCCTGGTATTCTTCAGCATATTTAGAGAACCACCACATGTGTACAAAAGGTCCCACCACCTCTGAACATTTCTAACACAAATTGGATCCTCTTTTTTACATTTTAACCAATTTACTGTGTGTCAAGTACCACCTATAGAGCATTTCTGCATGTTTTCTTTTATCAAATAGCAGGCTGAAAAACTCGTGCTTTTCCTCCATGAAATTTCAATGTTATGTTCAGTGTCTATTCCCCAGTGTGTCATTGTGGCCTTAACCATTTCATCTTTGCTCTCCCATTCTAACAATATGGTATATATATTTTTCTTGTTCCCCAATACAGTTTTTTCAAATTCTGATCCGCCTTCTATAAATCCTTTTTCTTTGTTCTTTTTAAAGACCTCATTTAGTTGAAAATATTGAAACCAATCTGTGACCCAATTTGGAATCTCTTCCCTTTATAAAATCTTGTAGTGCACTCTTTAAAATCAAGTACCCCAATTCTTATCCAAATTTAATTTTTTCACTGCCCCAGCCTTGGTAGGGGATATCCAATTGGGGGATTTTCCTTTCTAGGTGGTCTTTGTATCTTGTCCATTATGAGGTCCTAAACTTTATAACGTGGTTTAGGAATCCCTTATACACCTTGGTTTTGCCATAGAAAAGGTAAGCATGCCACTGTCAGACAGTTCTTCCTGATGTTTAGTCAGAATCTCCTTTTTTGTAACTTGAACCATTGATCCATGTCCAGAGCAGGAGAAAACAAGCTTGCTCCGTTTTCCATGTGACATTTGAAGATATTTGAATATGGCTCTCATATCTCCTCTTAGTCTCCTCTTTTTCAGGCTAAGCATACCCAGCTCCTTCAACCGTTCCTCATAAGGCCTGGCTTCTAGACCCTTAATCATCTTAGTTGCACTCCTCTGCACACGTTCCAGCTTGTCAGCATCCTTCTTAAACTGTGGTGCCCAGAACTGGACACAGTATTCCAGGTGTGGTTTGATCAAGGCAGAATAGAGTGGGACTATAACTTCGCTTGATCTGGACACTATACTTCTGTTGATGCAGCCTAGAATAGTATTAGCTTTTCTGCTGCTGAACCACACTGTTGACTTATGTTAACCTTGAGATCCACCAAGACCCCTAGATCTTTTCACATGTACTACTAGTAAGCCTGGTGTCCCCCATCTTATATTTGTGCATCTGGTTCTTCCTGCCTAAGTGCAGAACCTTATGTTTGTCCCTATCAAAATTCATCTTCTCAGTTTTGGCAAGGTTCTCCAATTTGTTAAGGTCATTTTGAATCCCGATTCTGTCTTCTGCAGAATTAGCTACTCCTCCAAGTTTGGTGTCATCTGCAAATTTGATGAGCACCCCCCCCCAAAAAAAATTCCTTTGTCCAAGTCAATTATAAAGATGTTGAACAACATTGGACCCAGGACAGAACACTGTGGTAGCCTACTTGTCACTTTCCCCCCCAGAATGACAAGGAACCATTAATGCATACTATTTGGGTTCAGTCAGTTAACCAGCTACAAATCCACCTAACATTTACCTTCTTGCGAGGAAGCCCACATTTTACCAGCTTCCTCGCAAAAATTTACTGTAGTCAAGATACACTATGTCCACAACATTCCCCTGATCCACCAAGCTTGTAAGTCCATCAAAAAAGGAAATGAGATTTGTCTGGCATGATTTCAGGGACCGTGCTGAGGAGGGCTGCTCTGAGGAGGAATGGTGGAAGCCTCCTGTTGCCGATCAGGATCCTGAATCTTCCCAGGAGCAGGAGGACAGTATAGATTTGGATCAGTGGTTTGCAGAGGGACATAGTTTAGAAGATAAAGTTGGGAAGAACTGGGTGGTGAACAGCTAGGAGGAGAAGAACTGGGAGAGAGAGAGTTAACAGACTCACTGTCACTGGAAAGTATTCATCCGCTCAGCCCAAGGTCAAGAAGAGCAGATAAGGTGGCAGCACAGAAAGCACAGTGGTTGCAAGATCAGGTTACAAGACGCGGTAGTGACGTGGGTGACTATTCTAACTGGTAAGAGACTTTTCTCTTTCTTCTGTTTATCTATGGCCAAAAGGGGAAGCCAGTTCCTTGAAGCCTGACTTGTTTTTGAGAAACCCATGCTGGGTATTAGTAATCATAGCATCCTTTTCTAAGTGCTCACAGACTGACTGTTGAATTACCTCACTACATTGTAACTCTAGTCTCCTCTACAGTGTTTATAATACTGGGGTGTTTTGCAAGGTTGTTGTATAGAGTGCTGAGATCATACATTTGGAGCATTCTGAAAACTCAAAAGCACAACCTCATGGTTGGCCAACATGATGGTCTCTAAACATTGCTCCCATCGTACCTGACCATTCACTGTGCTGGTTATGTCTGATGCAAGTTGTGGGGCCCTACACTGGCCACCTCTGTGCTACATAAATCTTACCCTAGGTATTCCCCCTTCTCCCCCTCAGAATGGAATAAATTCACAGGTGGCTGTTGCAATAACTATGACTAGGAATCCACAATTAATCAGTCCTTTAATATGGTTTAATATTCTAAAGTGGAAGCAGACTGGGAATAAAAGGAGGCTCTTAGATTTCCCAGATCATTCATGCTCTTTCCCGTTTATTCCATTAAAGCACAGACAAGTCTGATCCTTGAGCCACTTCCCTGGAACAATCCCAGTTCATTTCTATGGGATTAGCACTAGCCGGCAATGTATTTTGTGGGATGGAGGCATGATGTAGAAATGAGAAAGGAAATCCAAGATATAAAATCAGATTGGGTGGATTAAGTGCAGAATAAAGGAAAAATAAATGTAGCATTTTTGTGGTTAAGTGCTGGGAGTTTTGGGAAATACTGAAAGCTCAGATTGAAAGCATGTGTAGCTACGACTAAGGTAGCACAGAGAATATACCAGATTCAGACTATGGCATTAGAATTCAAGATTATTCAGTAGATCAAGGAAACTACACTGCCATATGCAATTAGGAAAATAATTCAGCCATAGTCAGTCCCTTGGGCAAATGGGATGTCTGCCCCAAAGAGGATTTCAGGATGCAATTAGGGAGATTTGTGATTAGTTCTGGTGTACTGTTGTTTTTCAAATGGAAAGTACAGCTGGGGGGAAACCATACATATATGCATTAGGTGTAATGTGAGTTAATGTGCAGTAACAACCAGTGATAGTGCACATCTACCACAGCTCATGAAGATTGTGTACGGAATCTGTCCATGTATAGGAAATTGTGCACATTTCCCAGCCAATATACATACCGTCCAACAGGCCTTGTGGACTATGCCTATCTTGATTGCATTTTGTACATTCTCTAGGCATTAGGCCAGGGGTGGTCAACCTTTTTATACCTACCGCCCACTAATGAATCTTCCTTGATGGTAAAATTTCCTTACCGCCCACCAGTGCTCGATGGAAGGAGTATTCAGCTTGTGCCGAAGAACCTCCTACCTCCCACCTAGAATCCTGAAACGCCCACTAGTGGGCAGTAGGGACCAGGTTGACTTACTGGGTTAGACTTACTGTCCAACAGGCTTTGGGGAATGTGCATATCTTGAGAAGATGTAGTACATTAACTGCGCATTAAGCATAATCTCCATTAGGACTTGTGACAGGAAATGTGCCTATCTCCCCAGCATTTTGTACATTATAGAATCATAGAATTAGAAGAGATCCCCAGGGTCATCTAGTCCAACCCCCAGCAATACAGAAATCTCAAGTAAAACTTCCATGACGGATGGCCATTCAACCTCTGCTTAAGAACCTCCAGTGTTGGAGAGTTTACTACCTTCCAAGGGAGTCTGTTCCACTGTTGAAGAGTTTTTACCATCGGAAAGTTTTTCCTGAATCGCCTTTCTTGTAACCTGAATTGATTGGTTCTGGTCCTACCCTTAGGAGCAGGAAAAACAAGCTTGCTCCATCTTCCATGTGACAGTCCTTTAACTGTTCCAGCTTGTCAATATCTTTCTTAAATTGTGGTGCTCAGAACTGGACACAGTACTCCCATGTGTGGTCTGACCAAGGCAGAACAGAGTAGTACTATTGCTTACCTTGATTGAGACACTATACCTAAGTTGATGCAGCCTAGAATAGCAGTAGCTTTTTTGCTGCTGCATCACACTGTTGACTCATGTTAAGCTTGTGGTCCACTAAGTCCCCTAGATCCTTTCTCACATGTACTGCTAGTAAGCCAAATGTCCCCCATCCTGTATTTGTGAATTTGGTTCTTCCTGCCTAAGTGCAAAGCCTTACATTTGTTCCTACTGACGTTTATTTTCTTACTTTTGGCCCAGTTCTCCAACCTGTTAAGGTCACCTTGAATCCCAATCCTGTCTTCTATGGTGTTGGTTTCCTCTTTGGTCAACATGCATATTCTTAAGGGAATATGCCCCTTGCATCCATCTCTACTTCAGAAGGGGGCAGCTCATTGCCCATAGGCTTCACACAGCCCACTGTCTCATTTTATGTAATTTGTGCTCTCTCTTCCGACCAATCAGCTGAGCAGTGGGGAAGGGAAAGTGTGGCTCCCCCTCTCTCACTGCTCAGTTGCTCACTGTAGATGGACTAAGCAGCAAGACCACAGAAGTGTGGGAAAGGGAGTGGGCTGCACATCTACACAGGGGGAGCTTCTTCCACCCATTCCCTCAGTGGTTATCCATTCTCTCTTCTATCACCTCAGATGATGGACAGGAAAATGACAGGACTTTTATCCTTTTTCATATCTAATGCTCCAAAGGGTAATACGCAGTAAAAGTTGGCAAAGGAACCCTTTCCAAAGTCTGGTGCCTGTTGAAGACGTGTGGTTTTTTTATTCCTGCACACATTTTAACTGAATTCTGATTTTATCTACCTGATTTTTATTTTCAATGTATATTTCTCTACTGCCAACATTCCACATCAACTCATCCTTTTCAATAATTGTATCTTGCAGCAACTACTTCAGCCTCATGGCCAGGCAAGGTCAGCTGATTATCAGCAGCCTCTTCTCAATGATGGCCCAAACTCCTGAGCAGCAGATTTAAAACTGCCTTTGAAAAGCAGTAAAGTTCACTTAAAAAAATAAATATCCACAGTAACAATCCTAGCCACAAAGGGTTGGCCTTTGTTGTGGGATCAATGCAGATGTAATACAATGCAGGATTGGAGACCCAGAAATGCATTAAACAGTGCCAAAGACTGCCATTAACCAATTTCCAGATTATTAGAACAGAACAGGGGATTGAAAGGAATCTTGAAATATTTCAGAGTCTTTGATGTTGCTGTGTCATGCAGACCTGATGAAATGCCAGTTCAAGGCTGTCACAACTTCTTTTATTGAATTCCCCAGAAAATCCAAGAAACCAGAGAAAACGGCAATTCAAACAGAAATTTCCCTTGTTTGCATAGTGTAGGCACTATTTAGTGAAGGAAACATTTTTGTATTGAAACCACAAAGGATTGCTTGCATGTGTGAAACTTGGAAAAATTAAACAGCCCAATGCTCGGGTTTAAAATTGTAGCAGCTTGATGTGTGGTAGAATGTTTTGGGTACAATTGCTTCAAAGAAAATCAAACTAAATTATGGAAATTATGTTTATTTGCACAAAATGGCCTAACTCTGCGTTATTTGACAGTACTCCTTCATAAATAAATAAGGAAGGAAGGAAGGAAGGAAGGAAGGTAGGAAGGAAGGAAGGAAGGATGACAATAGGTCTCAAAGGACAGAAGGTTCAGCCCCTAGACCATAGTAGATCAAGGTAGCAAGTAGGGGTCCATCATGGGCCAATACAAGAGTCTCCTCCACCTCTTTAGGGGACGGACAAACCTTCCTTGTCGCGCCACATGTCCACTGTCCTTTCCCCATGCCTTGTAGTAAGATGAGCCAGAGCCAAAGCCAGAACTGCCTACAGCAATGGTTGCTGGAAGGAGTACCATGAGTATTTGCAGCAGCTAGGCCCTTGCTGTGTTTGTCTTGGGGGAGTTGGGTGCGACCTGGCAGGTGTGGTCAGATCAGGAGAAGTGCGGCACCTGGAGGCAAGCCCAAGAGAAGTATATACTGTAAGGCCAGCATTTTCTCCTCGTTCTTTGCCACAGCAACATGGTTTATACCCTGCTGTTGCCACTTCCTGTTTTCACTCCTGCCCTGGCCTCCACACTCTCTGCTCCTTGCTCCAGTTGCTTCTCCTGTTCCTGTTCCTGCTCCTGCTCCTGCTCCTGCATTCCAGCCTCATCGAGTTTCCATCCTCCATAGAACTGCTACCGTTGTTACCATCCATACCCTGGTCCTGGCGTGTTAGGTCTGGACTGCTGCCGCCTATGACCTGGACAGTGACAGTAGCCCACAACCAACTCCCATTATCCCTGAACATTGGAGTCTCTTAGTTAAACTATAAGATTCACACCCCCAAGATGATGTGAGGTCACCCACATCTAATCCTCTGAAAGAGGATTAGAAACATTAATAGAGGATAAAATTATAACTCCCATCAGCCCCAGCCAGCAGGACCAATGGCCAGGGAAGATGAGAATTGATGAAGCAACCTCTGGGAGCTACCCCTGCATGAGTTGTCCAAAGCTGCCTGAGCCTTGCCCAGACTTGGCCACATGGAGGTCTGCTGGTTACAGGTGTGCCTCCTCATCATAATTCTTAATAGGAAGTGCTCAGAATCAGTGACCTAACCCCTCACCACACATGCACCACCTGCCCCCAGACATGGGCTTGGGAATTGTAAGATGTGTTTACTGGGGGGGGGGGGGAGAGAAGGTAGATTTTAAATGCAGAGAAAGGATTTTGCAGTAAATGCTGGCACTCTGGTTTGCTGTGAGCAGTACCTTTCAGGATGGCTTGATGACCAAAGAGGCAGAAACATCATGCTCTGACATTACAACTTGGCCTCCTAGAAATCAATGGTCTGCATGTATCCAGTCGTTGGCCTGCAGCTATCATAGCCCTGTTTTGATTTGCCAAGCTCTTAATTCTTCCTTTCTCCTCCCACTGACAGCATTAAGGTTCCCTCATCAATTCAGGGTTTCCAAATGTTACCCTTCACTTTAGGGATGAGCGTGCTCAGTGGTGGCTGGGGCCCTTTGGGACTGGTGGGGTGGAAGGCAGAGAGCCCAGGAGTTGGTGGAGCCAGTGTCAGTGACAATTAATTCTAGCTTTGGCCCCATCCTCCTCCCTCCTGGTGAAGGGGAAGCAGAGACTGAGGGAAAGGAAGCTGACAGACAGTGCCTTCCTCTGGATGTAAGAAGGAGGGCAGGCAGGTGATGGCTGGCTGGTGGAGACTGAAGTTGGTGGGGCAGCACCTCCCTTACCCATATGGGCCAGCCTCCACTGTGTGCCGTAGGAATGTGGCTGTAATCACAACTAATGGTGGTGGGTTGTGGGGCTTGTTTGTTCTTGTTTCTATTATGTATTTTGTGTTTTTATTTTGTATTTTTATGCTGTGAACAGCCCTGAGATCTTCGGATGAAGGGTGGTATACAAAGATGGTTGGATGGTGCCTTTACGCCTTGTTTCAGCAACTCCTGCAGCCAAGCTGGTGCCAAATGTTTTGCCCTGCTTCCCCCTGGACCACATCAGCAAGGCAGAGAGGGTGGTCTTGTTGTCCAGACAGCCCAGGACAGCCAGACATTCTGCCCAGGCTTGCGCCCTGGGAGATTTCAGTACTTCTAACTCAGCAGTGTGACTTCATCCCCAGAGACACACTCCATGCCATATGCTCTGCCTGTAGAAGTTAGGAATAAGCAAACCTAGGAAGCTGCCTTATACTGAGTCAGACCATTGGTCTATCTAGCTCAGTATTATCTTCAATGGAAGCTGCTCCACTAGTGTGAATGGAGCACTGCTCTGTCAGTCTCAGTCTGGCTTCAGCCAGCACCACATGTCTGCTTTCTTATTTACAAACAGCCTAGGGGATGACACTGGCCATCTACTTCCTTCCCCTTTAACCCTTGTAGAATTCAGCAGGTTGGGGACAACACTAGATGGCATTGACTCCATCTGCCATTGGGTCCAGATCCACCTCCTGTTGCCCTCACTGCCCTCCACCTTACCAGTTCCAGCGGGCACAAATCTTTTAACTAGAGAGTCAGTGTGTTGTGGTGGTTAAAGTGTTGAACTAGGATCTGGGAGACGTGGGTTCAAATTGCCAATCAGCTATGAAACTTGTTGGGTGACCTTGGACCAATAGCACACTCCCTCTCTCTCAGCAGATTTTAAGGATACAATTAGGAAAAGGGATAATCATGTATCCCACCTTGAGTTACTTGGAGGAAAGGTGGGCTGTATCAATGGAATAATAAAGCAATAACTGCCAAATAAATAGCATAGCGTCTCTTTTTTGAACCACTCTGGGTTGCAAGTGCAACTGAGGGCAGTAAAAGGTCCTTTGAGACTAACTGTTAAGAACTCTAAGATATGCAGTCTGACATATGAAAGAGGCTCATGAAAGCAATCAGATGCTTCCTGAAGCAATGTACCCATTGGAGATGAGCTGTTAGCACAGGAAGTAAAGATATTCCTGGTGATGCCAAACATAGGCAAGGCCTCCATGCATCCTTAATATCCTCTCAGAAAGATTCCTATGCATTTGTGACATTATCTAATTAGAGGGGTTGAATGCTTGGCAGAAGTATCTGGAGCCTAGGCTTCTTGAGCTGATAATTAGGTTTAAGAACAACTGAGAGGCTGAGCCACCCCATTTATCATTCATTGTTGGCAAAGCTGCAATATGTTCCAGGGGGAACTGAGCAATAATTTAGGAATGCAAGCCATTGTTGCAGGGGAAGCTAATTCAAGATAACCACCTTCCATCACTGAAATTATAGAGTGAACCTTCTAGCATTCCTCTTGATGGGTCCTCAACATCCCCACCTGTATGCATTTTAAACTTCAGTTTTGTTGGTATGCCCTGCAAGGCAAGCTTTAAAAACTTGGTATCTGAAATTCACAAGCCGTTCACTCACAACTCACCTGACTATGAACCATGTGACCTTTTGCTGGCTGAATTGGAGAGGCAGAGGTTTTTCAGAGCCTGATCTACTAGCCTGCTTTGCAAGGTTAAAGGTGTATAACATGTTTGGCACCCAGAAGATTCCAAGTTTAATCCCCCACATATCAACAAAGGGCTGACAAAGACCTTCTCTGCAACCCAGGAGAGACACTGCCAGTCAGTGTGGATGATACAGATCAACTAGGTGGAATAACAACCTAAATGGATCCATGGCCTGACTCAATATAAGGCAGCTTCCATTGTCCTATGACTCTGTGCAGCAGCAATGTTGTAAGCCAGCAAACTATGGCAGAACACCCAGGATATTTTTTAAATGTAGCAAAATAAGCAGAATGGCCCAAGTGCACTAGCCCACTTGCATTAAGCAAATTATCATGCAAGTCAGAGATGATCAGAGAAGGGTTGCATTGCAGACAAAAAGACAAATGAGCACTAAGCACAAGAGATGTGGTGAGCAGTCTGGGGGAAACAAGGAGGCTCCAAAAGATTTAACCCTGAGCCCTGCCATCCTATAATGGCCAGTTGCCAACCACGGTAAATGCTCTGCACTTTTGAAAATACTACAACTGCACTAACTACTCAACAATTCTATTGGGGGGGGGAGGAACTTTCAGTAGAGAAAAATCTCTCCACACGCATTTGTACACGCAAAAGGCCCAGCTCCTGTGAATATAGACCATCTCAGATACTGTTTAACAGCGTTATTTCCCATAGCAACTCCTGGTCACCACTACCCTGGGATTCCACTGCTTCTTCCTCCTTCCTGGATTAGTCACATGAAAGGTGCATGCTATGGGTAAAATGGATAGAGAAATGGTTTTCACCCTCTCGGTGCTAGAACTCGCAGACATCCATTTTAGCTGAATGTTGGAAGATTCAGGACAAAAAAAAGACTGTATTTCTTCATGGCAGATTTACACTCACTTCCACATGGAGATCACTTCCACATGATGTGGTGGCCACAAACATGGATGGCTTTAAAGGAGGATAAGACAAATTCATGGAGGATAAGGCATGATGGTTCTCCTCTACCTCCACTGTCAAAGGCAGTCTGCTTCCAATTGCCGGAAGGGAAGAGGGCTGTTGTGGGCAGGTCCTTCTGGTGGGCATCAAGTTGGCCAGTAGGAGAACAGAATGTTGCACTGTATGTGTCACTGGCCTGATCCGGCAGGACTCTTCTTATGTTTCTATGAGATAGCAGCTCAGTTAGAAATCACACAGTAAAAGGGCCAGTGATATGACACCATGTAATTAGTGTGGTTTGACTGTAAAACAAGCTTGCTGAGGGCAATGTAAAGGAATTAGAGCCATAGCAAAGAGTTCTTGTTCAACCATTCATTAGATGGGTGGAGGTGAAACCAAACCATCCCCCAAAAATAATAGGGAGGGGGGAAATTTATCTAAATTTTTGGAGGGGTGATTGCCATTTACCTTACTTAACCTTACAAACTGGCCAAAGATTTTTTCCCTTCTTTCCCTTGCTTTTTTAACTTCAAAAGGCTCACTCAGCACCTCCTAGAATGCTTTGGGAGTGATGCCATCACATGCTGTCACTCCAAAGCCATTCTGGGAAGCATGGCTGATAGGAAGAACATACACCACTCTCCCCAGTTTGCTAACAGCTGTACTTCATGGTAAGATAAATGGCAACCCCCTCCAGATCATTTTGGAGGAAGGCAGCAGAAAATCAGCCCCCATTTTTATAGGAAGAGAAAAAAATAAGTAAACCAGGGGTGGAAATTTAGCCCAGCTTTTATAGGAATAAGCAAACAATTTCAAAAAGGGTACTAGAAAAAAATAACCATTTTGGCATTACTAAAACTTTAGTGGAAAATTGTGAGTAGTGAGCTCTAGAAGATATTGGGGGGCTTAAAATGATGGATAATGGGCAGCTGTCTTCCTGTATTGCCTATAGAAATTGGCAAGTCATCCTTTAGCACAAACATTTATTGCCGTGTATAGTTCCCTGTGCTCATTAGTCTCATAAACACACCCTGTGTGACATATTTATGATACACGCTCAGTAATTTATCAAAGAATCTTTAATAGGACATGCAGCCACAATCCTTTATAGCCTCAAAGTCCTCCTGGAATACATTGCACAAGTTAGTGCTCCATCAGAGAGAGAGAGTTTATAAAGATTGCTTTTGTTCCTTTGGCCATTAGAAAGGGGAGTTATAAATTTGATTTTCAACTCTAACAGTTTATTGAATGGGGTGCAGTGGGGATTGGACAAACCTTTCAGTAAAAAGCTTCTACAATATCTTGTAAATAGTCTTTGTTGAGTTGGCCTTTTTCTTTTTCAGCAAAGGACAAGGAAACATTTATATACCATTCCTAATCTTAATCTAAGTTCCTAAAGTATTCATGTCTCAAATGATGGAAATCTTTAAAAGACTTTTGTTTTCAAAAATGGCAAAATGTGTAAAGGTGGAGGAAACATAGAATGGTTTCCATCCATTCATGACCCAGCACTGGATTTTTCATTTGTTGACCCTCACTCCTGGGTTTACTTCCTCTCAGATTGTGCATCAGTATTTAAATGAAGTCTAAAAATAGCCCCAGGATGCTAAAAATAACCATCACCAATGACGAAAATGCCACTTAATTAGCAAGAAGCTGCTGAGCCAGTGACTTGATTCTGTTGATAACTTGAGGGTCTTTGGGTTCTTAGGGCAATAACAATTCAAATACAGCTCTTGTTACAATACTGGGCCTCTAGGGGTTTTGAAAGGTACCTAAGGGAATTTGGAGAACAGAGCCTTCAGGAAGGAATAAAGATGTGTGTGTGTGTGTGTGTGTGTGTGTGTGTGTGTGTGTGTGTGTGTTTCACTTTAGCTGTACCTAGAAGTGTTTAAACCTGGCTTTGCATTTCCCATGTCTTTAATTAGAACATTAATTACCAAGCTAAATTCAAGGTGCTGGCACTGGTATATAAAGCCCTATACATCATGGGACCAGAATATCTAAAAGATCATCTCATATTTTGTTTTTTGATATACGGTGAACACCGTTTACAAAAAACTTATTAGGCACAATTGCACAGACAAGTTTGAATATTACAAGAAATGCACACTACATATATGGAAATGTGGCAAAGTGAACTTAAGAATGGAAAAACAAGAAGCTGAAATGTACAGATTTGCCCATTCCTAGGAAAGAGTAGTAGCCTCATGCATCATTGCAGGGAAGGATATATCCAATCTTTCCCCTCTCATTCATTCGCTATACTCCCAAGCTCCCTGGGATTCTGGCGGGGAAGAGAAGGTTCTAGTAAAAATCCTGAACTTAGTATTAAGTTTTATTTAAATTTTAAAACGCAGGGAAAGATACATGCTGCATAATTAAGATAGGCCCTCAGTAAGTCTGGTATATGGCCTAATCCTGAAGCCTGTTCCACAAGGAGCTCTCCATGGTCCTGACTCAGCTGCCAAACTTGCATTTTGCTGCACTTTGTCAGAACATTCCAGGGAAATGGGCCAGATATGCCTAATCTGGGATGTCCCGGGGTGCATAAGGTCCAGGCCTTCCCCATCTCTCCCCGCGCTTCATCATTGCCCACTCCATCTCTTGGGACTTGTCAGGCCAGTTGTAGGCCAGTGTTGAGGCTTTCCTGTGAGCTCAGGTAGCTGCAATCACACCACACCCTGCATTCTTCTTCTGTTCTGTGGTGCAGTACAGTTCAACGAAGCAAAAAACAACCAGGATGTAGGGCAAGGCAGGGTTCAGGCTTGATACAAGACTCAGGCTGGGCTAGGTGTTCCCCAGAGCTCTGAAGATCCTTCAGCAAGGAACAAGAGGAAACTGATGTCAGTGCCACATCCTCAGAAAGGCACGTTGGGGGGGAAAGACTTGCTTCACAGGTTCATCTGATAGCAGTACCTCTGGGGCTAGCTCTGCATGCCCTTACCTTTTAGGTTTGGAGTCCTCACCTCCATCTTGCAACAAAGGGAAATCCAGCTCCTGTTCCCTGACACCTGCCGCCTACAGCCTCACTGTCAGGAACTGGTTGGACACAGAGGAATGGTGGGAGGAACCAACTGGGGAACCCCCAAGGGAAGAAGCTCAGAGTCTGGGAATTGGTGGTGGGACGATGATGAGTGGTAAGAGGGAGAAGACTGGGGAGGTGTCCAAAGCTGAAGATGTTACAGGGTTTAGTGAGCAGGAAGAGTCTGTGGCAGAGAGAAGTCCCGAATCAGAAGCTGAAGCAGGAAAGGAGGGCAGCCAAGAGGCAGAGAGAAATCTGTCTGATGAAGAGTCATGGATGTCTCCCTCTCCTGCTGTGACTCCACTCCCCCCCCCCGTCTCCCATAACCAGAAGTGGCATGAAGTGGGAGGAGCAAAGACAGGCATCCAGAGACAGTCTCAGATTGCTTGGAAAAACCCTACAATGCAGCCACATCAATGAAAAATAAACAAAAATAAATGTCAGCACCACACACTATGAAACTTTTCTTCACCCACAATGCTACTCAATGAAGGAAACTTTAGTGCCCTGCATTGTAGGGAAACTCAAGCCAACAGAAACATAGTAGCAGAGGTCTGGGCAGGCATTATTGGAAGCAGCAGTCCCCAGCAGCTGCCCATGTATGCCCAATAGTGATGCCAGGCCTGGTCCAAAGCCATTCATATAAGTTTTCATCAGCTGGAGAGCACTGCCTCTTCATTAAAGTCAAAATTTTGGCTAAATCGAAGCTTTCTAGACAAACAGCTCTCAACACTGGGGAAAGACCAAAGCTCAATAGTAGAGTCCCTTCTTTGCATGTAGAAGGTTCCATGTTCAATCCCTGGCATTCCTAGCTAGGACTGGGAGAGACCCCTGTCTGAAATCGTGTACAGCTGCTGCCAGTCAGGGTAGATATGCTGGTTGTTTTCCGTAATAATAAACATTGATATTGAGTCAGTATAGACAGCACACTGGATGGCCCACAGGTCTGGCTCTGTAGAAGGCAGCTCCCTCTGTTAGGGTAGAAGGCAGTGGTCCCTCGGGTTACATACGCTTCAGGTTACAGACTCCACTAACCCAGAAATAGTACCTCGGGTTAAGAACTTTGCTTCAGGATGAGAACAGAAATCGTGCTCCGGCGGTGCAGTGGCAGCAGGAGGCCCCATTAGCTAAAGTGGTGCTTCAGGTTAAGAACAGTTTCAGGTTAAGAACGGACCTCCAAAACGAATTAAGGTACCACTGTACCTACTTTTAATTTCTTTTATTCCTATTGATCACAATTAAATGCTATCAAACTGGCTTCAGGATCTCTTCTGCTCAGCTGTGTGTCTTCACCCTACCACTGCTGGCACCCCCATCTCTGCATTTTGCAAAGAGCAACATTTTCCCTTTTGCTCAGAGGACACACTATGTTCTACAGGCAGATTAAACATTTATAAATGCCACTATTTTTTATGGTTTTCTCTGAAAACACAACAGCTTTGAATTTGCTCCATGACTTGGTTAATGGGCATGCATCCTGCATGCAACCCAAATATCCCTGCTAATCAAAAGCAGGAATCAGAGAGGAGGAGGAGGAGAACACACTAGAAAAGACCTTCCCTTTCTAAGGAACATCCCCAAAGGCAAAAACATCAGTTACATGCAAGTCCCAAACACATGAAAGCTTGTGTGTGGAGAAGAAGCCACTGGGTTTCCCCCCAAGAACAATCCAAGTATAGCAAACACCAAATGGGAGCGATTAGTTCACATGCCCTTTAACAGGCTTTAACTTCTCTTTCTCTCTAACCTCTCTCTCTCTCTCTCTCTCTCTCTCTCTCTCTGTGTGTGTGTGTGTGTGTCCCAGTCCACCCTTTTTGGCATCTTCACTTTCCCTTCTGTGCTAGGGCACTAGTGATAGGCAAAGCTGCCATAGACTGTTCCAGAAAGAATGATGAGAGAGAATGGTTATCGGATGTCCACTGGATTTCCTACAAAATAGCCCATTCTCCAGACTGGCACTGAAATTGGTGACCTGATGGATGTCAAGTGGAGAGCCAGCCTGTGCATGGCTCCCCAGCTCTGGTCAAACAGGGAGGAACCCAGTTACACTAGGGTAAAATGCCAGCTCACTCAAAGGAGCGAATTTGGCAATGGAGCTCTCACACTTCACTCTCTGTGCTGCCAAGACTGCTTACATACACAGGGACTGGTTCTACCTCCACTTTTGGAGGCTGCATGTCTCTGTCTAGCACTTGCTGGTAATCACAGGTGGGGAGAGTTGCTATTGCACTCAGGTCTTGTTTGTGGGCTTCCCATAGGTTCACCACTGTGAGAACAGGTTGCGGGACAAAATGGGCTTTTGCCTGACCCAGCAGGGCCCTTGTCTTCTTGCGACTGACTGACCTGAACTTTGCTCCTCCTAAGGACACACACCACAGGAGCTGGAAGCAAAACTTCAGCCAGTCATCCCAGAAGGAGTCAGGTGATCTGTGAATCCCAAAAGGGCCCTGAAGGCCTCCTAGAAGAACTCTCTTATCTCTCCCTTGTTTTCCTGCTCTGGAGCCTGACTATTAGCCCATCGTAGACTAAGGGTTGACAATGTAGTGCTTGCAACTGCCAGTGGGCCCAGCAGCACCTCCTATGGTTGCCATGAAAGGGCTTAGTAGAAAGCTCTTCTAAAACCCACACTGTAAAAATGTGTATTTGCTCTTTCTGCTCAGCTCCTGTGTGCACTGGGTCAGTCTCTCCTAGACTGATCTCTCTCTCTCTCTCTCTCTCTCTCTCTCTCTCACACACACACACACACACACACACACACACACGGCAGACACTCCCCAAATATGGCAACATTTCACGGGATGCCAGAAGTGGACAGTCACCCTTCTTTCCACTCTGAACAGAGGAGAGGTCAAAGAGCTCTTCTCTGTGAGGGTCTGTATAACAGGATAGTTTCTGCACACACTCATACACCCCTCTCTATCCTCTCTGGTGAAGGGTGTGACCTGGGGAGGGTCCTGAAGGGCCACATTTGGCCCCTGTGCCAGAGGCTTCCCACTCCTGTGCTAGAGAACCGTTGCCACCCCCAGCTGCACAGGAGCTGGCTCTGACAGCGGTTGCAAATGCTGGCGTCATTACATTAAAAACCACTAAAGGTGCATTTTCATCTGCATCTGAAGAGGTACAGTCTGAGTAATTCACCCTTTAGAAAGGCTATTTTCCCCAGGGATAACTAGATTTAGCCATCCTAAATCTGGGAACATGCAGGGTAGTGTTTGCATCATGGACTGCTTATTGAATCTGGGCAGTGACACACCAGCATCAATCTATTAGCTACGAGTTTAGCGAGGTGACTGTGGACAGAAGCCATCAAATCAATGGCTTAAAGGAAAGAGGACGACATTCACTGCTGCTGATTAAAAATGAACTCCCCAACAGAAAGTGGGGGAGGGGGAGCAGCTTTCTTGGACTCCTGGTCCCCAGGCTAAGAAAAAGTAGTTCATTCCTTTGGGTGAGCTGCATTCAACATGCAACTCAGGACTTGAGTGTTAGATTCCTCTCCAGTCACTGCAGGTGAAGTAAAGAGAGATAAGGGGAAAGGGGACGAGGGATCTGTTACTCCAAAACCTCTTATACTGTAGGTAAGTCCTTGTAGACAGGCCCTGTTTTATGACCAGAGAGTTGCATGGCGGTAACTACCACTCTGTAATGTTCTCTTCTCTTACATTTTTCTGCCTGTTGAGCAGATGTGACAGAAATCACTAGAAAGACTGGATTTCAACACTGAGAATCAAAATGAAACTGTTTGGTTGTCAAAAGAAAGGCATAGACTTTGTACAGATGAGGGATCTCTGTAGACAAGCAAGGATATCACTTAGGTGTCAATTAAAAAGGATGGTTTACACAATGGAAGCTCATTTTAGATGTCCTGACAGATCATGACATACAATGCAAAATATTTGGTCACTAATAATAATAATAATAATAATAATAATAATAATAATAATAATTTATTATTTATATGCTGCCCATGAGACTGGGTTGCCCAAGCCACTCTGGGCAGCTCCCAACAAAAAATAGTAAAAACACAATACAGTGGTACCTCAGGTTACATACACTTCAGGTTACATATGCTTCAGGTTACAGACTCCGCTAACCCAGAAATAGTGCTTCAGGTTAAGAACTTTGCTTCAGGATGAGAACAGAAATCGTGCTCCGGCGGGACGGCGGCAGCAGGAGGCCCCATTAGCTAAAGTGGTGCTTCAGGTTAAGTACAGTTTCAGGTTAAGAACAGACCTCCGGAACGAATTAAGTACTTATCCTGAGGTACCACTGTACAACATCACTGAAAGACCCTCAAGTCAAAGGGCTTTCTGAGAGAGATAATCCACATATGGTTTGCCATCTATATTCAGTCATGATCTTTCAGCATTTTCCTGCCAAGTCTTCTCTCAAGTTTTTTAAAAGAAGTCCTCACAGACATTTGCCAGCATTTTAACTCACATTTCCCCAAATATAAACATTTTTGAATGCAGTTTTGCTTTATACACATTTCTGCAAGCAATTTCCTTAATATAATGGATGTTATGCTCTTTTTACTGGTATATGCAATTGTTGTTCTCCTCTGCCCTCCTTCCTCCCAAAGCAGTCCAGGGTAGCAAGCAACAAAAAACAATTCATTTTGAAAAATGTAAATGTTTAAAGCACATTTTTCTACACTTTTGTATTGGAGAACTGCATTTCAAAATTCAGATAAATGCACATTTTGATAGACAGCTGCATCTCTGAATCATGTATTAGGTAAATTCACATTAAATTGGAAACTGAACTGAAATTATCTCCCTTCCCTAGCGCTGACTACAATTCAGGTGAAAATTTACCCATGCTAACCCTCCTTAAGGTCAGAAGTGCACCTTGGCTTCCCATCCTTCTATTTCATATTTTTGCAATGGAAAATTGTAAGCTGCCAAGAACTACCCTCCCAAACTCCAAATTTTGTGCAAATGCTGTCCAACTTGGCTGAGCTCAGGTCCACTGAGCTCAGAAAACCACAGAGTTTTTGCTATGTTCTTTCTCCACATGCTTCTATCCCATCGTTTGGTGACTCTTAGCCCCTTGAACAACTGCAGAACAAAAAGTTGTACTTAAAAAAATGCAGGACATTATCACAGTTTCCTAGCAAATGGTTGATTCTCAGTTCCTCTCAGGTAAAGGGAAAGAGCATCTGCTGTGCGTGCAGAAGGCCCTAGGCTCAATGTCATCTCCATACAGTGGCACTGCATCCTTTATTGGCATTCAAGGTGTGCACGCACACATGCACCAGGCAGGAGCAGGGGCTGGGCATGGAGGGTGAACAAAACCCGCCACCCAGCCAATCAGAGGGCCTCTCGCTCTTGGGGGGCCATGACCCACTCCTCCAGGATCTCTGCTTTCCTATCACTTACACACGGAACCTTTTAATTGGATGTGTCAGAGTTTGAATTGGAATGTTGTACCACTGAACTCTACATACATCCTGCTGTGTTTGCTCAGTCAAATGACTGTATGGTTCCTACATTTTTTAAGGAGCGGATTGCAACAGAATGATAGAGAGAAGTTAGTTCATGTTGATAACAGTTGCCAAACCGGGGGGGGGGTTATTGAGAGTTCTTGTTTCTACAGGAACCTTTTTGCAAATGACACCAACATTAAACTAGGTTGTACTGGGGTAGAACTAAATTTATTTTCTTTTTTAGAGAAGTAAAAATAACCAGAATCTGCACTTAAAACATAGCATTTAGAGCTGGATTTGAAGCATGTCAAAAAAGAGAGTTTATGCCTTGATTTATGGATCGGGGATGTCACCACATGTCACCCTCAAAGTCATTTTTGCGTGGTAAATCATCCTCATGAATAGAACCTCATATGCTGTTTAGCCATGCCATGCACAATGATAAAAAAAAATCCTCTTCAGATCATTATATATCCGTCAAGACAGGACTGCTGTCATGAAAGCTGTCCACTATAGAAAAATGATGAGGGAAATCTCCAACCAGTGCCTTTCCACTGTCATAAATGATCGTACAACGTGCCACAAGATCTATATTACTTGTTCTTTTAAAGCAGGGGCGGAGAGCCTATTTAATGATGATGATGATAATAATAATAATAATAATAATAATAATAATAATAATAATAATAATAATAAATTATGTATACCCCGCCCATCTGGCTGGGTTTCCCCAGCCACTCTAGGCAGCTTCCAACAAAAGATTAAAATACAGTAATTCATCAAATATTAAAAACTTCCCTAAACAGGGCTGCCTTCAGATGTCTTCTAAAAGTCAGATAGTTGTCTCTTTCTTTGACATCTGATGGGAGGGTGTTCCACAGGGCGGGCGCCATTACCGAGAAGGCCCTCTTCTTAGTTCCCTGTAACTTTGCTTCTCACAGTGAGGGAACTGCCAGAAGGCCCTCGGAGCTGGACCTCAGTGTCCGGGCAGAACGATGGGGGTGGAGACGCTCCTTCAGGTATACTGCTTCACTCAGGTATACTCCAGGGGCAAGAGGCCAGTGGCAAGTACATTCAAAGACAAAGAAATGTGTTGGTCTGTCTTAAGTGTAGAATAAGAATAAGAATAAGAATAGAATAGAATACTACCACTTTTGTATAGTAGGTTGCATTCCAGCCACTCAAAACCCAGAGGTTTTTAGACCACCCTCACACACTGATTTCTGCATTGCCCCACAGTTCTAACCAGCCAAAAGCGCTGATATCTATTCTCTCTATCCTCAGTTCAGTAGAAAACGGGGGGGAGAGTAAGACCCCTTCTATCAGCATGCCAGGCCCAACTGCCAGTTGCCCCCGTCCCTCTGAGATGCCAATCACAGCCACCCACATTGCATGGGACAGAGGGAGAAGGAGGACCTCCTCTCACTGGCTGGTTCATCCTGCTTTTCCCCAGCCTTCCCTTTCTGCTCTTCTTTCCTTTCCTCCATCACACATCTTGTTCTTAAGTTTAGATTGCAAGCGTGAGGGCGGGGCCAGGGATATTTCTTATTTTTGTGCAGTATCTAGCAACCTTTGGTCCTTTATCAAATACTAATGCTACCAATTATGGTAAAATATATTCCACCCAACAAATAATCAAGGATATTCCCCTCCCCCTTATTCTTGATAAATTACTGGACTACACTCTCTGTTTGGATTTGGATTTTGCGATGAGAATATGGCTGTTTTCCAATGCTACAAAAAGGAGTGACAGGGAGGTAAATCCCCATCTTGATTATAATTACTTTAGCCTAGAGCAGAGGTTTTCAACCTTTTTGAGTCCACGGCTCCCTTGACCAACTACATTCTTTCTGTGGCTCCCCTGTGGGGCTCAGGAGCCCAGTTAGGTCACCCCTTGCCTGCAGAGCCAGCAGCTCCACACTCCTTTTCAAACACCCTCACTTGTGGAGTGTTCCCTCAGCTTCCTCGCCACTCCCTTTCCTTGAGATTCCTCCGGGCAGCAGCCACCACCGCCCCTGGACTCTGAGCCCACCCCCAAGCCGCCTCCAGTGTGGTGTAGTGGTTAAGAGTGGTAGTCTCGTAATCTGGTGAACCGGGTTCGCTTCCCCGCTCCTCCACCTGCGGCTGCTGGGTGACCTTGGGCTAGTCACACTTCTCTGAAGTCTCTCAGCTTCACTCACCTCACAGAGTGTTTGTTGTGGGGGAGGAAGGGAAAGGAGAATGTTAGCTGTTTTGAGACTCCTTAGGGTAGTGATATCAAAGTGGGATATCAAATCCAAAGTCTTCTTCTTCTTCTTCTCCTCCTCCTCCCAAGGGCATGGGAAGAGGATGCCCGCAGACATAGTGGCCCAACAGAAACTGGTCCAAGGTGAATATGAGCAAGCACAAGAAAGGCCAGCATGGCACCTGCCTGCCTGCCTGCCCAGCCTCCCACATGTCTGTCCATTCCCAACAGCAAGGGCTGGTGAACTGGCTGGCTGGGCTCCAGGGTTGCCTCAGCTCCTGGCAACCAGACCCCCCTGGCCAGCCCCAGAAGCATCATTCACCTGGGAGCTTGTAGCCAGAGCTGCTGCAACAAACAGCCATGCTAGCATCCCTAGAAAACCACTGGCCTAGAGCGCCTTTCAGGAGCTGAATCTGTGGGCAGAGTAAAATAAATACTGGAGGAGTCACATGGGGGCTTTGGAGATTCAAACATCTCATGAAGGAGACATTTAATAATCAAATTTGTTTCAGTAGGATGTCTTCATTTGTTTAGATATTGCTGATTCCAGCAGGATTACCAAGGCTTTTGTTAACAGAAAAGCAATAGGACAGGATTAAAAGAAAAATCATACCCACTGAAAGTTAGTAACTTAAATATCAACCTTTCTGAAATTTCCCTCATAAGGTAGAATTGGGCAAGACAGACCATATTGTACTGTAGTTGTTGTTGTTATAATTAGTAATAGCAGTAGTAGTATCTCAGTACAACAAACTTCTTCTTCTTCTTAAGAGTTGAGTCTTTTCTCATAAGGAAGGCTTATTAACCAATGCTGTTCTGAGTTTCAATGTCACTGGCTTTTATCTTGTAGAAACCTGAATCAAACTCAAAGATTTCTGCTCCCAAGGAACATCTGTGAGATATTAAGAGAATCGGAAAGAGTTTCAATAAGGCATAGGTCAGCAGGCAGAGCAGCAGGCAGTCACCACTACCTAATATTCAATTACCCGGATATTTGTTGGATGTCAAACTCAGCCAAGAGCATAAGGTCAAACAGATTCCTCACTGGCCTTGCAGACAACTTCATTGTCCAGAAAGTGGGAGAAGCTACAAGAGGAACAGCCATTTTAGATCTGGTCCTAACCAATGTTGATGACCTGGTTAGTGGGGTAGAAGTGGAAGGATCATTAGGCGCGAGTGATCATGCTCTTCTGAAGTTTACTATACAGCGGAAAGGAGCAGCCAAGCATACTAGGACTCAATTTCTCGACTTTAAGAAAGCCGACTTCATAAAACTTAGGGAAGTGCTGGGTGAGATCCCATGGACAGTAATACTAAAAGGAAAGGGAGTTCATGATGGCTGGGAGTTTGTTAAGAGGGAGATAGTAAAAGCACAACTTCAGGCAATACCAATGAGACGGAAACATGGAAGGTGCCTAAAGAAGCCAGGGTGGCTATCTAAAGAACTTTTAACTGAGTTAAGATTAAAAAAGGATGTGTACAAAAAATGGAAAAGGGGGGAAACCACCAAAGAGGAATTCAAACAAATAGCCAGCACGTGTAGACACAAAATCAGAAAAGCTAAAGCACAGAAAGCAGAGGAAACACAGCCCAGAATAACTAAGGAGATAGTACAAGAATACTTGGCTAGTCTAGATGTATTCAAGTCTCCAGGGCCAGATGAACTGCATCCAAGAGTATTAAAAGAACTGGCAGATGTGATTTCAGAACCACTGGCAGTCATCTTTGAGAATTCCTGGAGAACAGGCGAAGTCCCGGCAGACTGGAGGAGGGCAAATGTTGTCCCTATTTTCAAAAAGGGGAAAAGAGAGGACCCAAATAATTACCGCCCAGTCAGTCTGACATCAATACCAGGGAAGATTCTGGAGCAGATCATTAAGCAAACAGTCTGTGAGCACCTGGAAAGGAATGCTGTGATCACCAATAGTCAGCATGGATTTCTGAAAAATAAGTCATGTCAGACTAACCTGATCTCGTTTTTTGACAGAATTACAAGCCTGGTAGATGAAGGGAACGCAGTGGATGTAGCCTACCTTGATTTCAGCAAGGCATTTGACAAGGTGCCCCATGATATTCTTGTAAAGAAGCTGGTAAAATGCGGTCTTGACTATGCTACCACTCAGTGGATTTGTAACTGGCTGACTGACCGAACCCAAAGGGTGCTCATCAATGGTTCCTCTTCATCCTGGAGAAGAGTGACTAGTGGGGTGCCACAGGGTTCTGTCTTGGGCCCGGTCTTATTCAACATCTTTATCAACGACTTGGATGATGGACTCAAGGGCATCCTGATCAAATTTGCAGATGACACCAAACTGGGAGGGGTGGCTAACACCCCAGAGGACAGGAACACACTTCAAAACGACCTTGACAGATTAGAGAACTGGGCCAAAACAAACAAGATGAATTTTAACAGGGAGAAATGTAAAGTATTGCACTTGGGCAAAAAAAATGAGAGGCACAAATACAAGATGGGTGACACCTGGCTTGAGAGCACTACATGTGAAAAGGATCTAGGAGTCTTGGTTGACCACAAACTTGACATGAGCCAACAGTGTGACGCGGCAGCTAAAAAAGCCAATGCAATTCTGGGCTGCATCAATAGGAGTATAGCATCTAGATCAAGGGAAGTAATAGTGCCACTGTATTCTGCTCTGGTCAGACCTCACCTGGAGTACTGTGTCCAGTTCTGGGCACCACAGTTCAAGAAGGACATTGACAAACTGGAACGTGTCCAGAGGAGGGCAACCAAAATGGTCAAAGGCCTGGAAACGATGCCTTATGAGGAACGGCTAAGGGAGCTGGGCATGTTTAGCCTGGAGAAGAGGAGGTTAAGGGGTGATATGATAGCCATGTTCAAATATATAAAAGGATGTCACATAGAGGAGGGAGAAAGGTTGTTTTCTGCTGCTCCAGAGAAGCGGACACGGAGCAATGGATCCAAACTACAAGAAAGAAGATTCCACCTAAACATTAGGAAGAACTTCCTGACAGTAAGAGCTGTTCGACAGTGGAATTTGCTGCCAAGGAGTGTGGTGGAGTCTCCTTCTTTGGAGGTCTTTAAGCAGAGGCTTGACAACCATATGTCAGGAGTGCTCTGATGGTGTTTCCTGCTTGGCAGGGGGTTGGACTCGATGGCCCTTGTGGTCTCTTCCAACTCTATGATTCTATGATTCTATGATTCTATAATATAAGCAAGGCATTTCTCCTGCTTTCTGTCACCTGAGCTTCCAATGGCATCCATGATGCCATGTCAGGAAACATTCATACATGATCATATCTCCTGACCACAGCTATAAAACGCGTTGGAGCGACAGTTCCAGAAAGTCTGCATTCGTTTTGTATGCTTTGTGTTGTTCTGGTGTGGACCAAAGCGTGATGTGAAAAGCCATTGCAGAAACAGAATTGCCAATTATACTGTTTCATTTTAGGTTCCACCTCACTTTGGCGCCAAGTGTTTTGGCTGACTTGGCGCTGTGGTGACAGCAATCGATGTTAGCATTCACGAGAGCCATCTCGAGGACACAGCAAAACAGTCACTGAACTCAATGGGAGGTTGGCTGAACAGAAAAGCTTTCTGGTTTCAAAGATTCTCGGGTGGAATCCAAGTTATTTTAAGTCCATAGACATCAAATGACCCCTTTGCATTCTCCATGTGATCCAGATGTTGGCACATCTGGTCAGTGACTCAACTACAGAGGGAAAATCCCATCTGTGGCATGTACAGCCAGTCTCCCTTCACTCTAGCTTTCTGCAACATATTTGGAGAGACATTTATGCAACGAGAAAACTGGCCAAAACAGATCACACTCACCCCTGTCTCCTCCAAGAATGGCAATCAGAGGAAGGCAATCTCAGACCCTCCAAGTGTCCCGATTTTCCAGGGACAGTCCCGGATTTACAGAAACCGTCCTGGCTTTTTATTTGATCCTGGAATGTCATGCTTTTCCTCAGGACATCCCTATTTTCATTGAAGAAATGTTGGGTATGGAGTTATGTGACCACCGAGCCAAGGAGATAAGTAACTATAAAACCTTTAGAAGACATCTGAAGGCAACCCTGTATAGGAACGTTTTGAAATGTTTAAGGTTTTTATATATTTTGGAAACTGTCCAGAGTGACCAGGGCAAACCAGTCTTATGGGCAGGGTAGAAATAATAAAATTATTATTATGGAATAGGACATCCCTATTTTCATCGGAGAAATGTTGGAGGGTATACAATCTGGCAGAAGTAGTCTCCTCCTTCAAAATAATGGCAAAAGTACATTCCTGCCAGCAATACTGGAGAACAAAGTTCTCTAATTACCCATGACCAACTTCTGAAATATTTTTGTACCTTGGGACCAAATTTGCCCACATGACCAACTCTTTCACATCTGAAGTAGAAGGTGGAAGTCTTACTTTAAAAATAAAAGGAACATGCAGCCTAGCAGTTTTGATTTCTCCCAAGAAGCGAAGAATTAAATTCAGTTCTCATTTAAAGGAAAATCTATGAAATCTGCATTTTCTGCAACAGTAGGGTTTCCATATGTCTGGAATTCCCTATATATCTGGATTACTGCAGTCAGAAGCAGTGTCTGGATGGAAAGCACTAAAATGTCTGGGGAAACATGTTGGCAGTGTTGTTTTTGGCAATTTCCCTTAAAAATAGTTCAAAAACTTTTTCTTTTCGGCAAATTTGCCAAACAAGCTCAACGGCTTTTCTGTCCAGATTTTCATTATTTGGAATATTTGGAATATGGCAGCCCTAACAGCATGAGAAGAGAATTGCAGTCTTCCTTCAAAATTCACACTTAGTCAAATTTTGCAATCCAACCAATGTTTACAAGGATGCAGATTGTCAGGAAATGGTCTGAAGACAAGGACTGGGCAATGCATTCTATGGCAGACCAGCTTCTCTCTGATGGTGAGGGGGAAGAGTGCCCCCCCCCTTGTCCACAGTGTGTTCAGAAGCAGAGAGAGAGAGAAACAGAAGCTGAGCAGCTTAGAGAGGAGTTACCTAGCTACGAGATCATGACAAGGGAACCAGAAGGAAGGGGACAGCTAGTTGAGACGTCACTCGAGAGTAGGGGGACCCCCCTCACCATGGGCTTGGAGGTCCGAACGTATCAGAGAGCAAAGGAGTTGGGGGAGGGAGGAACTTCCAGTTGGAACGTAAAATGCTGCAGAAGTCGGAAGGAGAGCTGTGTATTTGTGCCTGAAACATGACGCTGTAATAAAAGGACTATAAATATATCAACTGCTTGTTAATTCTTATCTGTGAAGTTACGGAAGGGAGAAGAGAACTCTCCAGGCCTGACACATATATAAGGAGAAAGTGCATATTGAAAATGATATTGATTACTGCAATCCAGGTGGCTGGACTAAATGACCCTGGGAGTCCCTTCCAACTCTACAATTCTATGATTCTATTAATATATATAGTAGTGAAAATACCACACAAAAATGTATTACATTAAGGAAAATTATTTGCTTGAAAATTCCCTGAAATGTGTACAATAGTCAAAACAGCATACAAAAATGTAGGAGAAATTTGCAATAACATACTGGTAAATTTTTGTGAGTTTTTTTCTTTTTCTTTTTAAGCACATTGCTTCAGAGATGTGGAGAACTGAATTTAAGCCAGAAAAAAAGAGAAGTGAAATTGACAAATCCTTCCATTCCTACTCCCAAGGAACACCACACTTCTCCCACCTCAGTCTGTTGCTTTAGTTAGATAAAAGGATTGTGTGAAAAGGGGCGTCTATGGAAATGTATGTGTTTAACTTACTCTTCTGTCACCTTGTTTGGCTCCTAACTTAGAAACCTAGGCTACTGTTGCACAAATGTTCTCACACTTTTGGAAATCCCTCCCACCCCCCTCCGAAATGTGAAATGGCTCTTTCTGCACAAAAGGTTGGTGCAAATACCAGATTTACATTGGGGAAGTAAGTGGACAAACAAGTTTTAGGGTGGGTTTTTCCCCAAATGGACACTGGCAGAGAGAGGATTGCTCAGCATTTGTGAGAAACCTCAAAATGTGTAAAGCCTCTGAAATAGCAGCACTTCCTGTGATTCACTGGTGTCAACTGCCCACTGATTTAGCTCACAGTTGGTGTTTTCTCAAGCTTTTCAAAATCATGCTACTAAATTTGTCAGAAGGGGATATATTGTGTGCTCAGCCTGCCAAACTCCCACGCTCCAAAAAAGCCTACATCCAAGCTGATGATCGCAGTGCCAAACTGCATTGCAAGCTTTGATTCACTAACATTGCAAACCTATGTGTCTCCTGAAATAGAAGTCCCACCAAGTTCAAAGGGCCTCTTGGCCAGATAAGTGGGCATGGGATTGCAGCTGGAGAACCCGTGGACTTCCAGATGTTGTTGAACTTCAGTTCCCAACAGCTCTAGCCAACCTGGTCAATGGTCAGAGATGATGGGAGTTGTAGTTCAGCCACAGGTCCCCCAGCCCTCGTCTCCCCTATGATTTGAGGGGAAAATATAGTGCCCTTCACAAGTGCTGCAGTTTGAATTTTTTAACATTTATATATTTTACATTCCGACTATCAGGCCCTCAAAGCAGTTTACAACATTTTAGCGTCATAATTTGCCTTCTGTTAAAACATACTCTTCCCAATCCGTTGTTCTCACTAGGGCTTCAGTGGCTTTGCTGTAACCTTAACCCTCCTCAACATCTATGAACCTAAAGATCCCGCTTGAGAACAGTATTTTCATGGTAATGTCTTGCCAGAGTCTATACAGTTTCTTACAAGTAAAACATTATCTTCCTACTGCAGGTAGGACAGCACCTCCACCTGATAGTGGACAGGATCTCGTTTGATTATGATGGCATTCAGGAGGAGGGGATTTCTACACACAGAACTATGTGTGTCACACAAGTGTGGGGACACTGTCCCATCCCTAAGGATTTAAGAAGGCATCACTTTCTGTTCTGCTCTGTATTCATCACATGCAGCACTACTTCTGTTCCCCTGCAGTTCACCTTTTTCCAAAACCTACATTATTCGTCTTGCTGTCTACTGTGGTGAAATGCTGCAACTTGTGTAATCTAAGTACATAATTAATTGTGTACATTATATAATGATGTCTTCATTACATTATTCCTCTCCATTTCAGTCCAAAGGAAACGCAATACAGTTGAGGGGGCATAATGAATTACGTCTCATTTGTGGACTGAAAGCAACAGCATCAAATACTATTCACATTCACTAAACTGATTCCCACTCTGGACATGGGACAAATAAGCAAACCATGACAATTTCTGCTTCTCTGAAATTATTATCCATTGCCAGTGTTGAACTCAAATTCAACTTCTAGTCCAGTTGCAATGGCTGTTTGCAGTATCTATCTATCATCTGGCTGTGAGGGGTGGGGCAGAAGGCCTGGCCACTGCCAGCCATCAAGGAGGCTCCCTTTGGCTGGGCCCTCAGATGCACTGAGTGCTTGGCCAGCCCCAACTGAGGTAGGAGGCGGAGGAGGAAGACACAGTACACAGCAATAAGTTAGAGAATTTTCTTGAATTAGTGCCTGGTGTGTCCTGCAAGTGCTGAGAAGGTTTTTCTAAAAGGATGATATTTGACTGTGATTTCTGGAAGACCTGCCCCCTTCTTTGCAGGCATTTCCCCACCTGACTGATTCCTGCTACAAAAGCTGAGGCTGCCAAGACTCTTGGGCTGGGGTGCTGGTTGGGGGGTTGATACTGTTGGGTTTCTGTATCTTTGAGTTTTAGATCATGTTGTGATTTATGTGGAAATTTTTCAGTTTAGTTGTGTATTTTTAAATATTCTGTTTATTGTTTATCACTACATTTGTTATGTTATAGTTATTTATTTTCTCAGGTTGTAAGGTGCCTTGAGCATGGTTTGAACTCTGGAAAAGCAGCATACAAATAAAATTATGTATGTGTCTATCTTCCATTCTACTCAGCTTCTGTACCTGAAAGAGAGGTGACAAGGATGCCATCTTGTCCATTGCCTCAAGCAGCCAAATGTCTTGGGTTGTCCCCAGTTTCAGGAGAAAATAGCAGAGCGCAGAAAGAAAGGCAATCCTGCAGGAGTCCCTGAGGTCACCCCACCTGTATTCCATTAACTTCTTTAGCTTTGATCCTGGGGACTCCTTTTGTAAAGAAAGGAGGCATATATATGCAATTTCATTGGGTGTGGAAAGACATTTCAACTCATGCTATCTTTGTGAATGTTTTATAATGGAGATACGGTATTCTTGTCCTTTGTTTTCCCCAAACAGTCATAGTTTTTTCACCAACAGCTGGACTTTGCGTGATCTGCTTTTTATAAAGGTCACATTTCCTTGATGCCTGCCCTGCCCTTGGGCAGTACGTGAGGAGTCACAGTATTGTTCTGCAATTACAGACCCATTCTGAAAAGTTCAAATCAATTTTAGCAGTGAACTAACCTGCAGCAACAGTCAACACAACAGCTGCCTTTTGAGTGCCTGGTTTGATGGATACAGATTGTCATCTGTAAGGTGCAAAATAGGCATTTACTGTAAGATCATCATATTCTTGTTTTTAAATTGCAAGCAGATGATCATTTTCATGGACAAAAGGAAGAGTCTTGAAATACATTTGCATTGTGCAAACTAGCCAGCTATTATCAAACTTTGCAGGCATCACTGGCTGGCACATGTGAGAGACTGTAGCATTCAATGCATAAATGAATGAATAAAGTAAGGGTGACATGCATGTAGGGTTGGGGTTGGTGGATAACTATTTCCTATTTGAAAATTGTGCAGTATAGATTAAGGTGGGGGCGTTTTCAGTCCAAGGGCTACATTTCATTCTGGGCAAGCTTCTGGGGGCCACATGCCAACTGTGGGTGGGACCACAAGCAAAAGTAGACAGATCAACAAACATGGATTTTACATTTGTACAGTAGGCTAGCTTCAGCACACACACACACACACACACACACACACCTCTATCCTCCATTCAGCCACACTTTCATCTTACTTACACATTCAGCTTACTTTCAAAGAATGGCTTGTGTTTCAGTTCGTGTTTTGTTTTGAACAGTGCAAATTTGGAAGGTTCGCCTTTACATGTTTTGATGATCCTGAACAATTTAGTATCATCAGCAAACTTGACCACCTCACTGCTCTCTCCTAACTATAGATCATTTATGAACAATTCAAAAAGCACGTGTTCCAATATCAGTCCTTGGGGGATTCCACTTTCTCCATTTGGAGAAATTCTCTGTTCCTACTCTTTGCTTCTTGCTACTTAACCAATTCCTGGTCCCCAGGAAGACCTCTGCTCCTCTTCCTTGACTGTTAAGCTTATTCAGGAGTCTTGGGTGAGGGACTTTGTTAAAGTTTTTAGAAAGTCCCACTACACTATGTCAACTGTATCACTTGTTGACACTCTAAAATAACAGATTCAAGAGGCAGGACTTGCTCTTGCAGAATTCATGCTGGTTCTGCTCCAGTGAGGCATCTTCACCTCTGTTGGTTTAGAGTGCTTACATGTGAGCATCATGCCCAAAAAGGGCTATGATGGAGGAACTTTCTTGAGCCAATCAGAATGTGGGCAATGCATCTGCCCTCACTATAATGGGCATGTTGTGAAAACATAATGGTGGTTGTCAACCCCCAGCAGTGCAGCCCCTTCCAGGCCAGGGAAGCAGGTGGCAAGGGTGGAAAAGATAAGCTGGGTGCTTCCAGGGAATCTCTCTGGCTCCAGTCCCCATCATCTGAAATGAAAGCTTTCACACCAACTTTTAGTCCGGCTCTTGGCTTTAACCACTGGGATTTACATCAGTCTCTCAATCACTTAAAATGGAATCATGGAACAGTGATCCTGAGAAAATCTAGACTTTCAGGTTCAGTGACACTTTAAAGCAGTGGTGGCTGTTTTCTTTTCCCTAGTCAATTTTATGGAATCATTTCCCTCCTGCCAGGACTTAATTCATTCCAAATGACCACATTATGCCTGTTGCAGTTCAAACAAAGGATTTAAATTCACAATTTTCTGTAAGGCTAGTGATCCTATGTCTCAGCTCTGAAGACCACCATATCCTTCCTCCACCTCCCCACCTTCCTTCTGTCAACTCAGCAGCAGGTATAAAAAATAATAGCATGGGATGCTCTTAAATATATCAAGAATGCTTTAAGGAACTATTTTTCAACCACTGATCAGTGAAACTTTGTAAACCTACTTCCAGCAAAGCATATGCCAGATTCTTTTGTTTTCTTATTCCATTTGCGTGTTTGTTTGTTTGTGTGTGTGTGTGTGTGTTTTGTTCAAGACTGCATTTCACTTAACCATAAAGATTACATTTGTTTTGTTAATTGTTTAGATAAAGCTTTTTTTCCTCATTTCACTTCATTTAGCATTTGCACTCGATGTTTTTAATCTTCAGTTTGCAATGCATGTACAGTGGTACCTCGGGTTACAGATGCTTCAGGTTACAGACGCTTCAGGTTACAGACTCCGCTAACCCAGAAATAGTACCTTGGGTTAAGAACTTTGCTTCAGGATGAGAACAGAAATCATACGGTGGCAGCAGGAGGCCCCATTAGCTAAAGTGGTACCTCAGGTTAAGAACAGTTTCAGGTTAAGAACGGACCTCCGGAACAAATTAAGTTCTTAACCCGAGGTGCCACTGTAATGCCTCCTGGGTTTCTTTTGGGTGGGGGATAGGACAGCTGCCAAGTGTAGGGATGAGGAAGAAATTCAGCTCAGTTTGCATTTTACTGCAAATCTTCCTAATTTGCTCTTCTCATATATTAAGGGAAAGTGTAAATAAAAAGAATGCACTAGTGAAAATAACATACAAAAGTGCATTTTATAAGGGAAATTTCTTGAAAAGATGCATACTAGGAGAAATGTGCAAATTTTTGTGAGGACATTTTTTTCAACGACTACAAAGAGCAAACTGATGCAGAAACATGGTCAAGTGAACTTAAAATTAGAAAAACTGGAAGCTCAGGAAAAAAAGAGGGATGACCATATAAAACAATGCCCTTTCACCCGGCACAAATTGGGCCTTCTGAATTAAATGCCACTTCCCTTGTGACAGAAGGTTAACCTCTCTCTGTCCTTCCCCACCCTGCTCTCTAGTGGTTGTAAAAGACACCACCAAACATTTCATTAAAATAATAATAAGCAAATTTCCAAACAACAATAACAGCATTCTTTAAATGATTTGTTAACTGCTTCAAGCTTTGGAAAATCAGTTTATAAGTGTAAAAGCACATGAGTATTTCTATTTAGTGCGTCACATTATATTGTAATTCTCACAACCACCATGTAAGGCTGCCACTTTTTCTCAATCCGTATTGTCCCTATATTATAGAAGGGTGAGGAATCTGGGCCTGAGAAAAAATTAGCAACCTAATTTCATAGTAGAGGGGAGATTTGGACCAAGATCTTTCTGATTCATAGCTCAGTTGCTTAGATACAACATGATTCTAGTACTAACTAGTAGAGAAATAATAATAATAATTTTTTATTTATACCCTGCCCTCCCCAGCCAAGGCCGGGCTCAGAGCGGCTTACAAGCAATAATAAAACAAGATTAATGATTACAACTTAAAAACAAAAATAAAATACAACATTAAAATAATGGAACATTAAAATATTAAAATGTAGCCTCATCGCAGGAGGAGAAGGAAAAGAAAAAAGAAAGAGAGGGAGGGAGGGAATCAAATTGGCTCCAAGCCAAAGGCCAGGCAGAACAACTCTGTCTTACAGGCCCTGTGGAAAGAAATCAGATCCCGCAGGGCCCTGGTCTCATGAGGCAGAGCGTTCCACCAGGCCGGGGCCAGTGTTGAAAAGGCCCTGGCTCTGGTTGAAGCCACTCTAACTTCCTTAGGGCCCGGGACCACTAGGGTGTTGCTATTTATGGACCTTGAGGCTCTCCGTGGGGCAGACCGGGAGAGGCGGTCCCATAGGTACGAGGGTCCTAGGCCATGAAGGGCTTTAAAGGTCAAAAGCAGCACCTTAAATCTGGCCCTGTACTCCACCGGGAGCCAGTGTAGCTGGAAAAGCACTGGGTGAATATGCTCCCATGGCAGAGACCCCGCTGCAGCATTCTGTACCCGCTGGAGTTTCTGGGACAGCTTCAAGGGCAGCCCCGCGTAGAGTGAATTACAGTAGTCAAGCCTGGAGATGACCGTCGCATGGATCACTGTGGCCAGGTCGGGGCGGGAAAGGTAAGGGACCAACTGCTTGATGCGGCGAAGGTGGAAAAATGTCGCCTTGGCTGTTGCTGTAACTTGCGCCTCCATGGAAAGGGAGGTGTCATGGATTACACCCAAACTCTTAACGGAAGGCAATGGCACTAATTGGGCCCCCACAAGAGAAGGGAGTTGGTCCCTCATCCCCATGCCATCCCGACCTAGCCATAGGACCTCTGTCTTCGAAGGATTTAGTTTCAATCGGCTCCCACGAAACCATCCAGCCACAGCTTCCAAGCATCTGGCCAGTGTGTTCGGGGCCGAGTCGGTGTGGCCATCCATCAGCAGATAGAGCCGAGTGTCATCAGCATATTGGTGACAGCCCAGTTATGGAAGATTTGAAACTGGGCGGTAATTGGATAGGTCTAAGGGATCTAATGAAGTTTTCTTTAAGAGTGGACACACCACTGCTTTCTTCAGTTCCCCTGGAAATGTCCCCGTGTCAAGGGACAAATTGATAATTTCAACCAGGGCGGTCCGCGCAACATCTGGACACTCCCTAATCAGCCAAGAGAAAGAGAAAGAGAAAGAGCCACAATTCAAATAAGAAGCCAGCCCTTGCAAGTTTTGGTTTGCAATAGTAACACAGAGATAAGAATTGGAAATGGCCAACCTTATTGCTGGACAGTCTTTCTCCCTTAAGGCATTGGCCATAAACCAAGCACTCAGGAAAACAAGCGGTATGGGGCAAAATAACATATCTGAGGCATGTTTGATGAATTTGATTCAAGCCCAAAGATTGAGAAACACTTCTGTTGGTGGACAACCTCCCTTCAGCTTGATTCAGAATCAGCTTAGTATTTATGAGCTTCCTCAGGAAGCTGCTTCTCTGCTTTCTGCAGATTTTATTCTGGTTGTAATGTTGACTCATGTACACTGATAGTGCTGTGCATGTCATCATGTTTCGAAGTGTTTATTGGCCGCACTCTCCCCATGATGCCAGCAATGCAGAAAAGCCATTAGGAAATTCAAATGCTCACTCTAAAATGCGTCCCAGACCAAAAAGAGAGCTTTAGAGCTGGATTAGCAGCTGGGAAGAGGGCAATGACCACATTAAACAATTGCAAGAAACAGTGAAGATAAGTACTTTACTCAAATAAAAGGTAAAGGGACCCCTGACCGTTAAGTCCAGTCACTGACGACTCAGGGGTTGCGGTGCTCATCTCGCTTTACTGGCCGAGGGAGCCGGCATTTGTCCACAGACAGTTTTTCCAGGTCATGTGGCCAGCATGACTAAGCCGCTTCTGGTGAACCAGAGCAGCGCACGGAAATGCCATTTACCTTCCGGCCGGAGCGGTACCTATTTATCTACTTGCATTTTTGGCATGCTTTCGAACTGCTAGGTTGGCAAGAGCTGGGACTGTGCAATGGGAGCTCACCCCTTTGTGAGGATTTGAACCGCTGACCTTCTGATCTGCAAGTCCTAGGCTCTGTGGTTTAGAGCACAGCGCCACCCGCATCAAATAGAGAAGTTAATTGCTGATTCCTTTGGCATTCTGATCAAGCAGTTCACAGCAGTCTTCACAGCTATCAGTGAGAGGGTCATCAGGAGTACAAGGTAAATATTAAAGAACAGCTGTGTGCATACACTCAGATGGATTTAGTGATCAGGATCATTGGCTGTTTCCAGGGCCCCAATGCCATGGCAGGACTCACCACTGACACCAGCCCTGGCCCTCTTTTTTGGGGGGAAGCATTGCTCCTACCAGAAGTAGACAGTTTCAGATAGCACATTGCATCCAGGTCTGCCCTGGAACTGCAGTCATTGGAGGGTGCAGAGAAAAATAAACCTCGCTCCAACTGGAAGTCACAGTGTAGTGCACATCTTACACAAAAATACACTGGTGAGAGTTCTCCTGCTTATGGGCTTCCCATGGGCACTTGGCTTTTATGATCTTATGCCTCTTTATAAAGCCTCAGAGTAGCCTCAGAAGTCCTTTCCAGACCTTTGAGGAGCTGGCCTACCAATGAGAGAACCCTACTTTAAACCCTCCTTTAAACAGGCGGAACTTTTTCAGAATGAATGGTCACACACACACACACACACACGCAAACTCTTCTGCCAGGCATAGCTTTCTGCTTGCCCATTCCCCTCTCTTGGCTTCCTTCTGAGACTTAAGGAAGCAACTAGCTGAGTCTCAGTGCTAGATTCAGTAACCAAGGCTGCAGTAGCACTACTGCAGTGGCTGCAAAGCATTGTGCATTTTTCACAAGTTGAAAAAAAAAATCTATGTGTTGGTGGTCATGCCCCATTAATAAGGGATCGTGCCAAGTCACTGTTAAGAGCTGATGAAGTTCTCTCCAGGAGACAGTGCCTACTCTCTGAAATGCTCAGAGGTGGGGATGTATTAAGTACTAACTAGGAATAGTATTCAGTGCTAGCTCTACTCAGAGTAGACCCATTAAAATTAATGGACCTGACTAACATAGCTTCATTAATTTCAATAGGTCGAGGACTTAACTGAATACAATCTAAGGAGCTATATTTTATAGAATTTTCACCTCTAAAGCAGTAACCAGAAAACCAGGCTTTGAAAAACCTGAATATATAAACATTATCAGTTGAGTAAAAAAATGCATTTTGCTTCCTTGTTTTATGTTTCTGATACCATAGATCTCAAGCAGGCTTGCCATATGCCCTGACATGTCCTGGTTTCTGTGGGTGTAAAAATGGCGTTGGGGAATCTTAGTGGCCTTCCTAAAAAAAGTTCAACAACAGTGCGAGTGTCAGAAATTTTAGTTTTTGAAATATGGCAACCCTGGTCTCAAGTGTGTATCCGCATATCCATGAGAAGTGAAAACATTTCTATTCACAAATTAAAGCTATGCGAGAAGACCTTTGCCCACCTGTGCAACAGGCATCCCTCTGTTATAAGCTTCCAAAGTTCTGTGTTACTGGACACATGCTGCTTGGTATGCTTGTGAAATGATTCTTATGTATCCATCAAACACAAACGGATCCCCACCTCCCACGTCACAATTGCCCCTCATTGCTTGAGTCAAACATTTTCATCACCCTCTCTCTCTTTCCCTGAAGCTGTGTTTATTATTAAAGCTAAATGGTGAGTTTTCAAATGACCTTTTTATACAAGCTTGGAAATCTTGTCTAAAATAATCAAATAAACTTTCTCATAAATGTTCCATGGTGGAAAAAAATCTAAGAGGCACAATTCTACCCAAAGATTAGAACCGGGGGTTGAATGTTTGCCATCGTGTATGTTTTATATCACATGTTCCTTAGCAAAAGAAAGGAAATCTATAAGTCATGGCCAAAGATTTACGTTTAGCATTGACCTTGCTGTATTGGTCGGGCATGTCCCTGACTCAAAGCATGCTAAGCAGAGCTTAGATATGCTTTATGAAAATAATCTTTTTGTATAAGAATACAAATGGTGACTTCCAGCTGGCAGCCACTGGCAGGAGCATCAGCAAGGCTTTCCTTGCTGCCACCACAGTGAGGTCACTTTGCCACTTGAAGTTCACCCACTTCCTGAAACGTCATTATAACACCTTCATTAATGAATCAACAAACTGGGGAAACGGTTTAGTCCCTAGAGATGCTTCTGAAATCCTTCTCATTCACGTTTCTCCGCAGATGTTGATGTCATGACCTGGGTCTGCTTGCATTGATGAAGGGATGTACAGTATTAGGAATCCTCCAACACTCATCTGACTCTTGCATAGAGTGTAATTTGCAGCAGCTTTCAGCCCCTGTGGTTCATTTGTCCCTTCTTCCTTTAAATCATTGTGCACATGTGCATTGATAATGTGCATTGATAAAGGTCTACTGCACATGAGGACAGCAGGCTAGCTTATTTTGTGTTTTTATGTTTTGATTTTAATCTGTGAACCTCCCTGAGACCTCCAGGTATAGGGCGGTATATAAATTCAATAAATGATGATGATGATGATGATGATGATGATGATGATGATGCAAGGAACACCATGTGTTCTCCTCCCTTTTATCCCCCCACCCAGCATTTGCTGTCTGTGGTGGCCATCTCACTCTCTAGTTGGAGCAGGCCAAGAGTTCTCACAAGTAGCTGGGCGTTCTCCGCTTCTGCTTGGCAGATGCACAAGGAGATCATTGGAACAACCTCGCATCCCCAGTGCAGTTTTGGAGCTTATGTTACTAATCTCAGACTCTGTGTCCTTTGCTCTTGGACCAGACTTATTGACTTATGATAAATCATCATCATCATCTAGCCATCTGGCCTTTAAGAGTGCCTGGACTAGATTCTGCTCTTTCCTTGGGACTGCATCTGTACTGTTAGGCTGCTATGATAAAAGTTCACTTTTTTTACCTTTTTACTTGCAAGTAAGTGTGCCTGTCTTTGGTTTTTGGCAGGAGGCAGGGTGGAGAATGCTGTTGCACTCAGATCCCGGTTGTAAGCCTTCCATGGGCATCTGATTGCTCATTGTCAGGGGTGGACCTTGGGGTCTCAAATTCCAGCAGCGCCCTGTGCAACCCCAAAATTCAGCATGCATGCGCACACACTGGGCTCCATGACCTGTGCAACCAAACTAGTTGTGCTCCTCTGAATCTGCCTCTGCCACTGAGAGAACAGGATGCAGAACTACATGGACCTTTGATCTGATCCAGGCCAGTGGCCAGCCAGATACCTGTGGGAAACCTGCAAGCAGAACAGGAGCACAAGGGCACTCCCCACCCCCACCCCACCCCCTGCATTGTGAGACACAGCAGTGCACATTTGTGGGCATACTGCCTCCAACACTGGAGGCTGCATCCTGATTGTAACCTCTCCCAATACTATGACTCCCTGGAGTCCCTTTAAATGGAAACGCCCGTCCACTTTTCACACAGAGGCCCAGACACTCCCTCATTCATATCAATGTCACCCATCTCGTTTGTTTGTTTTTAGAAAGAGGGAGGGTTTGCAACTAAATAGGTACCCTTTACACAACACACACTATGGCCTGCATGTCAAATGGGGAAAGGTCTGTAATAGTGCTAATCAATCACATCATCTACCAGTTTTTTAAAAAGCAAAACATCCAGGAAACCCCTTTCCCATCAAGAATGCACAAAGCAGTGTAAAATCAAAGCACTTGCTTTTGGTACTCTGGTAACACATCCCGTCTTGTGCCTGAACAGTCAGAGATTCCAGTAAGCATCCCCCTCCCCCCGTGACCTCATCAATGCCGGCATGCGTTGGCACTGCAGACGCCCCTGGAAAAAATAAGAATGCCAAGGTATTTTCTTGTTGACCTTTGAAAAGCTGGAAGCGTGGAGGAGGGAGAGATGGGGAAAATCACCTCCTCCTCATAAATGTGAAAGCTTGCATACATTAGTTCCATGGGATGTTGTGATGTTTGCTTAAGGAAGCAAGATGGCCTTCACTGTTTGTTTTTTTATGGGATGCTGTCCTTTTCAGCATCCTTGCACAGTGTGGACGTCACCAGCTCGTCCCATGAAGACGTGCAAGAGGAAAAGGCAGTTGCTAAGGAAACTTTTCTTCCAGAGAGGTTAGGACACACGAAAGCAATTAAAACCAGAGAAGAACAAATGAAAAGGCCGTGTGCATTATTCACTTACTTATGACATGTTTATACTACCCATTAACCAGAGAAGGTTAGCATATGCAAAATGCAAAATATATTTAAAAGAATAAACTAAAACTAAGGCTGCATACACACTTTTTACATACATACATTTGAAGCACAATCTTTTCCTCAAAGAATTCTGGGCACTTTAGTTTAGCCCTCACAGTTATAATTCCCAGCAACACTTAACAAACTACAATGCCCAGAATTCTTTGAGGGAAAGAATATGCTTCAATAGTATATGCAGCAAATGTCACTATAATATATATGTCACCCAACAATTTATAACAAGGGCTTTCTGAGAGCAGAATGTTGGATTTGATTGGAATTTTAGATATTTTACAATAACAATGAGCTATCTTTTAATCAGGTTGCATCTGAAGATCTGTTTTATGGGCAAGTTGAGCTGGTAATAAATAGTAACCAATCTTAATCTGCGGAAATTCATTTTTACTTAGGAGAGCTGCAAGTTGTTTATTTATTGACTGTATTTTGCTTTTGGTGTGTGAAAGAAAGAAAAATAAAAGACAAAGACAAGGCTTTCCTTTTAACAATGACACCCTTTGGTTTTTCAAAATTATAAGGTACCTTACATTTTCATAAATATCTCCGAAAGGCACTCATTTTTTAATGTTTATTTTATAAAAGAAATGTCTACAGAGGCTTTCTATACAAGGCAGCTAACAGAGTAGGATTTTTAAATATTCAAACTGTTAGCAAAGTCACTTAAACAATGCAGAAAGAAAAATCTTAACAGCTTTTTACAGAGGAAACTGAACAACAATAGTGTATAATTTGCAGAGAAATGGATAGAGCAGGCTTCCTCAACTTCAGCCCTCCAGATGTTTTTGGCCTACAACTCCCATGATCCCTAGCTAGCAGGACCAGTGGTCAGGGATGATGGGGATTGTAGGCTTAAAACATCTGGAGGCCCGAGGTTGAGGGAGCCTGGGATAGAGGTTTTGCTCTCCATACTTCAGCCCTCTAAGCAAGCCTGTAGTGAGAGAACAGGGTGATGTCATTAGTGACTCTTCTCTGTGAGGCTTTTGCAGGCGATCTGAGATTGTTTGGCTCCTGGGTGAGATCCAAAGTGGATGGGTGGACTATTGAGAGGGGGTATCTAAAGGCAAAATAATTGATACAGGTTTATATTTATTAGTAATCATCATTATTAATTTTTTTAGGGGATGCTGGTACTGCTTTAATTTTCTGTACCCCACTTAGAGATATTTTTTATAAACTGGTACAGTAATGGGATAAATAAATAATAAATAAATTCCAGTCTCACAGGCATTCAATCATCGCTCCGTTCTGTCCCTTTCTACAGTGGTACCTTGGGTTAAGTACTTAATTCATTCTGGAGGTCCGTTCTTAACCTGAAACTGTTCTTAACCTGAAGCACCACTTTAGCTAATGGGGCCTCCTGCTGCCGCCGTGCCGCTGGAGCACGATTTCTGTTCTCATCCTGAAGCAAAGTTCTTAACCTGAAGCACTATTTCTGGGTTAGCAGATCCTGTAACCTGAAGCGTATGTAACCTGAGGTACTACTGTATCTCATTCCATCAATCCTCTGGTTTGTCTTTCCATCCCATCATACTCATTTTGTTCACTTTTTTGGATTTGATAGGGACTTCTCAATGCATTTGCCAGAGGCGTTTTGTGTGCCTCTTTTACAGACGCCTTTGTGCACAGTCTTTGCAACAGCAAAATGCATGGCAAAATCCAGAGAAGTATATAGTCTGACTCAAACTTGCATTCTGATCCACAAACAAGTTTGGGAGTGTAAGATCAGCTTGGTCTGTTGCAAAAAGCAGGCTGAGTTATCTGCTGCCTCCTGTGCCGTGTGGAAAAGTGCTTTCTTTTGTCTGTCCAGAATCCTTCAACATTCATTCAGCTTCACTGGATGTCTCTAAGTTCTAGTGATCTGAGAGAGGGAGAAAAACTTTCCTCTATCCGTTTTCTCCATGCCATGCATAATTGTATGCACTTCTTAATCATCTCTTTTTCTGAACGAAAAAAACCACAAAGTGGAGATGCTCCATCCCCTTGACCAGTTCTGAGCTAGATGGACCATTGTTCCTGGGAGCTGCACGTAGCTCATGATCCACTGTTTGGCCCTCTCCACTTCCCACCATCATGCACTGTCAATAGAACATGGGAAACCTTTCACTTCATTTACAAACTTAATCCATTCCGGAAGTCTGCTCTTAAACCAAAGCGTTCTTAAACCAAGGCATGCTTTCCAATAGCAGCAGGAGACTCAATTTACAAATGGAACACACTCAACAGGAAGCGAAACATGTTCTGCTTTCAAGGCAAAGTTCACAAACCAAAACACCTACTTCTGGGTTTGCAGTGTTCTTAATCCAAGTTGTTCATAAACTAAACTGTTCTTAAACCAAGGTACCACTGTAGATCTATTATAGCTGCACAGTAAGCAGCTCCACACACACACACACACACACACACACATATATATATATGTTTCAGGGTCCATTAAAGCACATTTAAAAGCAATAAGGAAACTGCTAAATATGCCTGTTACCCACAGAGAGAGCTCATGGGGAGTAGACCTGCATAAAACAAGTGGTCCCTAGAAGGGCGATGGGTTCAGTGATGGCCAAGAGGCAAGTGCTTGAAGTTAACATGAAAAGGAGGTGGAAAGGTTATTACTAGATGTTTTGCACAAAGGTGTGTAAATGCACAGCTGAAGGCTTGTGGGTCAAGTTGTTCATTTTTTCCCACAGGTTCATTGATACAGTAAACATGTAGTGGTTGTTTTTTCCCCCTTTGGAAATGGAAAAACACCATTTGTGTTAGACGCTTGCTAAAGATCTCAGCTTTTGATTAACTGCCCAGATGAACAATTTATCATATCCACCCATCTCCTGGCTTTATGTATGCATTACATTATATAGTGCATGAAAGTTGTAGTCCATCTAGACCCACCAGTTGAAGACCAGTTTACAAGAGCATTTAAGTGCTGGAAGAACTGGGAGGAATGTTCTTCCACATCTGGCAGAGATGCCCCAAAGTTGCAAAGGTTCTTGCAGCTTGTCCAATTCTGGTGGTTCATCTCCTGGGTTTGCTTAATCTGGTTAAAAACTCATATTTTTGTCATTTTGTCACCTTCTCAGTGATGACACCCAGGGCGGCCCACACCCCCCATACGCCCTTTCCTCCGGCACTGTAAATACTGACTGTTCTGGGGTTGTAGGGGATTATGTTTACATAGTAAATCCTATGCAGATATACTTGCCTGCATGTAAATCCTAGGACTGTGAACCAGATTCAGCCAAAGCCCAAATTCTGAACTTTTCTATTGTGGTAAAACAAAAGTCTTGAATATTTGAAAAGATTGAAATGCATCTCCAGTTTTGAACAATTCTTAGAGATGCACTTCAGTCTTTAACCCCAAAATATATGTTTTCTCTATAAACTCCCAGAACTGTGGCCAGACTTCCTACTTGTTATCATAGGATATCCTGGGCTATATTGTTCTAAAATGTCACAGGGCATACCTGCAAATTACAGTGTTTCTTACCTTTGGGGTTTTTTCCATCGAAACACTGTCTCCTTCCTCCTGGTTGCTCTGCAGCGCCCTCTAATGTCACATTTTAATAACACATTATGAACGTTAAAAGTAGGACGTCATGTGTCCATATACGTTATGAAAACCCTTGCTTAACATTAAAAACCTTGACCCTTGCTTAACATTAAAAACCATGAGTGTAGATCTGCTCCTGGTTAATTTCACCTCTCAGGGTCTCACTTTCCTCTTGGCCATCTGTAAGGTCTCAGAGATGGATGGAGACCTTCCTTTCCCGGCGATGGTGATTATTTTGAACAGCCTTCCCCACGGGTGGCACTGTGGTCTAAACCACTGAGCCTCTTGGACTTGCCAGTCAGAAGGTCAGCGATTCGAATCCCTGCGACGGAGTGAGCTCCCATTGCTCCTGCCAACCTAGCTGTTCAAAAGCACACCAGTGCAAGTAGATACCACTGTGGTGGAAAGGTAAACAGTGTTTTCGTGCGCTCTGGCTTCCGTCACGGTGTTCTGTTGTGCCAGTAGCAGCTTAGTCATGCTGGGCAAACACCAGCTCCCTCAGCCTGAAAGCAAGATGAGCACCACAACCCCATAGTCACCTTTGACTGGACTTAATCATCCAGGACCTTTTACCTAAGCTCCAGTTGTTTTGAACTACAATTCTGGGGCTGGTGGGGTTGCTGTCCAAAACATCTGGAGGTCCCCATGTTAAGGAAGGCTGCTTCAGGTATTCATTCCCATCTATCATCTGTAGAATGTGCTGCATTAGGAAATCCCAGGGCATCCCAACTCAGCATGATATCACTTGCTATATAATGGGGGAAGACGTCATTTTTGAAGCCACACTTTGGACATGCAGGCCACAACTTGGGCAGACTCTGTTTTCAATCTCCACTCAGTCATGAAGCTCACATTGTGGCTTTGGGACAGTCACCATCGCCCAGCCAAACCTTCCTCACTGGGTTGTTTGTAGGGTAAAATGGGTAGCAGGAGGTGCAAGAACCATGTACAGCATCTTGTGCTCTTTGGGAGAAATTTGGGGTATAAATATAACAAAGAGAGAAATAAAAACATAAATTGCATGCACCGTCCTCTTTAAGGATAGCAATGAAGGTGTTTAGCAAAACACTGAGACAACCCCAGAAACATCCCCTTTAGCGTTAGCTAAGATGAGCTCTGTCTCGGAAACTCAAATAACCTTACAGGGAAGACCACACAGGTGCACCAGCAACCCAGGCACAACAAAGGCTTTAGAAGTTCTCACAGGAAACATCCTTGGGATACGCTTAACAGATTAACATTTCAAGATTATATTTCCTACCTGTAGCAACATTACTTTTTTTTTTTTTTTTTGCTAACTCTCCAGAATTAAAGCTCAGCTCTATGCAAAGCAAACTGACTTTTTGGTACTTCCAAATTCTGCATGAGCAGAGAGGGAAAGTGTTCTAGCAGGAAATTCCCTGACTTCATCCCCTCTAGTCTCTTTGCAACGGTTTCTGCATGTTCAGAACTGTAATCAGCTCTGATGACTCGGCATTTCTAGACTAGGCGTCTAAGTATCATAGGGGGGAGGAAGAAATTTGTTCCGTGTACATTTTAATGAGAACCTATTGGGTTGTTGTTTTTATTTTGATTATATATATTGTGGGTTTTATGTTGATCTTTTCTGTGAACTGCCCTGAGACCTCCGGATATTTTGTTGTTGTTTAGTCGTTTAGTCGTGTCCGACTCTTCATGACCGCATAGACCAGAGCACGCCTGGCACTCCTGTCTTCCACTGCCTCTCGCAGTTTGGTCAAACTCATGTTGGTAGCTTTGAGAACACTGTCCAACCATCTTGTCCTCTGTCATCCCCTTCTACTTGTGCCCTCCATCTTTCCCAGCATCAGGGTCTTTTCCAGGGAGTCTTCTCTTCTCATGAGGTGGCCAAAGTACTGGAGCCTCAGCTTCAGGATCAGTCCTTCCAGTGAGCACTCAGGGCTGATTTCCTTAAGAATGGATACGTTTGATCTTCTTGCTGTCCATGGGACTCTCAAGAGTCTCCTCCAACACCATAATTCAAAAGCATCATTTCTTCCGGCGATCAGCCTTCTTTATGGTCCAGCTCTCACTTCCATACATCACTACTGGGAAAACCAGAGCTTTGTTGGCAAGGTGATGTCTCTGCTTTTTAAGATGCTGTCTAGGTTTGTGTTATGTACTGAGTTGAATAGGATCCAAACTGCAGCAGTCTGATTGGTCCTAGAACAATGCAGCAGTATGATTGGTTGGCAGGAACTACCCAATCATGCTCCAGATAGAAGTGAATCCACAACCTGATTGGCTTACAGTAGAATTCCGGAATTAGCCAATCATGTGCAGCCCATTGTGTAAATAATGTATATAAAGCAGATACTTTGAGGGGACATTCATTCATTCATTCCTCCTCACCACTATGAGCTGAATAAAGAGCATGAAATCACTTCGCGACTCTGAGTATATTTCACTGGCAACGAGGGTGGGATCCCGCTGAGCTGACTGCCACACACAGCACCGCAGCACCGCCACCTGCCACACCGCTGCCTCGCACCGTGTTCCAGGCTTCAGCTCCGGGACACAAGGAACTCAGAATGGCAACCGACAACAGCTTCTCGCCATTCAACCCAGCATCTGGAGACTGGGAAGCGTACGCCTCCCGTTTTACCTTCCTCCTAGAAGCCAAAGGGGTCACCGACAAAGAAGACGCCAAGAAGAGGGCGATATTCTTCAGCGTCTGCGGAGAGGAGACGTTTGAAATCGCCCGGGCTCTCCTTGCGCCTGAAGACGTCGCTACTGTTCCATACAAAACAATAATGGAACAGCTGAAGGGGCACTTTTTGCCGCAGCCCTCAGTGGTGGCTCGTCGAAATGCCTTCTACGCAAAGCGGCAAGCCCCTGGGGAAACCATAACTGGGTTTGTGACCTCTCTCCGCCAAGCCGCCCGGTTCTGCAACTTCTCAGAGCTGGAGAACATGCTTCGTGACCGCCTCGTCGGTGGCCTGAAGGATGAGAAGCTGCAACGACGCCTCTACGCTAAGAAGGACCTAACGTTCCAGGTCGCTCTGGAGGAGGCCCTGGCAACGGAAGCTGCCGAGAGGTCGACGCAAGAGGCACGGCCGAGCCAGCTGTCCCAACCGAGGGTCCACCACGAAGACCTCACCGACGACTCAGGATCCGACAGGGAGGAGGTGCACCGAGTACAGCAGCGCACTCAAGCAGCCCACATACCACAGCTGCCTCGACAAGAAGGAGGGAACTGCGCAAGCTGTGGAGAAAGTCACGAGAGGAGGACCTGCCGTTTCCGCAACGCAGAGTGCAGGCAGTGCAGAAAATTGGGACACATCGCCCGGGTGTGTCGGGCTCGGCCCACCCGACGCCAGGCATCAGATGACCAATCCAAGAGCCCCAGGTCCCGGGGCCCAACGCACCAAGGCAACTCGACAGAGCTCACGGACTTCCAGGTATACCAGTTGCCCCACCCCAACGTAGAGAAAATTTATGTTGATGTACAGATAGAGGGGGCCCCATGCCGCATGGAGCTTGACACGGGTTCAACTCTATCCATAATCTCGGCAAGGACCTTAAGGAAACTGTGTCCTACTGGGGGTCCCAAACTCAGGCCGGCCCCATTCACCCTCCGGGACTTCCAAAAACGTAAGGTCCCCACAATGGGGGTGGGGACCTTCAGGGTGCAATACCGAGGGCGGACGCGGCAACTGGACTTGCTTGTGGTCAAGTGCCCCTACATTAGCTTACTGGGATTGGCATGGTTTGGACCACTGGGGCTAGCCGTCACCGGGGTGAACCACACTAGCTTACAAGTGGACGTGGACGCCATATGCAAGGAATTTCCGGGGGTTTTCGATGGGAAATTGGGACAGTATACGGGCCCCCCCATTGCTCTACAGCTTGACCCCGCAGTACGACCGATCAGGCTCAAGGCCCACCGGGTCCCGTTCGCCCTGAAACCCCGTATAGACGAGGAATTGGACCGGCTCGTGGAGCAAGGGGTGCTGGAGCCGGTGCCTAATGCCCCCTGGGAAACCCCAATCGTCACGCCCGTCAAGCCTAATGGTTCAGTCCGCATCTGCGCAGACTACAAATGTGCCATAAACAAGGCCCTCACGGCCCATGCATACCCAGTGCCAGTGGTCAGCCATGTTCTTGCCACCCTGGCTGGGTCGAAAATTTTTGGCAAGCTGGACTTGGCCCAAGCATATCAACAGCTGCCAGTAGATGAGGCCACAGCAGAGGCACAGACGATTGTGACGCACAGAGGAGCATTCAGGGTAAAGCGGCTGCAATTCGGTGTCAGCGTGGCACCAGGCATATTCCAGAATCTAATGGACTCTCTACTTAAAGGGATTCCGGGCGTCACCCCCTTCTTCGATGATGTGTTGATTGCCGGGCCCACACCAGAGGAGTTTGAGGACCGCCTCCGCACCGTTCTGCACCGTTTCCAGACGGCGGGTCTCAAGGTGAAGCGGGAAAAATGTCTACTAGGAGTGCCTCAGGTGGACTTTCTGGGATTTATGGTGGACGCAGAAGGGGTGCACCCGACTGGGGACAAGGTACGGGCCATTTGTGAGGCCCCAGCGCCCAAGAACAAGACTGAACTTCAGGCCTTCTTGGGACTATTGAACTTTTACCATTCCTTCCTTCCCCACAAGGCGGCGGTAGCAGAGCCCCTACACAGACTCCTGGACAAGCAGGCCCCTTGGGTGTGGGGCCAGCGCCAGGAGGCCGCATTCCAGGCAGTCAAGGACTTGCTTGTCTCAAACTCGGTCTTGGCACACTTCGACGAGAGGCTGCCGGTGGTACTAGCATGCAATGCCTCGCCCTATGGAATTGGCGCTGTCCTGGGACACCAACTCCCGGATGGAAGAGAGGTACCGGTGGCATACTTTTCCCAGACACTCAACGCAACCGAGCGGAACTACTCGCAAATCGACAAGGAGGGTCTGGCAATCGTGAAGGGAGTAAAAAAAATTCCATGATTTCTTGTACGGGCGGCCCTTCACCGTGGTGACTGACCACAAGCCGTTGCTTGGCTTATTTGCCCCTGAAAAGCAGACCCCCCAAGTGCTGTCTCCTCGCGTCCTCAGGTGGTCAATTTTCCTTGCCAGCTACCAGTATGCACTGATTCACCGTCCGGGGAAGGCGATGGGCCATGCGGATGCCCTCAGCAGGCTACCACTACCGGAAACAGGCCCCGACCCAGCACCTGCACAAGAGGTTATGAGCCTGGAGCTGCTTCCCGACCGCCCCATTCAGGCACAAGAAGTTGCACACCATTCCAAGAAAGATAGGGTCATCTCCCGGGTCCTGGACTGGGTGTGGAGGGGATGGCCCAGCAGCAGCCCCGGGCCAGAATTCGCCGGCTACACAACCCGCAAACATGAACTGTCGGCCCACAAGGGGTGCCTGTTATGGGGAAGCAGGGTCGTTGTTCCCCAGCCCCTCCGCAAAAGGGTCCTCACAGCCCTACACGAGACACACCCAGGGGTAGTAAGAATGAAGGCCCTTGCCAGGAGTTATGTGTGGTGGCCAGGGATCGATGGAGAGATAGAGGCCTGGGTCAAACACTGCCAGGCCTGCCAAGAATCCCGCCCAGATCCCCCAAGGGCCCCAGTCCAGTCCTGGGAGTCCGCCCGAGCACCATGGTCACGCCTGCATGTGGACTTCGCTGGCCCCTTTCAGGGGAAAACATTCTTCATAGTGGTGGACTCCTACACCAAATGGCTGGAAGTCGCACTGGTACCGTCCACTTCTACGTCCGCAGCCATCCGGGTACTACGCAGGCTGTTTGCAACCCACGGGCTCCCTGACACTCTCGTCTCAGACAACAGGACTGCATTTACGTCAGGAGAATTCCAAACCTTCACAGCGCAGAACGCCATCCGCCACATCCGTTCGGCGCCATTCCATCCTGCCACCAATGGCCAAGCAGAACGCATGGTGCGGACCACCAAGGACACCCTTCGCCGCATGACGCAAGGGGATTGGGAGTACCGCCTTGCCACATTCCTTCTAGCACAGCACAGCACCCCCAGCTCAACGACTGGCCGGAGCCCCGCTGAACTACTAATGGGTCGGCGCCTTGCAATCAGATTGGACCGCCTTCACCCCGATAGAGCTCAGGATGAGGTAGTGGTGGGGGAAGGCAGGAACCCCCGGACCTTCGAGGCCCAGGACCCAGTGTACGCAAAGAATTTTGGGGCAGGCCCAGCATGGGTACCCGCCACAGTCACCAGGGTCACTGGCCCTGTGTCGTACGAGGTGCTAACAGATGGGGGGCAATGCTGGCGCTGCCACTGCGACCAGATATGGCGACGATTCCCGGGAGAAAACCAGGAGGAGGAAAGGTCAGAGGAGTCCCAAGGGAACAGAGGGGCAGTGAGGCCCATAGAGCACGAGGGGCCAGCAGGAGAGGCAGAATCAGTAAATACAGAGAGGACCTGCGAGGCCGAAAGGACACCGGAACCAGAACCACGACTGAGCGAGCCGGTTGCGCCAGACCAAATAGCCCCATCACAGCCAGCATCCTTGGAACACGAGCCAGAACCTGAACCCCGGACCAGGGAACACCCCAGGCCGCAACGCACACGTAGGCCGCCAGCATACCTCGAGGACTATGAATGCGACCTCCCGGGCAGGACTGGAACTTAGAGGGGAGGGGTGTTATGTACTGAGTTGAATAGGATCCAAACTGCAGCAGTCTGATTGGTCCTAGAACAATAGGATCCAAAAGGCAGCAGTCTGATTGGTCCTAGAACAATGCAGCAGTATGATTGGTTGGCAGGAACTACCCAATCATGCTCCAGATAGAAGTGAATCCACAACCTGATTGGCTTACAGTAGAATTCCGGAATTAGCCAATCATGTGCAGCCCATTGTGTAAATAATGTATATAAAGCAGATACTTTGAGGGGACATTCATTCATTCATTCCTCCTCACCACTATGAGCTGAATAAAGAGCATGAAATCACTTCGCGACTCTGAGTATATTTCACTTTGTCATTGCTTTTCTCCCAAGAAGCAGGCATCTTTTAATTTTGTGAATGCTCTCACCATCTGCAGGGATCATGGAGCCCAAGAAAGTAAAATCTCTCACTGCCTCCATTTCTTCCCCTTCTATTTGCCAGGAGGTGATGGGACCAGTGGCCATGATCTTAGTTTTTTTGATGTTGAGCGTCAGACCATATTTTGCGCTCTCCTCTTTCACCCTCATTAAAAGGTTCTTTAATTCCTCCTCACTTTCTGCCATCAAGGTTGTGTCATCTGCATATCTGAGGTTGTTGATATTTCTTCCGGCGATCTTAATTCCGGCTTGGGATTCATCCAGCCCAGCCTTTCGCATGATGAATTCTGCATATAAGTTAAATAAGCAGGGAGACAATATACAGCCTTGCCGTACTCCTTTCCCAATTTTGAACCAATCAGTTGTTCCATATCCAGTTCTAACTGTAGCTTCTTGTCCCACATAGAGATTTCTCAGGAGACAGATGAGGTGATCAGGCACTCCCATTTCTTTAAGAATTTGCCATAGTTTGCTGTGGTCGACACAGTCAAAGGCTTTTGCATAGTCAATGAAGCAGAAGTAGATGTCTTTCTGGAACTCTCTAGCTTTCTCCATAATCCAGCGCATGTTTGCAATTTGGTCTCTGGTTCCTCTGCCCCTTAGAAATCCAGCTTGCGCTTCTGGGAGTTCTCGGTCCACATACTGCTTAAGCCTGCCATGTAGAATTTTAAGCATCACCTTGCTAGCGTGTGAAATGAGTGCAATTGTGCGGTAGTTGGAGCATTCTTTGGCACTGCCCTTCGTTGGGATTGGGATGTAGACTGATCTTCTCCAATCCTCTGGCCACTGCTGAGATTTCCAAACTTGCTGGCATATTGAGTGTAGCACCTTAACAGCATAATCTTTTAAAATTTCAGCTGGAATGTCATCACTTCCACTGGCCTTGTTATTAGCAGTGCTCACCAGTGAAGGCGGTGAAGGTCCTGTGTGAGTGCCTGGAGGCGGTTGGAGGATGGATGGCGGCTAACGGATTGAGGTTGAATCCTGACAAGACAGAAGTACTGTTTTTGGGGGACAGGGGGCGGGCTGGTGTGGAGGACTCCCTGGTCCTGAATGGGGTAACTGTGCCCCTGAAGGACCAGGTGCGCAGCCTGGGAGTCATTTTGGACTCACAGCTGTCCATGGAGGTGCAGGTCAATTCTGTATCCAGGGCAGCTGTCTACCAACTCCACCTGGTATGCAGACTGAGACCCTACCTGCCTGCAGAATGTCTCACCAGAGTGGTGCATGCTCTAGTTATCTCCCGCTTGGACTACTGCAATGCGCTCTACGTGGGGCTACCTTTGAAGGTGACTCAGAAACTACAACTAATCCAGAATGCGGCAGCTAGACTGGTGACTGGGGGCGGCCGCCAAGACCACATAACGCCGGTCTTGAAAGACCTACAATCTAGTACTAAAAGAGTACTGGAATTGATTCAAGAATTTGGACAAGTAGCGGGATTTAAGTTGAATAAGATGAAAACTAAAGTCTTAGAGAAAAATCTAACAGTGATGGAGAGAGAAAGGTTTCAGAAGGAGACAGGACTAACATTGGTTAAGAAAGTGAAATACCTAGGGGTTAACATGACTGCCAAGAATTTGAATCTGTTTAAGGATAACTATGAAAAATGTTGGATGGAAGTGAAAAAGGATTTAGAAATATGGTCAAACCTGAAGCTATCATTGCTAGGCCAAATTGCTGCGATAAAGATGAATGTATTGCCAAGGATGTTGTTTTTGTTTCAAACACTGCAAATATTAGATAAAATGGAGTGTTTCAAGAAGTGGCAGAGAGATATCTCTAGATTTGTCTGGCAGGGCAAGAAACCTCGAATAAAATTTAAGATATTAACTGACGCTAAGGAAAGAGGTGGATTTGCCCTGCCAGACTTAAAACTTTATTATGAATCAGCCGCTTTTTGCTGGCTGAGAGAATGGATGCTTCTTGAGAACACTGATGTGTTGGACTTAGAAGGCTTTAATAACGTCTTTGGGTGGCATGCATATCTGTGGTATGATAAGGTCAAAGCACATAAAGTGTTTAAAAACCATATTGTCAGAAAAGCACTGTTTAATGTTTGGATAAGATATAAGGATTTGCTTGAGAATAAAACCCCAAGGTGGCTGTCACCAATTGAAAGGAAGGCTCAGAAAAAGCTCAATATGGAGGCTAAATGGCCGAAATATTGGGAAATTTTGGAACAAGAGGGAGACAGATTAAAACTGCAGAGTTTTGAAAAATTAAAAAACAGAGTGTGAGATTGGCTTCATTATTATCAGATAATGGAGGCATATAATCTGGACAAAAAAATTGGCTTCCAGGTGGAAAAATCAAAATTGGAAACAGAACTGTTAGATCCTAAAATTAAGCACTTGTCAAGAATGTATAACTTGCTGTTGAAATGGAACACTCAGGATGAAACGGTGAAATCTGCTATGATTAAATGGGCACAAGATGTTGGACATAACATTATGATGGCTGACTGGGAACAATTATGGATCACAGGTATGAAGTTCACGGCATGTAATGCCTTAAGAGAGAATATAATGAAAATGATATACAGGTGGTACATGACACCAGTCAAGCTTGCGAAAATTTATCACTTGCCCGATAATAAATGTTGGAAATGTAAAGAGACTGAAGGTACATTCTTTCACCTTTGGTGGACATGCCCAAGGATTAAGGCTTTCTGGGAGATGATCTATAACGTAATGAAAAAGGTATTTAAATATACCTTTCTGAAGAAACCAGAGGCCTTTCTCCTGGGCATGGTCGGCCAATTGGTGCCAAAGAAGGACTGAACTTTCTTTATGTATGCCACAACAGCAGCAAGAATACTTATTGCAAAGTATTGGAAGACACAAGATCTACCCAGACTGGAAGAATGGCAGATGAAGGTGATAGACTATATGGAACTGGCGGAAATGACTGGCAGAATCCGAGACCAGGGAGAAGAGTCGGTGGAGGAAGATTGGAAGAAATTTAAAGACTATTTACAGAAACATTGTAAAATTAATGAATGTTAGAATGATATTGGAATGAACTTATGTGATTCTAGCAAAAATGTAACAAAGATTTAAGAAAAATAGACTGTTAATTGGTGAAAGGAGGGAAAGTAAACTTATATTAATATCAAGATAAATTTTCAGGATAAAAATTTGAAGAGAGGGAAAGGATTTGCTGAAATGGATAATTGACTTAGAATACAAAAAAGGGAGGTGTGAGGAGGTCAGGGAAACAAGCAAATGAAAGACAAGTAATGGGAAGGTTCGATTTGTTATGTTTTTTTTAATTGTTTCTATTTTTCTGTTTTTTATAGTGAGGTGTTGTTTTGTTTTTGTTTTATTTGGTGTTTCTTCTTTTTCCTTTTTGTAACCTTAAAACTTCAATAAATACTATTTTTTTTAAAAAAAAAAGACCTACATTGGCTCCCAGTACGTTTCCGAGCACAATTCAAAGTGCTGGTGTTGACCTTCAAAGCCCTAAACAGCCTCGGTCCAGTATACCTGAAGGAGCGTCTCCATCCCCATCATTCTGCCCGGACGCTGAGGTCCAGCGCCGAGGGCCTTCTGGCGGTTCCCTCATTGCGAGAAGCAAAGCTACAGGGAACCAGGCAGAGGGCCTTCTCGGTAGTGGCGCCCACCCTGTGGAACGCCCTCCCATCAGATGTCAAAGCGATAAACAACTACCTGACATTCAGAAGACATCTTAAGGCAGCCCTGTTCAGGGAAGTTTTTAACGTGTGATATTTTAGTGTTTTTTGGTTTCTATGGAAGCCGCCCAGAGTGGCTGGGGAAATGCAGCCAGATGGGCGGGGTACAAATAATAAATTATTATTATATTATTATTATTATTCTAAGGCCCATTTGACTTCACTCTCCAGGATGTCTGGCTCAGGGTCAGCAACCACACTACCTGGGGTGTACAAGACATCCATATATTTCTGGTATAATTCCTCTGTGTATTCTTGCCACCCCTTCTTGGTGTCTTCTGCTTCTGTTAGGTCCTTACCACTTTTGTCCCTTATTATGGTAACCTTTGTATGAAATGTTCCTTTCATATCTCCAATTTTCTTGAACAGATCTCTGGTTTTTCCCATTCTATTGTTTTCCTCTGTTTCTTTGCATTGCTCATTTAAGAAGGCCTTCTTGTCTCTCCTTGCTATTTTTTGGAAATCTGCATTCAATTTCCTGTTTCTTTCACTATCTCCCTCACATTTTGCTTGCCTTCTCTCCCCCGCTATTTGTAAGGCCTCATTGGACAGCCACTTTGCTTTCTTGCATTTCCTTTTCATTGGGATGGTTTTCGTTGCTGCCTCTTGTATAATGTTACGAGCCTCCATCCATAGTTCTTCAGGCACTCTGTCCACCAAATCTAAATCCTTAAACATGTTCCTCACTTCCACTGTGTATTCATAAGGGATTTGATTTAGATTGTATCTTACCGGCCCAGTGATTTTTCCTACTTTCTTCAGTTTAAGCTTGAATTTTGCTATAAGAAGCTGATGATCTGAGCCACAGTCAGGTATATAAATTCAATAAATAATAATAATAATAACTTTCATGTCCTGAACCAATGTGTGAACAAAAGTGCACTTCTCCAGATTTTTTGGTACAGTTTCCCATCCTAAAAATGCATACCCAAAAGAGTGTATATTGGGGAAAGGGTGCACAGAAATGTTGTATTGGCAAAAAAAAATATGCATAATGTTACGAGCTATTTGTCTCGTAATTTGTCATTCTCACTAATATATACATATTTCCCCCAGCTTTTGCCTGGTATTTGCATTTTTTGCTGACATTACTTGGCTGGAGAACTATATTTCAAAATTTGGAAGTGCAGATTTCAAGGGATGACTGTGCTTCAGTTCGCATGTTTTGGAAAGTGCAAATCAGGTAAGTTTGCCTTTAAATGTGAAGGGAAACATATTTCTCCCCCCTGCCAAATGACAGGCAAGCGTGGGTTGTGTATTTCTCTGGGGAAGACCCATACGATTAGAACCATCCATGCAGTCATGCCTAAGGCTGTCCAGATCCTCCACTTCATGTAGAAAACAAATGTCTCCCTAATTCTTCAATGCATGCGGTGCCCTTAGTGCAACCTAATTCTTGACTTTCAACAGTTCCTTCTCTTTTTTACAGTGCAAGCAGCCTTGCTGACCAAGATCCTTTGGGATATCTGCATTCTACAGGACACTTTTCGTGTTCTCCATGGGGAGAGGAATTGATTTTTTTTTAATGCAGCCACTGCCATGTCCATCTCAACGGTCTCTCACCAACATAAATAAACAGGGACACCAATGTGGAAAATGTGCATGCATTCTACTCTTGTCCTAAATATTTATGTTAGGGTAGTTTAGAAGAGCTCCAATTTCAGCCTTCAGAATATTGCAGCCTTCTGGGGGTGGCATACCACTGTTGGCCATGGCAACCGTGGGTGTGGCCAGACACACACCAGTCTCCATCCTCTGTCCACGAAAGCGAGAGGATTGTAGCAGTTCAAGGATCATCAGCTGGCTACATGCAGAAGCTTTGCACCCCCACCCCACTGCCTCATCATTTGTCTCGTCCAACTCTTCATAGCAAGTGGGCCACAAGAGTACTTTGACATGGAATCCATGGGCTGCAAGCAAGGCCAATATGTGAAACCCCCCCCCCGCCGCCGCCGCCGCCGCCTTTGTGCTGCCTTCCCAAAGCCAACTAAGCGAGGTGCTGGGCTTTGGGAAGGAGAAACAAGGCCCTGGCAGGGTCCAAAGCTGGGAAAGCACTAAATAGGTTTTGGAAAGGAGGAAAGGAGACTCTAGGACCTTGTCAGGGAGGGCATCAAATGTTGCTGAAGGCCACCCAAAAAGGTTATGAGGGCCACATGCGGCCCTCGGGCTGTGTGTTGGACCACCCTGCTCTAAGTGAAACAAAGTTGTTGTTGGGAATAGATGAAAAGGGGAAGAACCATGTACACCCCTAAAACAGCCACTTTTTACTCTTCAGTTGCAGTATTTGTTTTCTGTACATGAACACCAGTGGGGTACATCAGGAGATTCTCCCAGTTTTAAATTTTCTTGCCGTTCCATCTGAGTTCAAGAACTGATTCACGTTTTACGAGGTGGGGGCCACTTTAAATTAAAGCCTTCACTAGCACCAGTGATAAAACGGAGTTAGGTGTGGTCAAGCACTAGCATGTTTTAATGGTAGTGCAGTGATGATAATGATGATATGATGCAATTAACACACTCAGAGTTTTACAGTGTTCAAAGAGCTCCAAAAAGATAATCTTGCTGCAACTGCAGAAGCCCTGAGGAGAACTACATCTTTGCATTCCCCTGCAACTTGGAGTAAAACAATCTAGCATGCCAAAGTGACTGAGAGGTAGGCATGAGAAAGAATTTGGCTCACTTCACACTGAAAGGCTAACCTACCTGATTTTCAGTTCCTGGAACAAAGTGCAAACCACAGTTGTATTTTGAAATGAGGAATGGCTAAGGGAGCTGGGCATGTTTAGCCTGGAGAAGAGGAGGTTAAGGGGTGATATGATAGCCATGTTCAAATATATAAAAGGATGTCACATAGAGGAGGGAGAAAGGTTGTTTTCTGCTGCTCCAGAGAAGCGGACACGGAGCAATGGATCCAAACTACAAGAAAGAAGATTCCACCTAAACATTAGGAAGAACTTCCTGACAGTAAGAGCTGTTCGACAGTGGAATTTGCTGCCAAGGAGTGTGGTGGAGTCTCCTTCTTTGGAGGTCTTTAAGCAGAGGCTTGACAACCATATGTCAGGAGTGCTCTGATGGTGTTTCCTGCTTGGCAGGGGGTTGGACTCAATGGCCCTTGTGGTCTCTTCCAACTCTATGATTCTATGATTTTATGAAATCTGCTCTTTCACAATGCAGTTCTCCAACCAAATAATGTATACAAAACGCACGTACCAGAGTTAGTGAAAATAACATGCAAAATGCTCTACTTAGGGGAAATCACAAAAATGTGTATATTAGGAGAAAATCAAAATAAAATTATGAATCTTCATGAGGACCTTTAAAAAGTAATTGGAAAACTTGTGAAGAAATGTATTTAAAATTGGAAAAATGAGAAGCTGAAATAAACAGATTTGTGCATCCCTATGGAGCAGGATTGAGGAGCAAATATCTGTGCCTGAATTGCTGGTCTTGCTGCATGTTTGACGTAGGAAAGGAAACTGGAGTGTGTTTTAAGGTAGTGGAGGCTCACAGGTGTGCCGATTGCGGTGGGGAGGTCTGGTGGTGATAGGTGAAAGGAAGCTAGAAATTATTCCTTGTCTCAGATTTTAATCTAAGCCAGATAAAAATTCCAGAGTTTTAAAAGCTTGCCTCTCACGTGCGATGGGCTATTCCAAGCCCTTGAAGTGCATTGCTGACCCCCAGCTTAGGGAATATCCCTAGAAGGAGAACCTTCTTCTGCAATCCGAAAGGTGTGGAGATCTTTCATTATTGTTGTGGTATATACTGTACAGATACAGTACAGTAACCTGAAATATGCATTGATCATCACGTCTTCAGTATAGCTTCAAACAACATCAAAGCAAAAGTTACCCTGATCCTATAAACATTTTCTTAGGAGTACGTCTCGCTGAAATAACTATGGGAGCTTCTGCATGCAAAGCATGGATTCCAAAGCATGTGGCTCCCTCCCTTGTGCCTGCATAATTGTGCTTATGATTGCAGCCACAAGGTCTCACTGCAGGACCTGGTACACTATATTGGCTGACCCAAATGCCTTCCTCCCCCAGAAAGCTGCAATAATGAGTACACTTGCTAGAGCAGTGGTAGCAAACATCCCCCCCCCCCCCCGGGCCACATTCCTTTCTAAACCTACATTCTGAATGCCACATACCTTTAGCAAACAGGTCCAAAGGCAAACATGGGCAGGGCAACAAGTGTGAATTACAGCTTTGTACCAGGTGCCTAGTGTGGGGGGGGTGCCAGGGGGTGCCACTTTTTGAGCAGGCGTAAACCAGGTGACCCCAAGCAGGTGACCCCAGTGTGGCCTGGTTACTCTCTGCCCATCAAGGGCCGCATCAGCAGGCTGGGCACACACCCTGGGCACCGGCAAACAGTGCTACACCACTGCATGGTACAGTGGGCTAGAGCTCATCATCACTTCCACTTGTCCCACCACTTTTGCAGGGAAATCCATTATTTACCACTGAATCAGAGAAAAAGTCAATTGAGTTTTCCACTGCTTGACATTTGCTCCAATTCAGCATCAAATAGGTCATTTTCCCAGCAAAAGTGGCGAGACCAGTGGGCAACTGCTTGGAGCTGTGCTTTCTAGGCAAGCAAGAGGCATTATCAGCTTTCAGGGGCACATTCTAGCCAGGCAAAATTCCTCCAGGAAGTTGTGAAGCAGGTCCAGAAAGTGGAGGGGCTGAGGAGGGAGTGTCGCTAGGGAGGAGTCTGAAGAGCCAGACATAGATGCTTGGAGAGCAAAGCTAATCTCTGGCCTTGAGGTTTGACAGCCACATGCAATGGAGTCATTCCCACTGGACTTCTTTCTAAATAAACATGTTTAGGATCACAGTGCATCCCTTGTATCTTCACCAAATGTTTCTCTCTCTTTGCCCCTGGATGTTCTCATTCTGTTCTTTGATTGTACACAGCCTACACGTAAGACATAGAGCTCTGTACCCATTGAGGGCATAACCTGTACTAGCTTAAGCTGCTATTTATACTGTAAGAGCCTCTGGCCCTGGTTGCGTAATTACAGCAATCAAATTGATTTTCTGCCTCTCTCCAAATGCTCTTAGTAAATCATATTGATTTCTATTATTTCCCCAGTAATCTAAGTTTTAAACAGGTAATTGTTCTACTTAGCAGAAGTACTTAAGTCCTACAAACAGTACACTTGCCCTGCTGCCGTCAAATCAACAGCAGTTGCTACAAACTATCTTAGGCCAAACTAGATATGATGTCAGTAGGGCCTGTCCCTGAATCTCAAATGGATTTTTAAAAAATGGGAAATGCAACATTGGGCCCCCAAATCAGATTGAACCTCCACTGTAAAGCACAGGAGGCTTTAGTCCTTTTCTGCTGTATTGTTTTCCCAATTTAATTCAACCCCCTCCCCAAACTGCAATTTGCCCTACTGTGGACAACATGCAGGTACCTGTCTCATTTCTCCAGCCTTCTCCACTCTTGGCAAAGAGCAGCTTGAAGGGAGAGCAACTCAGGGAGACTTCCGGGTTAGCGCCATCGCCTAATGGCGGATTCCCTCCGAGCTCCAGAGGGAATCGGCTCAGCAGGGGTCGGGTCCTGCCGCGGCGGCGACGCGGGGACCCTCAGAAACCACAGGCGCTGAAGCCTGTGGACCTGGTGACTCGGCGGGCACCATTTGTGCCCCCCCCGACCCGCGAAGGAGCCTTTTTAAAGGCTCCGGAACGGGGGACGGAGAGCGGTGCGGTGCTGTGAGTCGACTGCTTCCCCTGCTGAGTGAAGCCGCATGCCATGGATGGAGAGCGCTGACTTCTTTATCTGAACATTTGGATGAAAAGCAACAACCCGTGATTAATTACGGAAATTGGACTTAAAAGGGAAATTTTCTTAGGAATTAGGCACGACCGGGTAAGGTGTAAAGAGGAAGTCCGCCTACCCGCCTTGTAAACATCGTAAAGCAAGGATTTTATAACTAAGGTTGTGAGAATACCTTTCTTCTTTGTGGATAAAAGCAATTAACTCCACGTTTTGGCAATTTAAGTGATTGTGCTGGAGGATAAGAGCTAACATTGAGAACGGAATTCACCCCTCCCCCAAGACCCGGGAGCGATCGGTGAGAGAGCCTGCGGAAGAGATATAAAGACTTTGACAGCTGTCAAACTAGCTGTCAAAGTTGGGGGGGAAAGGAGAACTTTGTTTCTGCTGTCTTTGCTGGTTACATTCGTTACAATTTGGTAACAAATTGTTAAAAATAAAGAAGAAAAGGTTAACTTGTCTTTTGGGTCGGAACTGGAAGATACTAAGAAACTAGAATCCCTCTAGAGGGGGTTTAGGACATTACAAAAATGGCTGTAAGTGGAAAAACACTGGCTGAACTGGAGAGGACTTTTTTTCTCTTGGGAAAGTTGCAGGAACAGAGTGATGTTTTGGCTACAAATGTTACAATACTGAATGGAGCAGTAAACAAAGTTGCTGAGCCTGGGAGGGACTTGACTCAAGGTTTTGCAACAGAACAGGAAAGTTTTGCAGTTGACTTAAAATTTTTTGCAGCCGAACAAGAAAAGAAATTTGAGAAATCTGAGAATGTGATGAAAGAGGAACATGATGATTTGAAGGAAAAAGGAGGAGCTATAATGCCACAGATGATTGAGGAGAGCCAGAGGCCAGTTAAGATGGATATAAAGGAAAATAAGATCAGGATGATGAAAATTTGGTTTGAATTGAAGAAGGGAGAATGGAGAGATCTCTCTATGTGGAGATCTGAAGACCTATGGAATACAAACCTGGCTAAAGTGGAAACTGGAGCTTTTGGGACATTTGGACTTAAGAGAAGTAAGAAACAAGATTTTGGCTCCATTTTTAAATATGGAGGCCTGGCTGGAAGAAACATGGACCTTACTGGGACAGAGCTCCTTCGAGATTTGGAGTTTAATATAAAGGACTATCAAAAAAACCGGCAAAGAGGAATTGAGAGAGAATTGAGAGCCTCGGACGTGAGGTCGCCAGGCTGACTAGAGATGGACTGATGGACTTTTGTTGGTGTTCAAAACCGGGAAAGCGGGTGGTGGGGCTTTGGGAATCCAAAGGGTGTATAACTATATTCTGTTTCATTTAATTTGATTTTGCCACTAACATAAAAATGGGGATTTTGGGGAAGGGAATTGGGGCCGACCTTAGAAAAAGACCTTTAAGAATAAGTATTGACGTATAAAGATTGAGGTTTATAAGTTAAAATTGGTTAACTAAAATGATGGGGCTGATCTTAGAAAAAGATTTTTAAGAATAAGTATTGATGTATAAAGATTGAGATTTATAAGTTGAAATTGGTTAACTAAAATGAATTAGAGAAAATAAGGTAAAGTTTGGGGACCAGAACTTGCTGAGCTAAAAATTGGAACTGGAATACAAGAAGGGGAGGTGTGGGGAAGTCAAGGAAATTGGTTATTGACAGTAAGAAATGTAAATTTTATGTGTTTTTAATTGTATTTTTTTATGTTTTTTCTTTATGTTTTGAAAATTCCAATAAATATCTTTTTTTTAAAAAAAATGAAGGGAGAGCAACTCAGATTGAGAAAATGCCATTTCAATCCCTGATCCTGGACCAATGTTTCAGAGAAACCTAATCTCATCTGCTTTCTGTCCTCTTCCTCTCCAGTAATCAGTTCAAATATACAACAGCCCTTGCATTGCTGAACAGGGAACATTAAAAAATGCCTTTCAAATCTGTTTCCAATTCTGGGCACCACAATTTAGTAAGGATACTTAAATCTAAGCTGGAATGTGTGCAGAGGAGGGCAACCAAGATGATCAAGGGTCTGGAAACCAAGCCTTATGAGGAACGGTTGAAGGAGCTGGGTATGCTTAGCCTGGAAAAGAGGAGACAGAGAGGATACTGTATATGATAGCCATCTTCAAATATCTCAGGGGCTGTCACGTGGAAAATAGAGCAGCTTGTTTTTGCTTGCCCTGGAGGGTAGGACTTGAACCAATGGCTTCAAGTTACAAGAAAGGAGATTCCAACTAAACATGAGGAAAAACTTTCTGACAGTAAGAGATGTTTTGACAGTGGAACAGTCTCCCTTGTGAGGTGGTGGACTCTCCTTCCTTGGAGGTTTTTAAGCAGAATTTGGAAGGTCATCTGTCATGGATGCTTGAGCTGAGATTCCTGCATTGCAGGGGATTTCACTAGATGACCCAGGTCCCTTTCCAACTCTGCAGTTCTATGATTCTGTGGAATCACACACACACACACACACACACACACACAATTGGGGAAGGAAGCCATTTGTGGGACTTGAATAGAATAGAAGCTCAAAAACTGAAACATACAGGGAAGGGTAGGGGGAATTTCCAGTGCAGGAATTAGAACCATCACCATGGCTGATAAAGTGAATGCATTTGCCAGGCAATAAATAAAAAGTTGAAATTATATCCAAAAGGTTGAAAGATAATGGATTTGTGTCCAGAAATGGTTGGATTGTGGGATTATCACTTTGTATGAAAAATGGTGACCCTGAAGTTTTTATGGCATTTCTGGCCAAGGATTTATTGGCCTATAAAACATAGTTTTAGCCCAGCTCTAAACGCTGCTTTGCAGAATCTCTCTCTAATGCAAACGACTCCAATCCTCAAGTCACTTACTAGAGAAGAGTCCCACTGGAACTGCAGCTTGGAGATAATGGCAGAAGGCTAATTTCAAGCCTAAAATTTCAGCCTATTCATGCTCTTTAAGTATAAGAGAATTTGATTTGTCATGGTTCTTTTCTCTCCCCCCCTCCCCCCCCCCCCCCGCTACCATCAGAGAGAAATACAGCAAGTGCCAAATGGATTCTTTAGGGAGAAGAAACCATTTCGATTTAATGGGGAATGAATTTGCTTTATATGGTAACCAAACCCAGCAGAAAAAGATTGCCCTTATTAAAGGTTTTCATTAAACTGAATGTGCCTCTGAGTCTCTTCCTGCTTTATGTTCCACCAAATTGAGTGTTCCGTTTTTTAAAGAGCTAGATCCATCAGCTGGTAGATACTGGAGAGCAGCTCGAGCAAAGGGATTTACTTTTGCAAGGGAATCCAAAACCAACCCCCTGGTTTTGTGCTGATTAAGGGGGTGGGGGTGGGGAAGGGAATCCTGCTCTCAAAACTGTTAAAAATTGAAAACCGATGAGTTTTAGTTTGGGTCTGGAATAGACGTTTCCGCTGCAGATGTCTTGTTGCCTATGGCTTCCCTTCAAAAAGAATATTGTAGAGATGGAAAACTTCCAGATAAGGGCAACCAAAATGGTGGAGCAACTATGCCCATCAGTTGTAGCATTTGCTATTTTTTAGCTAAGTGAAAAGGCAAGGAAGAGGTGACAGCACAGAAGTGTATAAAATCATGAATGGTGTGGAGGGAAGTGGAAAGAGAAAAGTTTTTCTCCCTCTGTCACAACACTAGAATTTGAGGGCATCCAATGAAGCTTTGTTGGATGATTCGAGATAGACAAAAGAAAGTACTTCTTCTAATAGCATATATTTTAACTATGGAATTACAGTATATAAGAGGCTGTGACACCCACCAACTTGGCTGGCAAATTCATGGAGGACACAATTAAATTCTATACAGTATATTATAGACTCTGGGGAGCTGCTGCCAGTCAGTGTAGGCAATGCTGAGGTACATAGATCAAAGCTCTAACTCAGTAGAAGGCAACTTCCTGTAGCCCTGTGGTTAACAATATGGAGAGTGCTACCATTTCAGGGTGCTTCCACCACATTCTTCATGTATGGACCATACCTATATGTGTCACCTCCCTCCTTGAGAAGGGAGAGGGCATGAAACCTCTCTCTCTCTCTCTCTCTCTCTCTCTCTCTCTCTTTCTCTCTCTCTCTCTCTGGCATGTGCTTTCTGTAAAGGCTGAGCCAAAAGCAACTGTCAGGGGCAACTCAGGAGATTAGAAGCAGGAGCCAAACACTGAACCAGGCAGTCAAATTTGAGGGATAAAGCTAGGAGCTAGAGCAGGGAAATGCGCAGAAATACACCAGTAACAACTCACTAATGAACCATATCTTGCGCTTCAGTCCTTGTCCTCATTCCAGTTTTACTTTCCATTCCATCCCATAGAAGCCACTGCCTGTCTATTCTAGAACCATAGGTTCTAGAAGATTCTGGAGCAGATCATTAAGCAAACAGTCTGTGAGCACCTAGAAAGGAATGCTGTGATCACCAATAGTCAGCATGGATTTCTGAAAAATAAGTCATGTCAGACTAAACTGATCTCGTTTTTTGACAGAATTACAACCCTGGTAGATGAAGGGAACGCAGTGGATGTAGCCTACCTTGATTTCAGCAAGGCATTGGACAAGGTGCCCCATGATATTCTTGTAAAGAAGCTGGTAAAATGCGGTCTTGACTATGCTACCACTCAGTGGATTTGTAACTGGCTGACTGACCGAACCCAAAGGATGCTCATCAATGGTTCCTCTTCATCCTGGAGAAGAGTGACTAGTGGGGTGCCACAGGGTTCTGTCTTGGGCCCGGTCTTATTCAACATCTTTATCAACGACTTGGATGATGGACTCAAGGGCATCCTGATCAAATTTGCAGATGACACCAAACTGGGAGGGGTGGCTAACACCCCAGAGGACAGGATCACACTTCAAAACGACCTTGACAGATTAGAGAACTGGGCCAAAACAAACAAGATGAATTTTAACAGGGAGAAATGTAAAGTATTGCACTTGGGCAAAAAAAATGAGAGGCACAAATACAAGATGGGTGACACCTGGCTTGAGAGCACTACATATGAAAAGGATCTAGGAGTCTTGGTTGACCACAAACTTGACATGAGCCAACAGTGTGTCGCGGCAGCTAAAAAAGCCAGTGCAATTCTGGGCTGCATCAATAGGAGTGTAGCATCTAGATCAAGGGAAGTAATAGTGCCACTGTATTCTGCTCTGGTCAGACCTCACCTGGAGTACTGTGTCCAGTTCTGGGCACCACAGTTCAAGAAGGACACTGACAAACTGGAATGTGTCCAGAGGAGGGCAACCAAAATGGTCAAAGGCCTGGAAACGATGCCTTATGAGGAACGGCTAAGGGAGCTGGGCATGTTTAGCCTGGAGAAGAGGAGGTTAAGGGGTGATATGATAGCCATGTTCAAATATATAAAAGGATGTCACATAGAGGAGGGAGAAAGGTTGTTTTCTGCTGCTCCAGAGAAGCGGACACGGAGCAATGGATCCAAACTACAAGAAAGAAGATTCCACCTAAACATTAGGAAGAACTTCCTGACAGTAAGAGCTGTTTGACAGTGGAATTTGCTGCCAAGGAGTGTGGTGGAGTCTCCTTCTTTGGAGGTCTTTAAGCAGAGGCTTGACAACCATATGTCAGGAGTGCTCTGATGGTGTTTCCTGCTTGGCAGGGGGTTGGACTCGAAGGCCCTTGTGGTCTCTTCCAACTCTATGATTCTATGATTCTATGATTCTAGGTGCCAATTCCCACAAAATTCCCCTTGAAGGGGCCGGGCACCTACAAATTTTGGTGTGAGGGCCATGCACGCTGCATCACACCCATGGTCCTGTGCACCCATCGTTGCGTGACCAAGCTGGCACTCCTTTGTGCACACACACACACACACACATACCCCATGTGTGTGCAAATAGTAGTCACAATTCATCTGGAAGCTCTCCTGCACAAAACCCTTTGAAAAGCCAGAGTAACTATCCTGATCTGGCCTGCATACACACCATATATTCAAAGCACATTTATAGCACACACACAAAGGTTCCTGGGAACTTTCGTTTCCCCACCACAGAGGTACAATTCCCAGGATCCTTAAACACTGCAGTTCATATGAGGGGGGTAAGTGTGCTTCAAATGTATGTTGTGTATACAGCCTGAATGGATTCTTTCAGTTAATCAGGATTGACTCCAAATATTTGCAGTACTATTTACTGACTTATTTATTTTTGTTTTTGTTTTTATATTTATATTTATTTTTACTTTGTTTGTTTGTTTGGTAAGTAAATAAGTAAGTAAGTAAGTAAGTAAGTAAGTAAGTAAGTAAGTATACTGCCCTCAGAGTGGTTCACACCAGAAAACACAACATAAAAATACAAAATACATGATAAAAGCAAGAATGGAAAACACAAATCAATAAGCCTACCTCCAGTTTGCGAACAAATTTCAGCTTGCTCAGTCCAGAAAATTTCACTTGGTTAAAATGTTTTAGCGAGCACAATGAAGCAGGTGTGAAAGAGGAAACTGATGCAGAAAGCCATATTTCAACAGCTGACACTTTCATTGTTCATTGCAAGGCGAGGAGGGGAACCTTCAATTCTCCCTTATGAATTCTACCTCTATCTATTCCTTCCTGTGTGAATCAGTAGAGAGCTTTGTGTTAAATGTAAAGGTTCAAAAAAATATTTGTCCTTGTCTAAACTTTGCATTGGACACCTTGTTTATGAGCTGCTTAAAGAGGATCTGGGAATCAATGGGACAATGTTCAATAAATAAAGGCCAGAGACCTCTAGTTTTTCATTTCTTTTACATTAGTGCCTGAATATAAGAGACGATGCATTATACCTCCTAAATCATAGTAACACTGATATAATTTGCTACAATATGACAGGTTCTCATCGAAATCTGTTGCTACCTTAGCATTGTCACTTAAAGTAATTTGTACACCGCATTAAAAAATAAACCCACTTGGAAAGACCCCTGCTATGTTTTAGGACTCCCTGAGTACACATAAGCAACCAAAATGAATTTATTGCCATTCCAACCATTTATAGCCAGCCACTTGATTAACCAGAACTGGGTTAACTATTATGCTAAATACCCAGTGGAATAGTGATCTAGCCAAGGCAGGGGACCCATCTATGTTGCAATCTGTGCTGTGCCAAAACGTGTCCGCCAAGTTCTTGAAGGTTTTCCTCCTGCACAAAACATGCTTCTGTCTTGTTTGGAGAAGTCCTTTAGGTGGCCCTGTGACTTACACTGCATTCCTCCAAACAATCCTAGAAACTTGTTTACCCTTCAATTCCCTGCACCCTTAACAAACTACAGTTCCCAGGATTCTTTGTGGGAACCCATGTGCTTTCAATGTGTCGTAAATATATAGCATGCCTATACGGAGTCTTTTTTTCCATTCTTGACCTAACCCCTTTAGATCCAAGATTACTGATCTTGCATGAGCATACTGATAACCCACTTGCTTCCACGGAGACAATACTGGAGAAAGGGAATTGCAGTCAGGAAAAGGCGTGCTGAGAGGAAGGAGTAAAAAGTACTCAAGCCATAAGGTTCCTGCCTTTGCAACCTATCCCAACAATATCTAAGTAAACTCCAATAGACAAGAAGGGAAGGCTCAAGAACAGCAGTTGCAGGCTACAGAGCACTCTAAGGAGGCTTTGGAAAGTACAGCACATAGAATGATTCCTGCCATTCCCCAGAAGAGGAAGAGAGTGGGGTAGGGGTGGGGTGGTAGGTGATATTCTAAACATAGTTCACAACATATTATTATTATTTAGTTATTTGTCAGTACTACAAAAAAGGCCCCAAAGCAACTTGCCACTGTAAAAGCATTCATGAGCTAGGGTCATAGGATATGATGATACCCAAACCTGTAATGGTGCTCATTTTTTAGTAGGGCTCTGTCCTTCTTTGTTATTGGTCATCCTGCAATAACATAAACAAGGACAGATCTTACTCTACCCTACTAAAAAATGAGCACCAGTACAAGTTTGTGTATCATCATATCCTATGAGCCAAATGCCTGAGTGAACTGGAATGCATTTGCCTGGTGCCTAACAGTTGATAAGGTGAAGGCACCAGAAGTATGTCTCTCAGAAGAATATTAGGCACTTGAGGACCCACCACTGAAAGAGTGACCATGGGTCCTACTTTACAGAGGACAGCACTTTATTTGAACACTGGTCCAGTTAAAGCTGAGTTTAAAGATAAAGGACTTGAAGTGCCCCTATCAGCAGTTTGCACCCAGATAGCAAAACTCAGCAGGTACATGTCGTTGTTCTCTGCTATGGGAAGATGTATTGTGTTTCTATATAAATTATAGTAATTGTTTCTAAATTTGCATCTACACCATATGCAAATTTTAGGCAAATTTGTGCTCCCACCCCCACTTTGGCTGATGCATAAATGACCACCCTACTGTAACAGCACCTTCCTTTCTCTGACCAGGGGCAGAGAATATGAACTGCTAAAATTCATTCAGAAAATTCCAATAAAGTATCCAAAGTCCAATGCTTGGGGAGGAAAAACCCACTTCCAGGTATTAGCTGCATTACCCGAATAAGAACAAGCAGTAAGCTCTTGAATGCAAGCCATTTGCCTATGACTTATAACTTTCTCTCTCCCTATAGCCCTTAGCATAGCAAAGAGTTTCACTTTAATTATAAACAGGATTGAAGAAGCCGCAAGAGGAAATCACACCGTATTGGAGCCGGCCAACAGCTGCTTTGCTGATTGCACAGGGAGGTTTATCAAAGCGGAGACAAAAGTAGGGGGGGAGCACAGGCTGGGCTGGGAGCTACCAGCACTGCAGTTAGTGCGTGGGAGAGAGCTTGGAAACGGATGTAATTCTGCCGAATTGAATTCTCCATGGAGAACCTCTCCCTCCTCTTTGGGCCTGCCATTAAAGGAAACAGGAGAAAAATGTGAAGCAAATCCCAGGAGGACAGAGGGAAGAGAATCAAAAGTGCAACCTCCTGGCTTTTAATTTCAATGTCAGGAAAGAGGAAAGTCTTTATCATAACACAGAGGCTAATTATTTGCAAAGTCTAAAGAAAACTTCTGACTCGCATCTGCAAAATCTCCCAAGCAGTCGGTGATAACTACTGTTTAGTCACCGTCCCACTGTTCAGCAGGACTTGGCCACACGCCTTGGTCTAAAGATTGTGACAGAGGGGCTGAACGTGGATGCCACCTGTCCTGCACCAGACCGTGGCAAGAGGGGTCAGATCCCCGCCAGAATCAAAGGATTCAGGTGACATTTCAGGAGTGCCATGTCAGGTTTCAGTTTAGGAAGTGGGAGACAAGATCCACCACACGTTTCAAAGGCCTGCTTTTGGATGTATTAAAAATTAAAACACATGCACACAAAGCAATGGGCTGTAACCAAGGCTAGTCCTACTCAGAGTAGACCCATTAAAGTTAATGGACATGACTAACTTAGGTTTATTAATTTCAGTTGATCTACTCTGAGTAGAACTTAGTGGGGTACAACCCCACCCAATGTGTTTTAAATTTGTGTGGGTCAAAATTTCGGTCCATATTTGAGTGGTGATTTGGGGGGAAAGCTAAAGTTAAACTTATTCTCCTCATTCACATTTTGAGGGTTGGGGGCACATAATTTATGGGAAGAAACTTACTGGACTTCCAAGGTGCCCATCAGCTCATCATAGGGTAGTCACATAAACATTGCCAAAAAAGAAAAAAAAATGAACCACCCTCCAAAAGACGGTAAAAAAGCACAGATATGCATAAAATTCACACATGCTAACTTATATGTATGGTTGAACATTTAGGGGGGAAAGACTACTATTTAAATTGAAGAAATACATCTCACCAGACCTGGTCTCGTTGCCGCTTCAAGTCCCCTCCTCTCCCTTCTTATGGTCCTTAATTTGGAAATCAGTCTTGGAATGGACAGACGTTCCCATAGAAGATGCCTTCCAATACAGGACAGGACTGGCAGTCTTTCAAATAAATGGGAAGGGTCATAATTCAGTTGTAGAGCATCAGCAGTGCATGCAGAAGGTTGTAAATTCAATCCCTGCCATTGCCAGGTAAGGCCTGAAACCCTTGACAGCTGCTGCCAGCAAAGACAATACTGAGCTAGATGGACTAGTCATTTAATTGGCCATACTGTTTCATTGATCATGGGCAAGCACCATTTGCCATGGTCCAGAACAGAGGGCAGTATCCAATGTCCCCATTTATGACAGAACTTTCCCCCTCTCCTACTCCATTCCTAGCCCCACATTCTCCTCAGATTTGCTCTGAAGGGTTCAGGGAATCCCCAGAACAGATTTAGGGGTGCATGGGGACAGGAAAGGGGGATTTCTGTTTGGCAATAATAGAACGAGAGACTTAGTGCTGCTTTGGATACAAGGCAGAGATATTGGAGACCCTGCCTTTCCCCCATTTCCCCATTGCATAGAGGCAGACTATGCCCCTAAGCCATAGAATCATAGAATCATAGAGTTGGAAGAGACCACAAGGGCCATCGAGTCCAACCCCCTGCCAAGCAGGAAACACCATCAGAGCACTCCTGACATATGGTTGTCAAGCCTCTGCTTAAAGACCTCCAAAGAAGGAGACTCCACCACACTCCTTGGCAGCAAATTCCACTGTCGAACAGCTCTTACTGTCAGGAAGTTCTTCTCCCGAATATGTCCTCACCTTCTCCCGAATATGTGATGGAGTAAGGAGTAGAGATAACAGACCTGATCCCAATTTCCTCTTTCTTTCTCCACATGCCCTAACCCACACGGGGGTGCGGCTATCAGAACAACATACAGGAAGTTGAATAAGTTGCAATAAAAATGAGTTTAACATTTTGATACACTACACCCTATATAACTAAAAGCAAACTCATTCTCTGAGTGTCTTGTGGAATCAAAATGTCAGCATCCATACCCAAGAGGGAGCTATCAGCAGGCTTTGGGGAAATGGGGACCCCACAGCTGCTTGCCAGAGTGCAAAAAACATTTAGAAAAATGCACATTAAAAAATAAACTCTCTTGGGAAGACCCCTGCTATGTTTTAGGACTCCCTCAGTACACATAAGCAACCAAAATAAATTTATTGCCATTCCAACCATTTATAGCCAGCCACCTGTTTAACCAGAGCTAAATACCCAGGAGGCTACTGCTTCTGACCATGGAGGCAAGGCATAGCCATATCTACATCCATGAATTTGCCCAATCCTCTTTTTAAAGCTATCTAAGGTGGTCTTGTTTCAGAAAGTGAGAATTAGGTAGATTCACCTTTAAATGTAAAGGGAATCCAATTTTCCCCCATCCGTCCTTAAAAGGGATTTCCCCCCTCCCCCAAATCTGTAATAATAGGATTCCTGGAAAGAGCAAACCACGAGTTGCTCAGCCTACTTGTTTTGCTGGATTACAAAGCAACTCAAAACAAATGCTATCATATGCAGCTGCTTGCTGAAGCGCCTTCTTCCGCTGCTTGGGACCTGGCTCAGATCCTTGATGTAGACTGTGGAGGGTCCATTATTATCCCCCCCCCCATTACTGCTGGAGAGAGAGCTCACCCACATGACGCAAGTGCATCTTGTATAAATAGTGACACATTGAGAGGATGGGTGGATGGCTTGCGGAGCGAGGCAGCCCACTTTTCCGGGTACATGCAGTTAGCTGACGTCAAGGAGTAAGAGTGTCATAGAGTGGACAGCATAAGATACATCTTGGTCTGTTTGCTTGTTGTTGTTTCGAAATCTGCTTGCTAAATCTTTACATTTGCCTCAAGAGCCTTTTGGCAGACAGGAAAAATAGAAAACAACTGGGACAAAGAAGAATCAAACAAGTGGGAGCAACAACAAAATGTTGCAGAGTGGAGTGCTTCTGATCTGAGATCTTCCAGGTGGTGGAGTTTGCTCCATTAGTGAATTGTTCTGGAGCTGTAGAGTGCTGAGAGACTGTGATTGGCTTGGGCTGAGCTGGGAAACCAGGCGAGAGAAGACTGAATGAAATACCCTGGAAACAGTGGTGTCTGGTGCCCATTTGGACTGATAGGGCAGAAGGCATGGAGCTCAACAGTAGGTGGAGCCAGATCCAATGCCAGGCAGTAGGACTAATGTTGGCTACAAACCTGAACCATTAAATAGAAGAAACCATACATGTTCATTGAACAATAGCCATGCCATTCTGTAATTAACAATGCGCAGGTCTTGGTTTTGATTTAAAGACAACTTGTGTTTGCAACAGAAAGCTTAGAACCTCAAAAGAGGCAAACTAATTGGTTTCTTAATTAATTAATTAATGAACATCAACAGAAGTATAGTATCCAGATCTCGGGAAACAATAGTACCACTCTATTCTGCCTATGTCAAACCATACCAGTCCTGGGCACCACAGTTTAAGAAGGATGTTGACAAGCTGGAAGATGTGAAGAAGAGGGTGACCAAGATGATCTAGGGCCTGGAAACCAAGCCTGAATTAAGAATGGTTGAAGCAGCTGGGTCTGTTTAGTCTGGAAAAGAGGAGACTGAAGAGATATAATAGCTATCTTCAAATATCTAAAGGGCTGCCACAATGAAGAGGGGACAAGCTTGTTTTCACCTGCTCTGGAGGATAGGACTCAAATCCATGGCTTCAAGTTATGAGAGGAGATTCTGACTAAACTTTTCAGAGAGTAAGACTGTTTGATAGCAGAATGGACTCCCTCAGGAGGCTGTGGACTCTCCTTCCTTGGAAGTTTTAAAGCAGAAGTTGGATGGCCATCTGTCATGGATGCTTTAGCTGAGATCCCTGCATTGCAGCAGGATCATCACTAGATGACCTTCAGGGTCCCTTCCAAGTCTACGATGCTATGATTCTATGAACAAAGAAGCTCTGGTACATCTCTGCTGGAGCTGGAGAAGCAGCTGTCTTCTCCTCTGCACTCACGCAAATTAAAATTAAGTGTTTGATGAATAAAACATGATGCGGCTAATTAAAAAAAACAAAAAACTTTGTGGGATCACCCCAGCCAGAGAATTTTCCACTGTCTTTGTGCAATAAATAACAGCCTTGGGTTTGTTGTTTTTAAGCCTATAAATAGCCATTCCATGCACCACTGAAAAACAACAACTCTGTTTTATGATTTAGGCACGCTCAAGCGCTGGAAAACGGCAGTGCACAGCAGACCGAGAGAGGGTGCGCAAATATTTGGAGCTGTCCATAATTAAGCAAAGCACATGGACTCCAAATGCTGCGAGGGAGGTGGGATGTAGAGGCGGAGTTGAGGCCAAATGCTGCTGGGTTCCAAGCACTACTCCACTGAGACCAAGGAGGACCGCAGTCGTGTAATCAAGACCAGATTTTCACATCTGGCAATGGAAACTGTAGCTTAAAATTAAAGGGTTCTTCCCCCAAAAAGGTGTGACTCCAAAATACCAGTATAATTGTTTTTGTTTTACAAAACCCCATGTTATCCAAAAGTTGTCTCTAAGAAAATTCATTGTTCATTTCCCTCATGATATGCACAGCTTCTGCCCCTTGTTCGTAATTGTTTTCCTTTTTTGCTGGCTGATTTCAAACATCAACTATTGCAGTAGAGGCTGGTCCATTAGCGATAGCAGAAAAAATATTCCAGCAACCTCAGCCTACCCTCACCTGCCTGCTTAGAGCCAGTCCAGGGGTGGAGGCACTGCCTATCAGCTTCTTCCTCTTCGCGCTCAGTCTTGTCTCATGTAGAACTCATAGAACAGAATATAGAATCTAACCATGTCTCCTGAAATGCAAGTCATATTGAATTCAGTGGGGATTACTCCCAGTCCCAGGAAAGTGGGGTTAGGATTGTTGCCTAAAGTGAGGATTGGGGCCTTTGGTAAAAGGAAAGATGCAGAGAGACAAACACAGCTGCCTGTGGAGTCAGAAAATGGTGAGTAGAGTGTTGTGTATGTTTGTGTGGGTGTAGTACATGCAGTGAATCAGGGCTTCATCCACCACCATCTAGAGTCCCTGCTTGGCACACACACACACAGACACACACACACACACACACACACACACAGACACACACACAGAGAGAGAGAGAGAGAGAGAGAGAGAGAGAGAGAGAGAGATGTGAGGGCTCCTCCATTCAAAGAAAATGAAGTGTATTCTCCCTACTATCCAAGATAAGAGCCCCATGAAGAAGTGAAATAGTATTGTTTTGCTTTTAAAATAAAATAAACTAAAAAGAGAGCTAAACAGTAATTAAAGTATTTCTCCACACAGTATAGGAATAGAAACTGACGCTGGAGCAATTCAGAAAGGCAACTTCACTGATCCTCCATTTGTACTCATTAGCAAGTAATGAAACAAGCTGAACTGGGAAAGAATAATTGATTGATTTAAGAGATCTTAAATCATAGCATTGTAGAGTTGGAAGGGACCAGTGCAACCTCCTGCAGTGCAGGAATCTTTTGCCTAATGTGGTGCTCAAACCCACGGCCTGAGATTAAGAGTCTCCTGCTCGACCAACTGAGCTGTCCCAGGACTTTATGTCTCCATGAAGCTTCACCTGTCCAAGGTGCTGCATTTTGCTGCTGCAATTAATGTGTTTTGAGTTAGTTAGTTAGTTAGTTAGTTAGTTAGTTAGTTAGTTTGTTTGTTTGAAGAAACCATCAAAAAACAGATCTGATGGGAAATCGTGGGAGGGTAAGGCAAAAAGCACTGTGATGCAACAGTATGATAGCATGGATCCATAAAATGGACAGAATAAAGGACAGCCAGCAGTTTCAAAGTTCATAGCACAACTAACAAAGTGTGCAGCAATTTTTCCATGGGTTAAACCCATGGAAAGTAAACCCACATTAAAGTGCACAGTTCCTAAAGTTCATAGCAATTTTCCATTAACTTGCACACCATTCCTAAAAACTTGATCATATAGTATGAAGTACACACACAAAATCCCTTCTCATTAATCCTTGCAGAGAGCAAATTTTCCATCAACAAGCGATGGCTTCAGTCACTTCGTTCACTAGGCTCTCATTAAAACCATCACATACACTTACAGAGTGTATAAATGTTTTGGCTAACCTCTTAGAGAACAAAATCAGGGAGACGATTCTTTCCCAAGGGTGATCCCAAAATGCAGCTCATCTAAATTTCTCCCTGGATTTTGGAGTTGTAAATTAGTTGGTCTTATTTCTGAACTCAAACTGATATATTAGGAATTCCTCCACCCACCCCCATAATTTATATTTCTGAATTTTGTTCCTAGAACTGTGGCTATGCAGTTTGACTCAAGTTAGCAGTTATTTCAGTCCAATTTAGGTTCCTACCCCCCCCCCGGCTTCTGTTTATCAACAGACATGTGCAAAGTGAAGGGCGGGAAGCAATCTTGGTGCAAATGTGATGGTTGTATCCATGGGCCTAGCCAGGTTTTTTCTTGGGGAGGGGGCACGTCTTTTGTTAAGGGGGGCAGAACAGATGTGATTGCTCAGTTAGTTAAGTATTTCTATTGTTTTAGTTGATCTGGGGAGCAGTTGCCCCCTTCCCCCCCTCCTTGGCCCATGGTTGTATCTGTTGGTGTTTCTGGGAGCAAATCCACAGCCAGCGCAGAATATGGAGGGGGAAAGGCCTCTTTGTTCCACCAACATGGGAGCAAAGAGGCTCAGGTGGGACTGTGGCTGTCAAATGACAGGCATGTGGCTGGTGCACAATTGGGGATGGGAGCATCTGTCAGTTTTGATTTTCCTCAGTTACTTGGGTGTGTTTCTCCCCCCCCCTTTTTTTTTTTTGTTGTTCTCCACATTTCCTTATCAGTTTGCAGGGTTTTGTTTTATTAATGGTGTCATGAAAATTCATGAACATTCTAGTGTGAATTTTTCCAAATGTATGCATGTTTGTATCCAATTTTACCTAATATAGACATTTTTGAAAAGCGGTGTCCCCCAATATAATGTTTTTTCCACAAGTTATGTTCACCAATGTATGCATTTTTAAGCACAATTTAAGACAATATTGATGTAGATGAACCAACGGTCTGACTCAGTATAAAGCAGCTTCCTATGTTCCTTTATGAGTGTGTATGTGTTTTAAGCTGGACCAAAATATCAACCCATACATTTTCATCAGGGGTGGAGGGTAGCGGTGAGAAAGGAATCCCCTAATCTGTGAATTCTCATTGGGGTATGTCTTACCATTATTGAAGAAAATGTGATTGAGGTTTCCACCCATTCCCTCCCCCTTAAACAAGCTTTGCCACCACTGAATGCAGCTCTTCCCTAGAGATGGGGGGTGGGGGTGGGTGGGGCAGATCTGCAGCTCAATAACCAATCATGCTAACCAAAACACAGCTATCTTTGAAAAATGGCACTTCTCCAAATTTTGTGCTTCAGTTCTCATACCAAACAAGTATGGACTGAATTGCATTTATTAGGGGAAAGTGTGCATACTAGTGGACATACCTTACAAAAAATATGGTATGTTAGGGGACATTCCTTGCAGAAATGTGTTCATCAGGCCTGCAAAAATGCACAGTCTATATATATTGCAGAAAATAGGCACTAAATCACTGGCAAATTTATAAACGCAGTGAACCAAACTTAAGATTGGATAAATGAAGAACTGAGAGAAATGGAAACGGATAATCTGCCCCCCCCCTTGTTTAAGACAGATCAAACTCTGTTGTCTCATTTTAAACAATGGTGAACCCCTCCCAGTTGCATTTTACTGTATAATGTTCTATGCTGCTTTGGACCCAGATGGTGAAAGGTTGGATATACATTTTTCCAATAAATCAAATCAAATAAATGAAAACGAGTGGATGCCAGCCAAAATGTCCCCTTCCCGCTTTGGAAATGGTGGTGGTGGAGGAGACTGTTCAGCTCTGCTGGGGGCTTCCTTAATGCACCCGTGTGCTGATTAATGGGGGTGGGGTGGATGCAAAGGACACAAAGGGCTGGAAGCTGCTATAGCAAAATTGTGCATACTGTAATGCCAGAGTTAATTTTAGGAATTCTCCAAGTTAGCAAGAGCAGAGTAGAGGGCAGAGCAAATTCATGGAACAGTAATGATTGTATGGGTGGCTGAAGGAATCCACTCCTGCCTACACTTTCCTGGAATGAGCAAATGGTCAGATAAGATCATTCCACTGCTTATTCCCTTTTTGTGATCTTTGCCTGGAAAAGATAAAAACAAACAAAAAAGCACACCTTTCATGTGCTGGATTTACTGCTTAGACTACTGCAGTGCATTGTATGTAGGTCTGCCTTTGAAGACATTCCAGAAACTATTGTTACTGCAGAATTTGGCTACTAAGTCCTGAGCAGATAGCACTGGGTCTGGACTGACTGCACTGGTTTCCAGTCTGTTTATGGGTCAAGTTCAGAGTGCTGGTTTTGACCTTCAAACATTAGGAGTCCTGTACCTAAAGGACTACTTTTCCCCATATGAACCTGCCAGGATGCTGAAATCAGCGATTTATGCTTTTAGCTTACAATCTGAGGAGGGGGGTGGGGGAAACTGGCCTTCTCTATTGTAACCCCCCATCTTATGTGATGCTTTCTTCAGGGAGACCTTCCTGGAAGCATTTTGGTTTCATATGTTAAATCTGTTTTTATTATGTTTATGTGATTTTAACATTGTGATTTTCTTTTTTACTTGGTTGCGATTTTTTCATAGGAAGTGATATATAAATTTAATTAGCCAAAACCTAACTCTATAGTAGCAAATGTTTTGCATCATATGCAAATTAGACTTTCCAGATTTTGGAGGGAGCAGAGATGTGGCCACCTTATATCCTGTTACAGCCAAGAGATGCTTGGAGGGGCGTGGAATGAAGGTCAGACAAGACTGTGGGATCTTTAGGATATATGGTGGGTGGGTGGGTGTGGGTGGGTGTACACACACACAACCTGAACATAAGGTGGAGGGGCTCACAGCAGATTAAGATCTTGCTTCCCCATTCGTTTTCTAAAGGACTTCCAAAGTCTCTCCCAGCTTCCAACTGACACACAATAACTCTGGCTATAGTTTGTCTACCTAGGATCCCATGGCCTCCAGCCAAGTGAAGGGAGTGGGGGAAATGTCTCTTCTCTTGCCTGGAGAACAGCATCAGTTAGTTCACTCTTTAAGATGCTGATAAGCACCTGGCCCTAAGCCATTCCTCTTATACATTCCACCTTCACAGGTAAAGGATTGCAGGTTTGGAGGGAGAGCCACAGTTTCATCCAGATGGATCGCCCTCCGAAGAAAACTCATACCAATACATGTCTCTCTCTCTCTCTCTCTCTCTCTCTAGCATGAAACAAGAGAGAGGTATTTACCCTAAAGAAACAATAACAGCAGCAGCTCAATAAAGACTAAGCATGCTTGATAGCTAAAACATAATACAATATACATTTCAAGCATGGTGATTCCACTTTAATGGTGGTGGCTCCCATGGGCGTAGCCAGGATTTTTTTGGGGGGCAGGCTTTTTTAGGGGTGGCAGAACCTCAGATTTATATTGATTTTTGGATTTTGATTGACTTGGGGAGGCAGCTCCCCCTTGCCTGCCCCCCTGGTTTCACCCATGATTACTTCCCCCAAAGAATCCTGGGAACTGTAGTGTGTTGAGGGTTCTAAGAGTTGTGAGGAGACCTCTATTCCTCTCTCAAAGCTACAATTCCCAGAGTGGTTTAACAATCAATCCTTCTTCCCAGGGAACCCTGCAAATTGTAGCTTGGTGGAGGGAGAAGAGGTCTCCTCACAACTCACAGCGCCCTTCACAAGCTACAGTTCCCAGGATTCTCCATCACCAAGAGTGATACACCACCAGGAAAGATCTTTGTATTGTGAATGCTAGTCCTACTCAGAGTAGAAATTAATGAACCTGAGTTATTCATGTCCATTAACTTCAATGGCTCTACTCTGTGTAGAGCTAGCATTGACTATAACCCATTCTCTCCCCCACCACCCCCATCACTAGGCATCTGTTTCAGCAATACCACTAATTTTAAAGATGGGTCAAAGAGGGCTTTTGCCACCTGCAAGGCTAACCTCCAAGCATCAGTGTTCCTGCCTCTTCCACGTCCAGTAGACAATGGGCCTGGGTGCTGGATCAGTTCCTGAGCAATGGATGTGCTGAGCAAGATGGTCCTCACATTGCTCTTCGTAGTAAAAAAGAAAACAAACCTTCACCATCTGTACTACGCAGCAGCCTTGAATTCCAAAAATCATATGCTTATTTAAAGCATCCAGATGATTACAAGAATTCCTGGGGAGAAAAAAGAAATATAAATATAACCAAACACACTATCAATACTGACCACATTTCCAAAGAGCTTTCAGCCCCTTCTCTATTTTTTAAGTGTCAAATGTTTCCATATAGTTTTGGAAAACTACTGGGTAGTACAAAATTAGAAGGAACTGGATTTACGGTTGCATGCATGGGCTGGATTCAATTGAGACCCCACCCAGTTTTCTCTACTCAGAAAAGCTGCCAGGACTGTTCCACGAAATCCTTGGCCTTTTCAGTTGCCTTTGTTATTGTCAAAATTCTGGGTTTATCAGCAGGCCCCAGCGAAAGAAATGCTGCAGTAAAGGAATCCTGCACATGTCTATCTGAAAGTCAGCTCCGTTGGGTTCCAATGGGACTTACTCCCAGCTGGTGAGATGGCACGGATGCGGCTTCCCAGCACAGCTGCCTACTGCAAGGGGGAGGCTCAGGGAGCTCACCGTGGTACAGTGGCACAGTGCATGGTGGCAGGAACATCTGATTGGCCCCACCACCACACTGCACTGGCCTCCATGTGTTTTGCCTCTCCCCGTCAGTCAACAACAATGGCCCACTGTGTGCAGAAGCAGGGTGGGCAATAGAGGCAGCCTCACATTGCCTCTCTGGCCCCTACTGCTCCAAGGTAAGTGGCTACAGGATTGCAACCTAAGTGCATGGGGAAGGGATATCAATTCAGGTGAGGGAGAAGCTAAATACAGCTAGTCCAGTCTGTTGAAAGATCTTGAGCTGTGTTCAATAGGCATGAAATAAAGTTTCAAATAAATGAAGGACATCATACTTGATCCAAGTTAAAGATGCAGGTGCAGCTGGCATCAGGACCTAGCTTCAGTGTATAACTGTTGGGGCTCCAATACTTTGAAAAGGATTAGAGCTGACACAAGCCTTGTGGCACACATGCCAAAGGCCAAGTCTGTAAGCTGCCCACCATTTTAATTACCCACAATGCCTTGGAGTGAACTCTGCAGCTAGCCTTCTGAAATTTAGCAGGGTTGGTGGCCTCAGAAAGGACAGCCTTGCCTGCAGATTCATCCACTTGTGTCCTAAAATAAACATTTAAAGAGGAGGAGGAGGAGAAGCACCCAACATGAAAGTAAATTGCCTGTAATTTGAAGACTTTATCCATTCTAGAGGAGCTAATATAGCTGCAAATTTCATCAACCTCTGACAAAAAATCAGTAGTTAAAAGGGATGAAATGAATTGTGCTTTGGTGGACCTGAGTTGAAATAGGCAGCCTACAAAGCACTTAGGCCTGCGGCAGACTGTTTTCCAAAGCACCAAAAGGAAATCAAAATGGTATCTTGTAGTTAATACACACCCATAATTTAGACCCTGTCCAATCACTGGAGAAATAAATAAAATGACTTGCAAAATTTTAGAACACACACAGACAAATTCAAAACATACGGACTTAAAACATGCAAAAAATACTTTAAAAATAAATTCAACAAGAGTAGCATAAGACAAACTCAGCCAACATGAAACACATCAAAGTACTGTACCCAATGTAGGTGTATAAAATAGTGAATAGTCTGGAGAAAGTGGATAGTTAATTTTTTCACTCCCTCTCTCCTAATTCTAGAACATGAGGACATCTAATGAAGCACAGTGTTGGAAGATTCAGGACAAAGAGAAAAAGTACTTCTTTGTACATAATTAAACAACTGACTTCTCTCCCAAAAGAGGCCGTTGTGGCCACCAAATTGGATGACAAATACATGGAGGATAAAGCGATGTTCCACCTCCACTGTGGAGGTCACATGCTTCTGAATACCAGCCCCTGGGAAATGCAGAAGAGGAATGTGCTCAGGTCTTGCTTGCAGGCTTGCCCTTGGGCACCTGGCATCCACTGTGACAACAGGATGTTAGACTACATAAGTCATTGGCCTGGTCCAAGAAGGGCTCTTCTGGTGCTCTTATCAGCCACTTGAAGTAGCACAACTAAATCAAAGAAGGCAGTTCAACAAGGAATAATTCGGAGCAATATTTGGAGCAGGGGCTCAATGCTATAAAGTGTTAGATGATGTGAGAACACTGAGGATACCTGGCTTTAATCTGAAACAGTAGCAAGTGCCTTTCGAGTGAACTTGGTCTGGTGTGGCTTGCCACAGCAATGCTGGCAGAGAACGACTGATCCTCTTGCTTAAGAGAGGCAGACAGCAAGGCTGCCCTGCTCCACCTTTTAATCCCACGATGCCGACTCTTGCTGGTAGGACACAGAAGCCTGAACCACAGGGACCATTGTGGTGGCTGGCTTGAGGGTTCTCTCCCATGTAAGCCTTCTTGGCTGCTAACAAAAAGCGGTGTGGGTTTCAGAGAGGGTTTTTTCCTCTCTCTCTCTCTCTCCCTCCCTCCCCTTCCCTTGGAGCTCAACCCACAGTTTCTCACTGTTTCAGATTGTGTGTTGGAGGGGTGGTGTGTGTGTTGGTGTGTGCACATGCACACACTAATAGGAGAACAGGCACACTGGAGTTTTCAGCCAACTGCCAAGAATAAATCTCATCTGCGGTGTGAAGTGGGAGTAGGGGTTAGGATTCCTGTAATCTATTTCCAACTCTCATAAGAAACAGCACCCAATGGTTGGAAGAGAAGCAAGGAGTCAGGACTTGAAGAAATACGATGCCAGAAGGGACCTTCAGAGGTCATTGGTTGATCCCCTTACAGAAACTGATGATTTCCCTTTTCCTCACAGACCTGTTTGTCAAAAACCTTTTGCATTTTGATGTACAATATCTTGCTATATTTTCTGTACTATATATTATTTGTTGTGGTGGTTCTTAGTTACTCGGCATTGCTTATAGAGGTTTTATTCATTCATATATCTATTTACAGGAGTGTAGCACAGGGGGGCCATAGTCCTGGGCGCACAATTTTTAGGGGGCGCAAGCCAGGTGTCCGCACGCAGGGATCCCTGACCCACCCTGGCTGCTGCCAGGGGTCTCTGAGCCCTGGAGCCCAGCCCGGCCTCGTCACCCAGCCCCTGGCCGCCTTGCTGAAGGGCTGCCTGGCCAGTGTTAGGGTGGAGTTGCCTGCCAAGGGCTCACTGGCGGAGGAACTGGGGTGCAGAGGGAGCAGACTGCCCCCAGCACCACTATTCCAGTAGGGTGCCATTGTGCCCCCCCCTGTACACACACCGCACATTCCCCCCCCCCCGTGCATGGCGGTTGCCATGCCCCCAGAACGTGCACCACGCCCCTGCAGGCAGTGTACCATGCCCCCGGGATACACGCCACAGAAAAGCTGTTCAGGGCTCCCTGATTGACATGATGTCAAGGTGTCCTTCTGTCTTTTAGCATTTTATTTTTTATTGTACATCTATCCTGCTCTTCCTCCAGGGAGCTCAGAGTAGCCCACATTATGGCTATCATTCAGTCTTTCATTCAGACAGCTTGAAGAGTGGGGTCTGCTTAGCTTCAGCTATAAAATTGTCCTGTGCCTCCAGAACCAAGCTCTGGATCCATTTTTACATTACCCCTACAAAATGGACAAGTCTCAGAGTGTGTCCTTGTTCTTTCAGTCTATCCTGTATCTTCAGTCCAGCCAGGAACAGGGATATGCAAAACCTGACTCTACCTTTCTGCAGCGTTTCCCAGTTTTCCACCTCACCATTCAAGTATTCACAGAAACCCTAGTTCAGGCATAGGCAAACTCGGCCCTCCAGATGTTTTGGGACTACAACTCCCATCATCCCTGACCACTGGTCCTGTTAGCTAGGGATGATGAGAGTTGTAGTCCCAAAACACCTGAAGGGCCGAGTTTGCCTATGCCTGCCCTAGTTAGTGTTGGTCGGGTACCCAAAAGGCATAAAAGGAAGGGGTATAGCTCAGTGATAGGGCATCTGCCTTCATGGAGAGGGTCCCAGGTTCAGCCCCGGTATCTCCAGGTACATCTGGAAGAGGAGTGCCAACTTGAATAAAATATTGTGGGGGCTCAGGTAAGCCCTGCCCCGCATGATCAATCACATGATGCAGTGCACACACACTTTTGAATGGGAATGCCCATCGACTTTGTGGGGTCCAGCCCCCTCAAATATTTTATGGTGGGGGCCATAGGAGTTGGCTCCTATGTCTGGAAGAGACTCCTGCCTAAAACCCCGGAGAGCTGTTGCCAGTCAGTGTAGACAATACTGAGATGGCCTGACTCAGTGTAAGGCAGTGTCCTTTGTTCCTAAATCAGATATGCATCAAAATGCACAAAGTGCCATCAGAAGCTATTCTTTTCTTTCAATGTGACGCTCCATTCTTTAATGGCCAGCTGACTTGTGGAAAAGTTTGCATTTTGCACATTTAGTTACTGCTGTGCTGAAAATGTCTCCTGCAATTTTTTTCTTTAAAGGAGGGGACATTTATCTTCAATTAATAAGAAAAGAAATTGCATCTGAAAATTGTCAAAGGGGACATAACGTTTCTGTGAAATTGTGCAGGAGTAAAGTTTTTCTTCCTCTCTCATAACACTGGATAGGGAACTTGACTAAATGAAGTCCTTTTTTCATGCAGCACAAACCTTATTAAACTGTGGGATTTGTTTCCGCAAGATGAAGCGATGGCCACTAATTGAGATGGCTTTGAGAGAGGATTAGACAAATTTATGGGGGGAGAGGCTACCCCTGGCTACTAACCATGATGGCTGGAAACCCAAGAGGGAAGGGTCCTGTTGCACTGAGGTCCCATTTGTGGGGTTCCCAAAGAGGTGTTTGGCTGTTTTTAAGTTCTGTAGGAACTCTGTGAGTGAATTCTCCCCGCCATGTTTTCATTTTACTTAAAATGCAGTCACAGTGTGTGTGTGTGTGTGTGTGTGTGTGTGTGTGTGTGTGTAAAGGCCCTGCATTATTGCAGCTGCTCCTTTGATCAAAAGTGAAGCCGTATCTCTCTCTCTCTCTCTCTCTCTCTCTCTCTCTCTCTCTCTCTCTCTCTCCACACACACGTAATCTATAACATAATATGCAGTTTGGCTCCAAGACTATAAAGTATTCAGGGCAGAGACCTGCCATTTTATTTCATTCCATTTTATTCCTTGTCTAGCTCCATAAATGGTCCTGTACATTGACAGTGAAATAGTCATTTTTACCAACAGCTGTGAGATTAGACCATTTTTTTTACAGAACAAAAATTCCATTTGTTAGCCCTGATCCAAACTGTGCAAAGTATTTTCCAGGCTATTTCATGGCAGGATCTAGGTCCTGCATCCATTTTCTCTCTCCATTTTCAATTAAGAGCTGGCCTCCAGGCTACCGGCCTGCTGATTCACTCCCCCACAGTTATACAGCTGATGGCTCATAAAGACTTCGTGTTAATCTGATTCCGTAAATAGCTCTGGGCTACATCACAGTCACAGTGGTGATTTTGCTCCTAAAATCTGAACTTTATTCCTATTAGCCTCTGAAAGTCAAGTCAAGAGCTCTTAGAGGAACTGTCTGGGGCATCAGAGGGCTGTGGATGCAAAAGGGGGAAGCCTGCAGCAGTTTCTAGCATGATATGCCTTGAAATGGGCAGAGATACGAAGTCAAAGCTCACTGGAATCAAAGGGGTTCTCTCTAATGTTGAGAATTTGGAGCTGCAGAATTGCATTATGTCTGGGTGCTCCAGCTCTGTCACCAGGACTGACATCAGAACCTGGCAGCCCAGGGCAGCTGGCTGGACCCCAGCCACCCGATGGCTGCCCTTGACCCTCCACCTTGAGCAGCTGGGCCTGCAAAGCTCTGTTTGATTTTCCCTGTGCCAGGGATGGGGGACTTCAGGCTTGTGGGCTAACTGTGGCCCTCCATGCCTCTCTACCTGGCCCTTGGGACTGGCCACAGTCCCTTCTTGGCTATGCCCTCTCTGACTTGCTGAAATGTGTCCTTGGTAAAATGACTCTTGCTTCGCTGGACAGATGGCAAAGAATGGCATGTGAGCATGTGAAGAAGGTAGCCAACAAAGGAGTAACTATACAAATACAGTAATAAATTTGTTGCTCTGTCTACATTTGCCCGAAAACCTACCCACTACAGACATGTGGCACCCACAAAAGGTTACCCAGAAAAGAATGTGGGCCTTGAGTGGAAAGGCGTTCCCCATTCCTGTCCTATACCTTAGAATGTCTGGGCACACTAGAGCACTGTCGGAAATCTGAATGGCAGCTCCCAGCCTCCCTTGGACTGTTCCTGCTACTACCAGGCAAGCCTCAGAACCTGGGGCACATACTCCTTGCTTCCTTTGGGAACTGGCTGCCCTCCCTTCAGACCAGAGAAGATCTGTTCTTCATTCTTCCTTTTGCCTCCTTCAAGAGGCAGCCCAGTGCCCCCCACCTTAAGACTTTGGGGTCTCAAATTTCAGCAGTGCCCTGTTCAGTGCCAAAATTCAGTGCCTCCCACCTCTCACAGTCCATTCTAAATAATTGTTCTGGCATTCCCTGCGGTGCCCCAAGGCTCTGGGGCCAGTGCGACTGAACCGGTCGTGCTCCCCCAAATCCATCTCCGGGCAGCCTCCACTTTCTTCAGCTCTATCCTGAAGGAGTTTCCATGCCTCCCTCTGAAATTTGTAACTCCTCTTCAGCTCAGTCCTGCGGCTGGATCAGAGCAAAAGCCCATCTAGTCCTGCATCCTGTTCTCAAAAGGTGGATAAACCAGGTGGGCTAACCAGATGCCTCTGGGAGTTCTGCATGCAGCACTCTCCCCACTTGTGATTCCCGGCAACTGCTGTTAAGTAGTGTATTGCCTCTGACAGTGGACCTAGAGCAATGCATTGTCCTCGTGGCTAGGAGCCACGGGTAGCCTCCACCATGAATTTGTCTAATCCTCTTTGAAGGCCATCCAAGTAGTTGGCCATCTCTACATGGCTACAGGAGTGCCTGGCATGCTCTGGTCCATGGGGTCATGAAGAGTCGGACATGACTAAATGACAACAACAACATGGCTATATCACACTGAAAGTCCAGCATGCTGTTCTCACGGTAGCCAGCCAGATGCTTCTGGGAAGCCTGCAAGCAGGTCTCAGCTTAGTTACCCACCCTTATCCACCTGCAGCCCATCCTGTTCAGGCTACTCATGAGCAAACATCCATGCTTCATCCTCACCTAGACCTGACAACCAGCAGGAGCACTGAATAGACAGTTGTGGTGCCAGCCATGCAGCCCCAGCCATGCCACTGACCCTCCCTGGCCCCATCCAGCTAAGCAACAGCAACCTCACTCCACACACCTTGCTTAGACAGAGAACATACCAGTCAGGAAGCTACACAAGAACTTGAGTTTCTTTTTCCAGAAACCTCCTGACTCTACCCAGGGACAGTTAAGTCCAGTGCCACCTGGTGACTTAACTCTAGTATGACACACAACTGGCAATGCATAAGACAGACTTAGGCAGACATTTCCAGGTGGCAGACTCTTGTCAGAAAAGTGAAGAGAAGTAACTGCAGCTGCTTCTGGATTCTGGCAAGGGATCGTGAGAGCCCCACGAAATCTTGCAAGAGCCCTGTCAGATTTCACAAGAGCCTCTTGAGATCTCACAAGATCTCTCCAGAACCTGGAAGCTGCATGACCCCAGCCCATGAGGCTTGGGCAAGGGCAGCGGTGGGGGTGCCTGGCAAGTGCAGAGGGCAGCACCTCCCCATTCTGCCTCAAGCAGCAAAACAGGACAAGCTGCACCTGTATGACACTCTCCACACAAAAGCTAGTGAGCTGGCTTGCACAGGGCTTGCCCTCTCCCAATCTGCCTTTCAATGATAAATTTGAAATAGCACATTTGTTCCTTAGTATGTGCACACAGATAAACACTTCCCAGCTGATAGCCTCAGATGCTCAAAGAGCAAATACACCATACCTGCAAAGCATGGGCAACTCTGTTAAACAGTCTGGACACCCTTGAAAGGGTTGGGCTGTTCTAGACCTTGGACTACTGTTCAGAAAAAATAACTCCCCCACACCACAAAAAATAACACTTGGCAATCCCTGTGCCAAGTACTGAACACAAAAACCCACCTTGGCTCAGATCAAAACTTCACCTAGCCCAGCCTTCAGTTGCCATAGGCATAGGGTTGCCATACATCCAGAATTTCCCAGACACACACGGAATACTGCAGTGTCTGGGCAGAAATGAACTAATGTCGGGGGAAATCCGGATGTATGGCAGCCCATGTTGGCAGGGTCGTTTTTGCCAATTTTCCCTTTAAAAATAGCTCAAAAACGTCTTTTTTTTTCACACACAAAAAACACCTCTACAACTCCCCCCCCCCCAAAGAAAGCTCAACAATTTAGATTTTCACTGTTTGAAATATGGCAACCCTACCAAGGGGCCTTTGGTGAGCTCCCAAACAGCACACACTGGAAAGAGCCTTCCACTGACCTCAGAATTTTGGTACTTAAAAAAGAAAAAGATGTGCTTCTCTTGAACATGGAAGAACCATTTAGCTCATGTTCATTGATGGACTCACCCTCCCTGAATTTGTCTACTCCATTCTTTCTGTCTTTGTTTATCTTAAATTTGCATTTAAATCTCACCTTACCCCATGGAGTTCGAGATGCGTCTCTCTCCCCCCCTAATCTTCACAACAACCCTGTGTGGTGGGTTAGGCTGAAAGATAATGAATGACTTCAGTGGAGATTTGAACCTATGGTCATCAACGTCATCATCACATCTTGTGGCTGGGGGTCCATAATTATGTGCTGTGTAAAAAAGTATTTTCTTTTGCCCTCAAACTGATTTCCAGTCAGTTTAATTTGAAAAGCCTGAGTTCTTTCATTGTGAGAAGGGGAGGCAGGATTTCTCAGGAAAAGCCTGCTGCTGGACAGAACCAAGATTTCAGGAAAGAATTCAGATGTATTTTAAAGAGTCCTGTGACTGGATCTGTGATTCATAGCTGATAGCATTTCAACAGGGGCTTCACATTAGCGGGGAAATGTGGGCATTTGCTTCTACTTTTCAAACAGAGTGAGAGAAATATCCAAGGATAATGTTGATGGAATCAAACCTTAGTTGTTTTTGTTTTAGTAAAACAAGAAAGATTATCAGCCAGTTAAGAACTAAATGACTTCCTGCTATGATGCTGGTAAAAAGCTTTTCAAAGCTTTGCTAATCTTTTTCAGGATTAGGTATTCATTAGCCCATTCGATTCTCTTATTACAACAATCATGATAGAGCAATTGTTTTCACTTTTCAGAGCCTGGCCAGCAGCCCACCTGTCGCAGAGCCTCAATGAGAAATTTGCCAACTGAATAAAGTAAAAGAAATCTGAGATTCCTTGAGCATTGTCATAAACCTGAAAGCACTTTGACTGTAGCAAGTGAAACTTTTTCCAGCTCATTGGCTAGGAAGTCATGGAAAAAACTTTGGGGCGGGTGGAGGGGTGGTCATATAATCCTTCTCTCCAATGGGCCAAGATTGTATGCTTCCTAGGGCTTTGTCCATTCTAAGTATTAAATATCACAGGCAGCGAAGCTTCAAATTGCCCTGGCATTTTTGTCAGGCCAAATCTTTTCAAGTGCTGTGCATTTTTAAAGAGTGGGGCAGGAGAAAGTCTATAAGTGGAGGAACACAGAATTTACTCTTCCTTCAAGAGAGCTAGGAGAGTGATGAGGATTGTACATACACAGGGATTGAGTGATGCAGTCAGCACCTTGGGAGCAAGTATCATAGAGCTCCCTCATTGACCTTCAGATGACTGTAGCTGATGTAGGACTCTTGCCAAGATCCATTACAAACAGGTTGTAGGGTTCAGTTTTGGTCTCCTACTATGCTCTCCTACTTTCTTGCGTTAGCTCATGGCAAACTAAGGCCCGGGGGCTGGATCAGGCCCAATCGCTTTCTCAATCCGGACCACAGATGGTCTGGAAATCAGCGTGTTTTTACATGAGTAGAATGTGTGCTTTTATTTAAAATGAATCCCTGGAGTATTTGTAGGGCATAGGAATTCGTTCATTTCCCCCAAAAAAATATAGTCCAGCCCCCCACAAGGTCTGAGGGACAGTGGACCAGCCCCCTGCTGAAAAAGTTTGCTGGCCCCTGAGTTAGCTTGTTTGAATAATCTGGAGCTATTGGTTTATAGAGTGGCTGGGGAAACTCAGCCAGATGGGCAAGGTATATATAATAAAATTGCTGCTGCTGCTCTTTTAAAGCATTTGTCAAAGCCAACAGGAGGGTGGAGTGGGGCAAAGGTGGGGGGGGGCAGCTGTTTCCAGATCCAGGCCCAAAATGTTCTCCAGCCCAGGATTCCAGATACCAGGAGGAGGAGCTCCCTGTTGATCAGTGAAAGGCAGAAGACTTGGACTTTCATCTTTATTGGGCCTGGCCAATCCAAAGGCCTCCCAGTTGCAGGGGCTAGTCTTACAAACCTCTGTCATTCCTTCAAATAGCAAACTTGGTCGGTCTCATGCCCATCAGTTTAGATGCAAGACTGGACCATCCACAAACAAAACAGGGGTTTCTACATTTCTAGGGAAATCATGAGGAACACAGCACTTACGTGTTCTTTAAAATTAGCTGCACACACATAGAAGGGGGACAGAAAGAGGCAAAAATGTGAAAACAATCGTTCTTAAGAAGTATGGATGAGTGTCATAGCCTCTGTATGCTTTACGACAGGCATGTCCAAAGTCTGTTTCAGGGGCCTAATCTGGGCCACTGGTCAGTTTAATCCGGCCCTGTATTTCCTGGGGTAAAATCCTTAACAAAAAACCGCAACAACAACTTCAACCTTAAAAAAAGCTCAACAACTTCAATCCTAAAAACAGCTCAACAACTTGGGGTAAAATCATAAAAAACTCAACAACTTCAATCCTTAAAAAAAGGTTGGCCTCACAGCCTTCATCAAATCTGGCCCTCTTTGAAAAAAGTTTGCACACCACTGCTCTACAACAATTCACTTTGCTTGGGGTATCTGTGTGTGCACATTGGGCCAGATTCAGTTCACCCAGAGTGCTAGCAGAAGCCAGTGCAAGGGCTCCCGCTAGCCCAACAAGGCTTTACCTGCTCTCCTTCTCCTGCATGTTCCCCAAACCTTCTACAGATTCACCAGGAGAAGAGCAGGGGGAATTGTTCTATCTTGCAAGCAGAAACACTTGCATGAACAGAATGATCAGAAGAGAGCAACCCTGAATTCTTCCCATTGTTGTTTTGCAACAGGCAGGCAGACCAGCACATGCTCATAATGATGAGGGAGAAAGTCACCTGATATACCTGTTGTGCAGAAACACAACCATTTCATTACCCCCCCCCCACTGCTTCAATAGACTCTACCTGCCTTAGTGAAACCTCTAGGACCCTCCAGATGTTCACAGACTCCAGCTCCCATTAGCCCCATTCTAGCTCCTACCATGACTCAGTGGGATTTATCTAAATGACATCTAATGCCATATACCTGCATGATGATTGCATTAAGCAAGTTAGCTTTTACCATGCTTGTCACGAGCCCCATGATCCTGTCTGGTTCATTGTAAGAGTTGCTGGCAGATGAGTCAGAGGAGGAGAGCACAGAGGGTGCTGCTGGTGAGAAGGAGACCCAAGGGAAGGATGGCCAGGAGGTAGAAGAAGTCCTTCTGCCTCCCTGTTACACTCCATTCATGGAGCAAAGAGCTTCCCTAGCAATAGGGGAGGGCATCGCCCAGCCAGGAGGAGAGACTAGTTGGCAGGAGGAAGAGCCAGAGAGATGGACCTCCAACCCATCACCAAGAATACGCCACTGCTCTGCCGTTGACAGGTGTGATGGACCTCATCCGTACGTTCTTGTGTGAAGGTCACTTTGGTGTTTGGCGATTCAGGCAGAAGTTGAACAAATAAGAAAGGTTTATTTTACAGAACAAAGTTGATAAAATGAATGATGTGTCAGGAGATAATAAGTTAACTATTTCCTCAAATAATAGTAATAATCTTACTAAATCTAGTAGATGTTTCAGGCTTCTAAATAAGGTTGCAAACACACAGCTTCTTTTAAGTTTGGTTGCTTATTTTCAGTTATTACGCTTCAGTTAGATGTTAGAGGTTTCTAGACTAGATGGTACTGTAAATGCACAGCTTATTTCCAGTTACTTCAGTTCCTTAAATTTATTTGCAGATGTGTTGGCCATCTGTCATGGAGTCCCCCACTTCTGCTCACCCCCTGTCTCCCAAAAACAGAACTTCTGCTTTGTTAGGATTCAACCTCCATCTGCTGGCCAACATCCATCCTCCAACTGCCTCCAAACACGCATACGAGACATTTAAGGCCTTAACTGCTTCTAGTTTAAATGAGAGGTAGAGCTGAGTATCATCCGCAATCAACATGTTGATTAATAAATGTCATATATATGTGTGTGTGTTTGTGTGTGTGTGTGTGTTATTGGTATCATTAATAATGGCAGAATTAATCTGACCAAAGGTAATACTTTTAGTACTCACTGGTTTTAATGTGCGAGTGCCATGCCCTTGCTTAACTCTCCCCATAGGTCACAAAAGTGCATCACTTTGACTAGATCATTCCCATTGGTTCAATTCCCATTGGTTCAGGTTACATTATACAGTAAATGTACATTATACATTTACTGTATAATGTAAGAAACACTCACTTATACAAGAACTCCTTAGAGAATGTTCAAAAGCCTTTTCAATCCAATTCTAGTCTTGAGCACCCAACAGCTGTCCTCTGAGGAATCTTCTGCATACCATTGCTCCATCTCTCCAGCCATACCCTACGACAGTGACCTTTAACCTTTCCTTTTGTAATCACTTTCTTAAGAGTATTTCCATCGTTGCACCAAATATAGACAAAATACTTCAGTGGATGCCCACTGATTTCCGGCAGGAAGATCCACTCTTCTCCAGACATATTTTCAGTGTTATCATAGATCTCTGGCTTCTGCTCAGGAGCCTGAAGTCTTAGGAGTTGCCTATGGATGAATGATTAAATAATTGTTTAATGGCTTGCCCAATTCCATTTAATTCACTAGCTATGCATGAATGACACTTGAGTGGTCATATCATGCATCTCACTAGCAGCATTTGCTAACACTGTTTGCTAATGAAATGCTCTCAGGATGATGGATGAAACAGAAGTCTTATTCAGCAGAACAGAGTGCACCATTTTGCTTGCAGGCTGCCCCAGAACAATGAGATGTACATCACTGAAAGAGGCTCCCTAAAAATGCTGTGGCCGGAGACACAAAGCACAGGCTAAGATGACATGACATTTTTGCCATATTTGTGGACAGCGGCCCCTATGAATAGTCTTTTAAAATAGGCTGTGGAAAAGGAGGGGGAGGACAGCCTCATCTCAGCCACCAACCAGAGGACCAACAAATTCATGAAAAAAGGGCTATTTATATAATAATATAATAATAATTTATTCAGTCTTTACTGAGTATTTGTTCTGATTTGATTGCAGGGAGGTCACTGTATATGACAATGAGCATTCATCTGGATTTGCCTGTGGTGTGGTGTGTTTATATGTCTTCCTGTTAATCATTTGTCCATTTGTCCATTCCACGCTTTAAAATGCATCACTTTCCTAACTGCAAAAGGCTACTTCATTTGTTAAAGAGGCCGTGTTGCACTGGGGCAACAGAGCACTTTAAACCAGGGGCATAGCGTGGGCTGCTGGGGTAATCACCCCAGCCACATTTCCTGGAGGGGGCAACACTGCACCCACCCTGAACCAGCCCTACACCACTGTGCGAGGATCCCAGCCTTGCAAAACAGCTTGGGGAGGGTGATATTAGAAAGATGCTATGTTCCCTTTATTCGCAGCTTCACCTCCAAGGGACTGGGATTGAAGGGCATGTAGCTGTTGTGTCCTTCTCGTGTTGCCACTCTGCAAGTACAGCAAGCTACTCACTGCAGACTTTTCCACGTCAGCACGTGGGGAGCACCAGGGCCAAGCAATGGGCTATGACAGAGGAGGTGGGCCTAGAATGTCGCCACTCTCCCTTTATGCAATTCTAATTCCACAAGGAGAAGAGCACCTCTTGTGGCTCCATCAGGGCTCCATTGGAACAGGAAGGCATTTTCTACTCCTTTGTTATAGGTTTAAGTGGAGGACCTCCCTAAATCCGAGAAGTGAGAGAGGGGCAGGCTCCTGACTTTTGTAACACCTTCTTGCCCAGGAGGGTGGGTGGATGGAGGAGATGGCCCAGGGCCTGAGGGTGGAGTCAAAAAGTGGTCAGAATCTAAAGTAGGTGGCATCACCCCCTTTTCTTTCATTCTTTTAAATAATGTAAGTAGCCTGCAGGATCAGGTCAATGGGGTTAAAGTTATAAGTGTAATGTAGATTAGATGCTGTGTTTGAAAGCATTGTACTTGAAATGCTGGAAAGATAAGTCTCCCTTAAGTGAGAGGTTCCACTCTGGGTGAAAGTGGAAGGTTGGTGTTTTCCCATTTCAGAAGGCAGGAGAGGAAACTTGAGATGCCAGAGATGGTAGAAGCAGCAACTGCAAAGAAACTCTGCAATGATGAACATGCTAAGGATCACTCTCTGGGACCAGAGAGAGGAAAGATTATTGAACTGCATAAAGGACTGAACCACATTGCTTTTTTGCAATGTGTTGCTTTCTTATTTCATTGATGTAATGCTTTTTTTGTAAATCAGCCAGGGGCCATGTGAAATTTTGCCAGCGGCCACATGTGGAAAATCACTATCCTGTAAATTCATGCGATGATCAAGCTGTGAGACACAGGCACCTTGCTGTTATGGAAGGGCAGGGTTCTTAGCGGATACAGTAACCCTTCAGGACAAAGAGGGTTGAAGCTTTGGCTTCTGTTACGCCCATACACTCTAAAGTTGAAGCCAGCAGTGCTGGTATAGCTGAAGTGATGTGAGAACACCCCTTGTACACCAAGCTTCAGGTTAATTTGAGAAGAATAGTGTTGGGCAGAGCCTGTTGGAACCATGATATTTGCACTGCAATTCTGCCCATCAGCACCTCAGGAACATGGAAGGATGAAGGCATCTTTCTCATTCAGAGCCCTCTGACCATAGATCTTTATGAAGAAATGTTTGGCAGCTCAGCTGAGAAGCCGGGTTTTTATTTTAACCTTTAAGAATGACGCCAATTTCACAGCTGTTAATGGTATGTGGAACTGACTCTTTCCAATGCAAATTATCCATCAAGGGCTAAATGCTTGGAGGGAGAAATCTCCATATTAATGTGCTGGTATCTTTGTCCATAAGTATCTAATTTTATGCCTTAATCAGATCACCTCCTTTTTCTGATTAAAATGCTTTTTAAAGAAAAAAAATGATTTGGATATACATTGGGAGCTATTGGCCTCTGAGATTTTGGAAACAGGAGTGGAAATGTGGATTTTGCTAAGAAAAAAAAGGGGAAATGTTGCCAGCTCAAGTAGATCCCCAGCTAGTATGTCTAGTGATCAGCAGTGATCCTATCCCTGTGTTCTCATATATACTGGATTCCAGTCTCTTTCCTCCACCTCAACAAAATGATTTCCACAACAAGTTGTCCTAAACTCTTTTAAGAAGAGGAAGGTGTGTGACCTAGCAGCCTAACTTGAAACACCCACCCACCCCAAATAAGGACATCAGAACTGAGCACTGATCTTTACGTTAATAATAAGAATCCATCTCCCTACCCCCAAAAGACCCACAATAGATAAAAGAGATCACACTGAAAGATAAATGTACAGTAATCTTTTATTATCCCCCTCCAGACTTCCAAGATGCTTTGATGCTTTGTTAGGGGGCTCACATTGCCTACCCACCCTGCCCCCCCATGCACACATTTGTTTGCTTCAGGACAGCCTTGCATGCTGCAAAATGTGGCCCCAGCCACACAAGAAATTAGTTTTTCAAGGGGCACCCTATACTTGGGCGGGGGCACTTAGGCCTCAAATGCAGTGCTCTGGGCCTCTCTGTCTGGCCGTTTGGATTATCCCCAAGCCATACCACTCCCTGCTCTAGTTTCTCTCTTCCCTCCATCTAGAAAAGCAAGAAACATTCTCACAGTTCAAGGACACATCCCACCCAGGCAAATACACTGGAGTGTCTTGGCCTGACTGGAATGTGTCTCAGAACTCTGATAACCCCTTTCGCTTGCCTGGATGGAGAATAGGGATGGGTGTGTGAGCATGTCTAAAAACTAGCCTATTGTACAGAAGTAAATATTTGCATTAATTTCTCTGCCCACTTTTGCCTTGGCCCCATTTACTGCTTGACTTGCGGCCCCTGGAATGGCAACATATATGAGGCCACAAGCTAGCTACCCATCATCTAGGTGGTCAAGCCAGCCATGCAAAGGGTGCACATGAGAAGGGTGCAAGGGGGGTCTGTCCTAAGGAATCCCCAGTGTTATGGAGCTCCACATTTGAGGGGGGAGAACAGGCCTGAAGCTCCCCCCTCCCTGTTTTGTAGATTTAACAAAAATCTGGGACACGTGTGAAATATATACTTCACCTTTGGCTAATGAGTTCTATGCCTACACCGCCAACATTTCACAGAAAGAGGGAGGGCTGGCCCACCCATGAGGTGAGGTGAAAGCACCTGCCTTGGGCAGTGTCAGCTCCAGAGGCAGAGCCCCCGCGGGTGCCCTGCCCATGCTGCCACCTTTACAGTTGGTGGAGAAGTCATGCCAGAACCTGCCGGGATGCTTCAGTGGAGGCAGCACAGCAGGGCAGGGGCAGGGCAGGGCAGCACTTCCCATTTCACCCCAAGTGAGCTATGCTTTTGACACGCTTATTGTTTTTCTGTGATCACTGTCCAAGCCCTACACCCCACCATTCCGTACTCCAGGGATGCTTGCTGGACTCTAGCTTCTATCATTCCTGATTATTGGCCATGCAGCTGTGGCTGATGAAGGTTGGAGTTCAATAACACATGAAGGTCCATGGGTTCTCCTCATCTCTGCTCTATGCCATTCGCTGTGCACTATATTCACACATAGGTTCTCTTGGTTAAATATATGCTAAGAAGCCATGATTGTCCTATGATGCATTCCCCATAGTGGCAATATGGGAAACGGCAAACTGAGCACTGCCTAAACCTTCATTGTTTCAAATGTGCACTGGAGACAAGATGCACTAGATTTCTGCATGTACAGTGGTACCTCGGGTTAAGTACTTAATTCGTCCCGGAGGTCCATTCTTAACCTGAAACTGTTCTTAACCTGCAGCACCACTTTAGCTAATGGGACCTCCTGCTGGTGCCGCGCTGCCAGAGCCCGATTTCTGTACTTATCCTGAAGCAAAGTTCTTAACCTGAAGCACTATTTCTGGGTTAGCAGAGTCTGTAACCTAAAGCGTATGTAACCTGAAGCGTATGTACCACTGTAGTGTGGATGTTCTGCCACTGAGTTACAGTCCTTCCCCCAGAAGAAGAGTCAGGTGTATCTTCTTCCAATGTATTGTTGAGTAACTGATCAGTTAACTCTGGATAGATAAGAAAAGGGCTAGATTTTTCAAAATGAATGGCTGTTCCACTATTATAGAGTGTGGACTGCTGGATAGCTCAGTTGGTACAGCATGCAACTTTTAATCTCAGGGTCGTGGGTTTGAGCCCCACATTGGGCGAAAGATTCCTGAATTGCAGGGGGTTGGACTAGATGATCCTTGGAGCCCCTTCAAACTCTATGATTGTATGATTCCATTTTTCAGCAGATGGAATGCAACTGAAATACATGGAACCTGACCTTATTAACTCACCTGCATCTGTGGGATTTCTGCACCTATCCAAATCAACACAAGCAGTCGAAATTGTCATTACCATGGAAACAAAATCAGATTCAACAGTAGCAACTTATTGCATCATGTTCTGTTCTGGAATTTGTGTAGTAGTGAGATGGGGAAGCTACAATTGACAATTATTATTTTAATCTACCCACCTAGCAGGTTCCTAAGTTCATTGGCATGCATGCCATGGTGATCTCCAGGCTATTTGGCAGAGTCTTAACTATTTGAAATAATTTTCTTTCTTTTTTTACAAAAACTATCTTTGGGGGACATTTTATACAAGGGAATTTAGGGAGCTGCCTTACACTGAGTCAGACCATTGATCCATCTACCTTACTGTTGTCAACACTGACGGGTACAGACTCTCCAGGGTTTCTCCCAGCCCGACATGGAGATGCCTAGAAGTGAATCAGGTACCTTTTGCAGGCACTACTACAGGTAGACTACAACCCTTTCCTTGATTTTGTGAGTTTTGTTCAAGTCTTGGCACTGCTATGGCAATTCTCTCTGGAAATGCGCTGCCACCGCACACAACTGTTTGGGGCAGCCTAGACGTAAGAGCTGTAATGTGTACAGCAGGTTCCCTGCTTGATGACTGCAAAAATCAAGGAATGGTTTAATGGGCCATCACAGGTAGCACACACTGCAGAGAGAACTTCCATATCACTGCAGAGAAAATGATTTTCAGTGTACAGACATTCCACCATCAGTCATCAAGGGTTGCTGGTTCATACATGCGTGTTCCTCAGCTGATCACTGCAGTATCAAGCAATCATCTGTATGTGTGGAACTGATGGAACATCACAGATCGAACTTTTGCAGCTCCTCAAGTGCAATGGAATCAGCCCACACAATCCACTGACATCAATCTGATGCATGCATGGAAAGCTGTATCACATTGTTTGTTCATCTGGCCCAGGTGTGGGGAACTTTTGACCCTGAACTTCAACTCCCATCATGCCTAGCCTTAGGTCACACTTCCTAGGGCTAATGGGAGTTCTATTTCAAAAACATCTAGTGGAGATGTTGGGGGATTGAATAGGGACAGCGTATTGCAGTGTATATGATACACTTTGGACACTTGTCTGAAGCATTATACATAGGAAGCTGCCTATATAGGAAGCTAGGACCAGAACCACAGCAAAGTGGTGCGACCCACCCCTAAGTCGGACAGCTGCTCCAGAGGATACCATGGTTGATGGTATTGAAAGCTGCTGAATCATTGAGGAGAATTAACAGGGACACATTTCCCCCGTCACAGAGGTCATCACACAGGGTGCCCAAAGCAGTTTATGTGCCAACACCAGCCCTTAATGGATCTAGAAAATCAGTTTCCTCCAAGAGTGCCTGAATCTGGTCCACAACTACCTTGCCCAAGAAGGGAAGACTGACAAGTGTGGTGAGTGGTAAGAGTGTTGAACTAGGAGCTGGGAGATGAGGGTTCAGATTCCCATTGGACCATGTTGCTCACTGGGTGACGCTGGGTCCCAGCTGCTGTCTCTCGGCCTCACCTCCCTCATTGTTTGTGAGGATAATATTGGAGGGGGGAGAGACCCATGTGCCCCACCTTCAGGAAAGGTGAGATGGAAATGGAGCCACAAGGTAGTTTACTGTTGTTATGAATTTGTTGGTCTTTAGAGCCACTCAGTTCATAGCATGCAGCTTGAGTTAAATTCTTCCCCCAACCACCCCATCAAATGAAAATTCATGCTCCTTCTTTTCTTTTGGTTAATATTGCTCTTTGGCAGGTTCTTTTAATGGGCTGGAAAAAATTCTTCCTACGAAGTTCCAGGCTTCCTGTGCTTGAATGAGCACAGCTCCCCATTGGCTGCCCACCGCGTCTCCTGATTGGCTCTTGAACTTGGAGGTAGGGGTGGGGAGGGGGAAGGAACCTCTCAGGGTGGCTATAAAAACTCCAGGTTGGTCACCTGCAGCGAGGAGGAGGAAGGGGAGTCCAAGGGGCGACGGAGAGCAGCGGCTTTGACGGACTCGGCGCGTCAGTCTATCGGTTGCTCCTTTCTCAAGCCCCGTCCGCTGCCGCGCGCTCTGCTGCGTCCGGCTCCGCGTCTTCGCTCCAGCTCGAGAGGGGGCCAGAAAGCGAGAGAAGCCCGAAGCGAGAACTTAGCGGAAACTTAGCAGAGAATGCTCCGAAAGTCGGCGCTCCTGCTGCTGCTGGCGGCCGCTGCTGCTGCGACTTACGAAGTGGAGCAGAATGACTCCTTCAGCCCCAGGAAGGCCAGGCTGGCCGCGCAAAATTCAGGTACCCTCTTTCTCCTTTGCAGGCAGGAGCCCGTGCAGACAGCTATTGCGGCTCACTTTGGCCGCAAACGCAGGCGGGAAGTTCTCCTGCGCAAGCCGCTGCCCCACTGAAAGAAAGGACGGGAGCTGTGTGCAGGAGAGGAGCTTGCGCAGGAGAACTTTACGCTGCGTTAATATGCCTCCTGCTTCTCTCTCTCTTTCTGCCGCTGTTCCACAGCCGAATGAATGGGAGGAGAGCGCTCGCTCGTTTCAGCAGCTGGTGTAGTGATCCTAAATGCGGGGTAGTGTTCGAGGTGGTTCACACTGCGCCGTCCGCTTCAGCCACAGCGGAGACCTCCAGTCTTCTTGGAGAACTGAACTGAAGCAGAATGGTTCACCCATCTCCAAGTTAAGCACCATTCCCTAGCGAACACTTCATGCCTCTGATGAATTGCGCCCCGCCCCCAAAACAGCTTCTGCTAGAATTAAATTGGTTGGTCTTCAAGGTGCCCCGAGACTTTTCGTGATGTTGCTGCAGCAGATTAACAGAGCTAACCTACTACTCTGGAAATAGAAAGATGGTGTGTGGCTGTGTATGCACAATATACTTAAGGCGTTCTCCCTGCCCTCCCCCCGAAAAAAGAATCCTGAGAACCGTAGTTTGTTCGGGGTACTGGGAACTGTAGCTCTGTGAGGGGAAAACGACAGTTCCTAGGATTCTTTGGGGGTGATGTGCTTTGCATGTGTTCTAAGTGGATGGTGTGGATGGAGCCTTAATAGCTGTACCGGGAACAGAGTACCCCATGTAAGTACCTACATCTGAAAATCTACACCTTCCCTTTCTGGCTTCTAACTTTTAATTCTCCCTTGCTCTACAGTCAAATCAGGAATTCTCATGTTGCATGTTACCAATACACAGTCTTAAAACAAGTTAGTTCCATTTGAGAAATGGGCTGTATATGTTTTGCTGACTTACCTAAAGCTAAACACTTTTGAAAAGGCTAAGTTGTTGGCTGCTGCTTATGCTTCCAGCGCTGGCAGGCATCACTTGCACCCATTTAAAATAAAGACATTTATACTCCTCTGATTTGACACTTGCCAAGAGAGGCTGCTATTTCAGATCTGCAAGACACTGCAGCACAGTTCTAGGGTATTTGTTCAATTTCCTTTTGTACTTGGTTGCTATAGAAACAAAGGGTCTCAGTTATTCCACTGTGCCTAAAACAATAAGAGCCCTAATACATATTAAACATGCTAAGTGCCAAGTTATAACCTGAATCTATGGAAACATATTGTTATAAAATGAGTTGTTTCATTCATTCATTCATTCATTCATTCATTAAATTTCTATGCCACCCTTCATCCAAAGATCACAGGGCAGTTTGCAATATAAAAACACAAAAATGCAAAACTTAGTAACAAATAATAACCCCCACCCCCACACACAGGGTATTTATTTCTGAGGATAGTTAGGGATGGTTTGCAGAGAGCTTTGTCTTATCAAATAGTTCTTTTTCCTTGCATATAAGTTAGCATTGAAACATGCAGTGCTCTCATTTAAAAGGTACACACGGCAAGATGCTACACTTGACTAGAAATTAACAAGCTTTTTCACTAGGTTTCTAGAACTACTGTCTAAAATCCTCTGCTTCCCTGAGAAATAGCATCCCAATTTTTTAAAAGTCCTGGTTTGCACGTCATTCCTAACATATGAAACATGATCAGGCAAAAAGTAACAGATCTCCCTTTGCATGACTGAGTAGAAATTCAGCTTGGAGAAAAATGTTACACCAATTTACCTGCAGGCAGGGGAGAAATCTGGTGGATTGTCAGCCAGCTTCTGGAAGAAAATTGTCCTGCTGACATATTTAAATAGTTCAGCCTTGTGCACAAACTCTGGCGGTTCTTCCTAAGTTCTTTATGCTGCTCTGCTCACCTCCATGAGCTTAACTACTGGGCTTTAACTACATTTACTGCATTACTCTGCTAATTTTCCATCAAGGAGCTCAAGGGGATTACATGATTTTCTCCCTGTACATTCCATCTAATCCCCTTCAACAACCCTGTACGGGAGGTTATGCCCAGAAATGACTAGCCCAAGGTCACTAAGTCAGTTGTATGGCTGAGTAGAGATTTAAAGCTGGGGTCACCTCAATCTTAGTCTGACACTTCAACCATTTCACCACCATGACTGTCTGCAAAATCTTAACTGGAGCCTCACACTCAACTTAGTGGGATTAGAAAGCCTGTATTAGTGACAGCTTTTGAAACTGGAGTTGAAAGATAAAGAAACGTTTGTCCAAAATGCTTACAGTGATAAGGTAAGGTTAGACTCTGGGTTTATGGGCCCCCTTCAAATGAGAATTTAAATAATAATTACTATCAAATGTGGCAAGCCAGCTTGCTGCATCTGGAAGCCCTGTGCTCATCCCATCAAATGGGGCCCTGCCTTTTTGTTTCAAAGTCCTTTCCTGATGGCACCATTGGGTCCTTATTTAAGCAGACGGACATGTTCGCAGTGCATCCATTCAAACATCCAACATGATTTGGAAGCGTCAGATCCTGCTGCTTCAGCAACTTCTCTACGTGGCTGATGAAGGTATGAGCCATTGTGCTGGTCCACTGCTCTTGGCCACTGAGCATCCTAAGGCAATGGTAATTTGCCTCTTTCTACAGTATATACTCACCCCATGCTTCTTCCAGCTGTGCACTTCAACACTCAGCTGCCAATTCCATGACACCTCCACATAGAAAGCAAACAACGCAATGAGTGTAGAATGCATTATCTATTTTTAAATGTAAGGGACTGCAGTTTCCTATATTTAAACTGTTTTAGTGTGTCACACCAGAAGCACGGGATGTTCAATTTTGGAACAGAAAGGATAGTTGTGCAAATTGACCCCCTTCTGTAGTGATTCTTTAGGCTAAGTTATAAAGTTTATACCATAATACAGCTGTTTTAGATGGGAGGTTTGGGGCATCATTAAGGGTGACTGAATTTAAAGCAGGTAGAAATGTCCAATGGGGCATCATCCATTAGGAAGTTCTCCTGAACAAAAATAGACAAATCCTTCCCACCCCACTAAAAGATGAGCACTAAAGGGTCAGAAAACATAACACTACCTGCTCAGTTAGCAACTGGAAGCCTGGGTAAGTAAGAATCATAGACTCTTCGGGTTGGAAGGGACTCAAGGGACCCCCTGCAATACAGGAAATGTTTCAGCCTGGTGCCCAAAAGCAAGCAATGGTGGCACCATGTGTCCTTCTCTGGGGAGAGCATTCACATCAAGATAAGTCTGGGTCCAACATATGCAAAGTAGCTCCTCTCCCTACATGAACCCCCTTGCTCATTAAGGTTAGTGACAAAGGCCCCTCGGAGCACCAGCCCATTCTTGGCAAGGTGAGGAATGAGGCCACAGTTCCTCCAGAATTACCTTCAAGTGATGCCCAAGACTTTGTGTCGGTGCATGCTTTCAGGAGGTGAGTTAAGGTGCCTTCTTTTATTCTGGAATGCTTGTAGTGTTCTGTAAGAGTTGGAATGCCATCAGGTGTGGCTTAGGTTCTGTGATGGTTTTTATTTTATTTTTCTATGCATCTCAGAGGTAATCCTGGTTTTTACAAAGAGCTGGGTGATGATTTATTACTTACACCCCCTGCCCATCCAACCAGGTTGCCCTAGTCAGGATATACATATTTGTTAGTACTTAACAGCCCCCAAATGGAGGAGAAATTAACTTCAGTTTACATATGAAGGCAAAGCTACCCAGTACTTACTTTCCGAAACATTATTCAAACTAGAGCACAGCCATCCTTCAGAATTTGCACTTCTCCAAATTTTGCAATGCAGTTCTCCAGCATGTAACGTGCATGAGAATGTACCTAATACAGTGTGCATATAAATGTATATATTGGTGGAAATTGCTTTGCAAACTGAATTTATTAAGCAAAATCATGTCTAAAATATGCATAGGGAAACTTGGCACAAGAAATACTGACTAATTTCAAACTGATGTGTAAATGTGGAGAACTGAAGTCAAGGTTGGAAAAATGAGAAACCAAAATTAGCACAGTCATGCATTGCTACCCAGAAACAGAAGAGGGACAGCACAGCACTGTAGCATGGGTTCAGAGACTCTTTTCCAATCAAGCATTCCATAGAAACATGCCCATTATGTATCCATTGCAGCCACACCTTTAGTCTGTAAAATGCTAGGTATTCCTCTGCGCCTCTTGGCATCCTATCCTTGAAAAGTTTACTGACTTGCCACCCAGAATTTTAGCAATAATTCAAAAATGCTTTTTCTACAAATAATCTCTCCCTTGTCTGTATGTTGACTTGGAATGGGAAATTACCATTTTCCTATACATGCAGAAACACACTCACGCTACATAATCAGAGTTTAAAAATTGGAATGAAGTTGGAAGCCAACAGTCCCATTCATGTCTACTCAAATGCAAGCCCTCAGTGAGCATAATGGTCATGTGTGTCTTTTTAACTGATGAAGCCCATAGTTCATAAACTCAGCCCAAAACTCATTGAGTGGCCTTAAGCAAGCCATTATAGAATGATAAGGAGTAAGGAATGGGATCTGGCAGGCAGGTAAGCATGATCCTTGTATCCCCACCCCCTTCATGCCAAGCTTGACAGGGAGTGGGGTCACCTATTTGTCAACCACATTGTGTCACATTGACCTCTATTTTTGACTGCAGGGGTTGAAATCAAACTGCAGGCAAAGGCACAGTGCTATTTAAGCCCTGGTGGTCAACTGGTAAGCAGTGCTGGCAAACCCCATTTTGGTGCAGTTGAGTCTTTACTCACCCCACATGTATGACATCAGATCTAGGGCAGGTAGGTGTGGCTTGGGCAAATGAGGAGGCCTGGCAAGGCCTTATTAGGCCTGTGGGGTGGCATTTCCCCACTCCTGACTTAAGGATTTGTGATGGTTGCATTGGAGTGAGAGCCTGCGTGGGCTAAAGTGTCCTTTGGCACCTCCTTTCTCAGAATTGTCATCATACGCTGCCCCTTTTCCTGGCTGCTTCTCATGGAGAGGTGAGACAGCGACACCCACTCAAGCAGCTCAGCTGGAATGAACTGCCACTTGGCTGCTCATCCACCCCATAATTGTCTTGCAGTGGCCATGACAACCCAACTTTGCCTTTTCCCTCCTCCCTACCTGTCTGTCTTTGCATTGCAATGGCTGCTAAACTGTGAACTGTTAAAATAAAATGTGACGCTTCTTAGGTGCATTGGCAGTAAGCTGATATATCAAACTAGCAATGTCTGGAATTAGCACTTTGGGAAGGGTGTTTCTGTACATACTAACCATTTTGAATGTGCAGTTGTAATAGCCCCAAAGTCTGACATCCATTGCTTGTTGGAGACTGTGTCGCATTGCAGGACTGTAACTATGTGCTTGTTTCTTCCTGCTTTGTAAAATTGGGTTACATTGCTACAAACAGTGGACTTGTGCTATGGTTCTTGTTGCAATAAAAATGTTTTGCTATGTTAATAGTGACACACACAAACACAAACACACAAACTCCTCTCCACCATTCTCACTATGGCACTAGTGTGGAAGGGTGAGATGGGAAGGTTCATCTAATGCAGCCTTTTCCAGCTTGGTTGAACTACATCAGGCATGACCAAACTTGGCCCTCCAGATGTTTTGGGACTACAATTCCCATCATCCCTGACCACTGGACCTGTTAGCTAGGGGTGATGGGAGTTGTAGTCTCAAAGCATCTGGAGGGCCAAGTTTGGCCAAGCCTGAACTAAAGTTTCCATCATCCCTGACTGGTGGGCTGACTGGGGCTTGTAGTCCAAGACAGCTGGAGGGTACCAGTTTGGGAGTGACAAATCAAATGTTTATAAAGTGGCATCATAACTGGGGTGGAGGCTTCTCGGCTTGGTTTGTAAAATGAAAGCACCAGAAACTTTTGTTTTCTTGGCAGTCATGCTTTCCAGTTTGGAGTCCCTAAAACCAGTGGTGCTATGAGGGCTGGACTTCAGGGCAGAAATCCACTTCACCAAAATGAACAGGAGGACCCCCAAATACAGCATGTCTGACTTACTCTGTTTGTGATGAATAGGCAACAGTGCCTTCAGGAACTTAGTTTAGTGCCTGCCACCTGTGGTTCAACTGTCCAATTATGCACTAAGACTTTCTGGGATGGTGTCCTCCTGGTGTATTTCACACACAAAAAAGGCTTGATGCAGAAAATGTACTCTCCAAGGTGCTGGAAGCTGACTCTTGCAGCAGAAATGCATTTGAGGTGTGGTGGCTTAGCTGTGGGTGCTTGTTAAAGGTGATGTGTAGAATATGCACACTCCAAGAGGAAAGCAATGACTTAACAATTGCTGGCAAATGCCTTCAATTGAGTTGAAAGCTGCTATGGAAACATGAGGTATGGCAGAAGTCTGTATTAAGATGGACTCTCCTTCTCTCTACCCCTTCTCTTTTGCAGCGGATGTGGTGCGGTGTTTAAATAGTGCCCTCCAAGTAGGGTGTGGTGCTTTTGCCTGCCTGGAAAATTCCACATGTGACACAGGTGGCATGTATGACATCTGCAAATCCTTTCTCTACAGTGCAGCTAAATTTGACACTCAGGTACAGTATCAGCCTAACCCCTTTTCCCTTGCAGCTTCCTTGCTGATGGGTAGGGGGAGAAGGGCCAGGGCTCCATGGTGGTGCAATGTTTTCCTTGCAAAAGGCATATCCACTTAGAGATAGGAAAGTCTCCTGTCTGAAACCCTTGAGAGTCTCTGCTAGTCAGTGCAGATCAGTGGGTGAACAGCTGGTCCTCCAGATGTTGTTGGACTCCAGCTCCTATCAGCCTCATCCAATATAGTCAATGTTCAGGGATGGTGGGAGTTGTAGCCCAGCAACAGCTGAAAGGCCACTGGTTCCCCTTGGTGTAGGTGCTATTGAGCTATATGAGCCAGGGGTCTGAGTAGGAGGCAGCTTTCTTTGACTCATATGCCCAGGGGTGAGACGCTGCTGCAACCAATACTATTGTATTGTACATAAGTTCTCAGAATTCACCTAGTTTCATATAGTGCAACTGATGGAGAGTGGACTTGGCTTGGCTGAGACAGCCTTACAGGCCAATCAGGGAGGCCTCAGTGGCCTAAACTGGCTTTTGGGCTGGAGCTTCCCAACCCCTGTCTTACAACAACTGCAGATATCAAATGCAATCTTAAAAAGAAGCATTCTCTTATTCCACAGAAGGAAATGCTTCTTCTAAGATGCTGGTTGCTGTGATGCATGTGTGTATCCTCTTAAAATGAAGTGTCTTGTTTTCTTTAAAACAGGGATAGTGAAACCTTTGGCCCTCTAGATGATGTTGGTGTCAACTTCCCTTGGCCTCAGCCAACATGGCCCACTACTGGGGATACATAAATAATTTTATTTGTATATGGCCCATTTTGTTCTTAAGCCTGGTGGAGTCCCAGCTATTTGAGCAAATAAGGGTTGTAGCTCACTGGCAGATAACTTCCCAAAAGTCCAAGGTTCCGTCCCTGTTATCTCCAGGTAGACCTAGGGAAGACTCCAGCCTGAAGTTCTGGAAGGCCACTGCTGGTCAGTTATCAATGATACTGAGCTGCAACAAAGCTGCTGGTTGCATGAAGAGCTTCTGAATTGTCCTTTGTCCCTTAAGCACCTATATTTTAAGTAGCTGCTTTATTTGCTGCAAATATGTGATAACTTGTACCCAGAGACAGTTTATTCAGTTGTTGTTGTTTTTTAAAAAAATTATTAACACAGCGGATACATTCAAGTGGTGGGTTGGAACTAGGGGTCCGTTCTATGACAGTACATTTTCCACTCACTGTGTGTGAAGGCTTGGCAGAGGATGTCTTGTGGGGTGGAGAATCAAGCTTCCCTTTCAAGAGGAAACAAATGTTCTTTTCACACAGCCACTCCTACTGTGGGAGCTGGCAGGGAGATGTGCAGTGCCAGATCAGCCTGACATGACTTGCGACTTCTATTTCCCAGGAGGCTAGGAAGTAGAAACTTGGCACCTAACCCACCAAGTGTAGAGCCCTGGCCATTCCTACCATTGGACAAGGTGGAGTGGCTTTCCTTAGGCTGGAGATTTTAAGATGCCAGTAAATAAGAACAGCAACTGGCAAATTTTAAAGTTCATTATTATAGGGTGTGGGTGTGTTTGTTTTTTACTAACGGTGGATTTATTTTTCATTTATTTATTTTTTGCTTTAAGCATCACTGAGTAGCAGAGTACCTAAAGTAGGGACCATGGCAGGAGACTATGGCCTACCAGATATTGTTGGATTTCATTGCCACCCGCCACCCCAGAAAAAGTCAGCTTGGCCAGTGGTCAGGGCTGATGGGAGCCGTAGACTAGCAATGCTTAGAGAGCTGCAGGCTTTCTTGCCATCCCAGTCAGATGGGATTTCATATGCAAAGCATCTATATCTGCGGGGTAGAAGATTACTGAAGGGGGATGCCTTTGGAACTTGCATAGCCCCTATTCTGAAACAGCTGTTTTGGCTGCCAGTTCCTTTCCTTGAGGTGTTTAAAGTCTTAAAAGGTCCCAACTTTCGGAGAGACTGCCTCATTCCTTTCAGGTGATATGATCAGCTGAAGTGGGGGGCTCTCTTGGTAACTCCTCCACCCTCAGACATTCACGGGGGGGGGGGGTGAAGTCCAGGAGAGGGCCTTCTCTGTGGCAGCCCCTAAGTTGTGGAACTCCCTCCTCACAGAGATGGGTGTGGCACCATCATTATACAGTTTTCATTGTATGCTTAAGGCATCTCGCTTTACCCTGACCTTGGACACCTGCTGGTGTGTGTTCTCAGCATGCATCCTATTCCTATGACCATTTTAACTGCTTTTAATATTTACTTTTAAATTGTTGTAACCTACCCTGGAACTTGCTGATAAATGGCAGGTAAAAAAATTAACAAAAAGATCAAAATGTAGGAAGCCACTTACACTAATTTTGCTTCAATGGTGTGGTCTTTTCTTTTTGCAGGCAATCCCCAATTTGTGTGTGGGTTGCAATTCTGGGCCCCCATGTGGGTCAGCGGAGTGTGTGTAAGCCTGCCCCACCCCATTATGCCTTGTTACGTCCCCACCCTACTGCACCCCCTCTTCTGCTAGTCCCTAAAAAGCACAAGTCTGGGAGTTTTTCCACTTGTCCCAGGCTTTCTAGGCACAGGTCTGAGTGGTTTTGCCTTTCCCTTTCTGCTTTCTCCCAGGAAACCCGCGATTTAGTGCTAAATCATAACAAACAGCAACCCACAAAAGAAACCCAATTGCTGTTTGTTCCGATTCCATGCTAAACTGCAGGCTTTGCCAGAGGAAAATGGAAGTGTACATGAGCCCTCAGTGTTGTCAAGTAAGCTTTGTATGTACTGAAGCTTTAGTTGCAGTTACCGATATACATGCTAAGGGTGAATTTGGTTTTCTGAATTCTCCTTAAGTAGCCAAAACAGCACCACCCATGAACAGCAGGCTTAGGGAAAAACGCAAGTTGGCAAAAGTACATTTTTTAAAAAAAATATATAGGGCGAACCAAAAAGGGGGGAGAACTAGTGAATTTGGGAGGAGAACAGGAGGGGAATGGAGTATCTTGGGAGAAGGCATTGCTGGGTGTCTAGAATGCTGAAATGGAGTCATCCCCACTGGCAGGGGTAGAGGAGAAGTTCAGTCTAGTTTGCATTTAAAGGCAAATCTACCTAACTTTTACTTCCCAAAATAAAATGCAAACAGAAACTCTGCTGTAATTTTAAAATTACCACTTCTCTGAATTTTGCAATGCAGTTCTCCAGGAAAGCAATATGTGCAAAAATGCATATAGTTGTAAAAACAGACATATGTATATATAGGGAGAAATTAGCACTAAAATGCTTCTGAATTTTTATGAGAACTTAAAAAAACAAAACCTCTTGAACTGGAAATGTGGAGACCTGGAAAAATGAGAAACTAAAATCAACGTTCGCCCATTGCTAACTGAGGTTCCCACTTGAGGATCATTAATTACATGTGGCAAAAGCATAGTATATACAGTAAAGATTCATACTCCTGTTCTTTTAACCTGGTCACTTACACCCTAACAATCAATTGGCAGGGGAAAGCCTTTGTGAAGGAGAGCTTGAAGTGCATTGCAAACGGCATCACCTCGAAAGTGTTCCTTGCCATTCGGAGGTGCTCCACATTCCAGCGAATGATTTCTGAGGTGCAGGAGGAATGTTACAGCAAGCTGGACATCTGCGGCATTGCAAAAAAGAACCCAGAAGCAATCACAGAAGTCGTCCAGCTTCCAAACCACTTCTCAAACAGGTAGGCTTGTTTGTGCACTATAAAAGACATGAGTACACTTCTTGAAAAAGCATGTTCAAGTCATGGCCAGGGATGAGGGTTAACATAGCTGGGCACCTGCCACATCCCAGGGGTTCCGCTGGCAAGAGTGGACTTGCTTTAGCGGTTGGCTCACTAGTCGGTGCATTGCTCATAGACCCTCCAAAAGTTGGTGCTCACCCTGGTTCAAGTTGAGTTGATTGTGATGATAAAGTTTGGTGTGGAAAGAGGACCAGGTCCACCACTGGAACTCCTGAAGGGAAAGGCAAGATGCAAATGTCGTAATGAACTAAAGCTGTTCCACAATAAGTTGAAGGATGTTCAGTGGCAGAGCATCTGCTGTGTGTGCAGAGGCCCCAGGCTCAGCCCCCAGCATATCCAGGTAGGGCAAAGAAAAGTGCCTGTTCAGAAATGCTGTCAGTCAGAGTGAATGGCAGTGAGTTTTATCGACCGGTGTGGCTGTCATTCTGAAATGAAATGGCTGCAGCTCTTCACGGCTGTCTTGCTGACTTGGTGTAAGGCAATGTCCTGTGAGCTCATGGTCTTTATGTGATTGTCTTAATCCTGCTAAAATTGTGAGAATGTAGATAGGGAGGCAGCAATTTATGCAGTGGGGGGAGTAAGAAGCCACAGGGCCTCTTCCAACCTGCAGAGCTCAAGTGACTGAAGGGGGGGTAGTCCTTCATGCTGCTGGAAACAAAGCCAACAGAATTTCCCAGCTAGTAAATTGACACAAGTTTTCCTGAAGCAATCCTGCTTTCTCAGCTGTCCCCAGCAGAAGCTAAGCATGAACTAGATGGCACTGCAGTCAAACAGGAGGTCATTAAAAGGTCAGGGCACCTTTTCCGTGGTTAGTCTTGAATGGTATCTGAAATGGGAGAGAAAAGATTGGCATGTGGGTATGTGTACTAGGCTAAAACGTTTTTAAAAGACTCCTATTTCACAATTTGATCTCAAGCAAGGCCTTCTTTGCTGAACCGTTGCCTTGTATGATTTCAGGCCTGGCCGCTCTACTGTACTGTCTGCTTCAGGAAGGGGGAAGGCTTGTTCCCTTCACAAGTTATTTGTTTTAAAAACTTACAGCCCTTATTTTTATCATTGCTGATACCATGGTGGGGTGCAGCATAAAACTGCCATTAGCAAAGCTTAAATGGCAGCAGGGGCCTCTAAACATGGCACAGAAGTCTGAAACAGTCACTCATTTAGAAACCTGAAAGTCCTCGGACAGGGGTGAGGAACCTTTGGCCCTTCACATGAAGGGCCTTGACTGTTGAATGTACTGGTTGGGGTTGATGGGTGTTGGAGTCCAATAGCACCTGGAGAGCCCAAAGTTACTCACCTCTATCCTAGGTACACAGGTACATGTTTCCTTAATGCTGAAATGACAACAATGTCAGTTCCGTACACACCTGTACGGGGGCGGAAAAGATTCTCAGGCAAAAGGCTGCAGGCAAAAGCAGGTGGATCAACTAATATTCATTCTTGTACCCTTGTACAGCAGGCTAGTTTCTGCACAGAGAAGTCACACACCCTCTGTATCAGCCTTATCAGAGTCCAGGGGCACAATCCAGTCAGACAAACACTCAAGAAGGGTGTCAGGCAGGTCAAGTGCGGACTGTGACCTGGGGATAAGGGGCATGGCCCAGGATGAATTTCAATGGCCAGTAGAGAGGCCCAGAAGGCTACACCCCCCCGACCTGAGGTAGCCCACCCCCTGCTGTAAGGCAAGGGAGGGTAGTGTATGACTTTCTAGAGCATTGGTTCTCAACCTTGGGTCCCCAGATGTTTTGGCCTACAACTCCCATGATCCCTTGCTCACAGGACCAGTGGTCAGAGATGATGGGAGTTGTAGGCCAAAAACATCTGGGGACCCAAGGTTGAGGAAGGCTGTTCTAGAGGTTCCTAGCCTACAACTCCAATCTTCCCTGACCATAGGCTGTGCTGGCTAGGGCTGATGGAGTTGGAATCAGAGTCCAACAACCACGAAGAAGACTCTGTCCCATGTCATCATCAACCAAACCTGCTGATCAGAAAGCACAGGCAATTGGTTATAGCAGGGGCACTTCTTCAGGTATTCAGGCCCTAAACTATTTGGGACTTTAAAAGTAAGCAGAAACACCTTAAATTGAGCTTAGAAGTGGATGGGCAGCCAGGGCAGTTGTTTAAGGAATCAGTGTGATATCTCTCCTGGTGGTACCTGTCAAACCTCTGTCACGTGCTTTATTGACTCAGTGAAACTTCTGGGTTGTCTGCAGTGCATGGCAGTCATTCAAACAGTAGCTGACCACAGCATGGGCCACTGCAGCCCTGCCAGGAATATTTGTAGCTGGTGAACCAGCTGAAGCTTGGAAAGGACTCTCCTTGCCACTGAAGCCATCTGGTCCTCAAGCACCCTCAAACTATGTACCTATTCCTTCAAGGGAAGCACAGCCCTTTTTCCCATATCCAGGAATTGGTTTCTTGGACCTCATCCAGCCCATTAGCATATCAAAGCACCAATTCAGTACCTTTACTGCCTCACATGACTCAGATGACAATGTGAACTAGATATTGTTTGGCTGCAACTCCTGTAATTTCTGGCCTTTGACCATACTTCCTGTTGGGACTTTGAGTCCAACCACTCCAGAGGACCACAGGCTCACTGTCTCTGGCCTCCTCCAACTGGCAGCAGTTCTTCGGGGATCTGGGCAGCAGGATCTGCTACTACTACTCAACCAGTAGTGCTGTTAAGTAATATAAGACTCCAGGCTTAATGGTCTGTTGGAGAGAGCTTTAGATATATACTGTGGAAATATTTATAGTTTTCACTTGTTACTGATAAACCTCCCAGAGAACTTGTGTTAAGTCAGCGGGTGGTATGAAAGAAAATTGTAAATTGTAAGTAAATGAAGTAAACCTCTATTTTTCACCTACCTTCCCAAATGTGATAAGGGCAAATATTTGGGGTAGGGGGTGTCCTATTCTTCCACCACAAGCTCCTGCCCTCAAAGCACTGCTGTTTTAAGCCTTGTTGTCTTAGAACTTTTGGGGTGGAATTGAACCTGGGACCTCCTGCATGCAAGGCCGGTGCTCTGAGCTATGCATACCCTCCGTTTGGGGTGCATGCATAAGGTGAGTTGATAGGGTGTGCCAGTAAGTAAAGTGTATTGGCATAGCTAGAGGTGTAGATTATCGGTGAGAGGATTGAATGAGATGTCAGTCCTGTACCGAGGTAAACAAATTCTTAAATTCTGGGATTCATAGAAGTGGCAGAACTGGTTACACTTGCACAACCCAATTCACTCTGGTTTAGCTAGCTATGAAAGAAGGCAGGCAAAGACCTGCGGGGTTCAAAGGTTCTATGTCGTGTTGACCATGTGAACTTTTTTCCCTAGTTTTGGCAATTTCACCATGCATTCTCTACAGAGTTCTTAGCCATTCATAGGTCTGGGATTATAATCATTTTCTAAAAATTGAGACCCTATGGGTCAAACAGGCTATCACATTCATGGAATGCAAGCTATATCTGCAAAAGAGCAATCAGGAGCACCCACTAAAGTTAGGGAGAGCTCTGTTTAATGGCTAGATCTGCTCTGTCACATTACCCATCGCTTGGTAGTCTGCAGCTGGTTTTTAGAGCTGCAGTGCAAACTGACCCTCAGCCCCAGCCAGCAAGGTCATGGATGGTAGGACAACTTCATCAACAACATCTGGAGGGCCACAGGTTCCCCACTCCTGTCTTATATATGCAAGTATTATATATAGTTATTGCAAAGCTGTTACATTATATAGGTATTGGTTGCAAAAGACAGCTTTTAGGGGTGGCTTTTGTCTTATGGCTTGCTTCAAGTAAACAAATCATTCTGTCATTATCTTGATAATAAGCTGGAATAGCTCTTGCTCTGTCCAAATTATCTATTGCTCAAGAGCATTTGGGTGTTGGAATTCAGGGTCCTGTCTCCCTACCCATCACCTGTTCTCTAGTTCTTCTAAGAATGTTCCCTCAGAAGTTGCAAATAGCTTTCTCACTGTGGATCTTCATTTCACCATGGCTCTTGCTGTCTCATATTAATTTTATTCACAATTTAAGCTTTCCATTCTTTATATTGCAAACTGCCCTGTCATCCTCAACTGAAGGGCAATATATAAATTTAACAACAACAATAATACTTTTATTATTTATACCCCACCCATCTGACTGGGTTGCCCCAGCCACTCTGGGTGACTTCCAACAAATTTAAACACAGTAAGACACCAAACATTAAAAACTTCCCTATACAGGGCTGCCTTCAGATGTCTTCTAAGTATCAGTATCAAACTTCATTTCAGTCACAGACAAGCATAAGATAAAACATACGGATAAACTGAACACATAAGACTTAAACAGGTAAGGGATAAAAAACTAGTAGTTAAAAGATGATTATATCATACATAACTTAAAAAGATAAAAACAAGGACAAACTGTTAAGGGAGGGAGCATGAAGGAGCACAGGTCTTGCATTTTGGGCCTCGTTTGTGGCGCAAACCATCCTTCAACAAATATCCATCATGGCAGTGCAAAATCTAGCAACTGAGTAGCTAATCTGCATTTTCATCTTGACATGGCAGAGAGATATAAAATTGTTTTGTGCAACCTGGAAATTTATGTATCTTAGGCAAGATGAATCTAGATCTTTCCCATCATTTGCCACCTGATCCTTCTTAACTGAAAACGACAGGAATCAAGCCCTGGGCCTTTCGTGTGCAAAGCAAGTGTTTCGCCCCTGGCTGGGAGGGAGGGATGCTGCACTCCACCAGCATGTGGAGGGCTGCAGGGTCCCCATCACTGCTTTAAGGCTTTTTTGGAGTCACATGTGGTTTGCTTTGTCAGACTATTGAAAGTGAATCCAGGAGAAGCTGTTTTCAGTTTGGAAGTTGAATCCTTTTATCTGTCAAGCCATCAGGTTTTAGAATAGGGTCCTTTTCCAGCAAAGTATGTAGAAAATCGCCACAGTCTTTCTAGGGGATGAATCTCTCTCTTCAGTAATGGCATCTGGGAAATGAGCCCGAAACCCCATGCAAGAAATTCACCAAACACACCGCTGGACCCTTGGATAAAGAAACCATAGATTCCAGTAATCTGGATTCACTCCCAGAACCAGTATTTTTTTATTTATTATTTATTAAACTATTTCCTGCCTTAAGTATAAGGTGCCCAAATGTCAGGACCGGCTTAGGAGATTTTTCTCCAGGGGTGGAGAACACAAGACTTTCCAGATAATGCTGGACTACAACTCCCATCATCCCTGACCATTGGAACAAGAAGGGACAGAGCCTCCAAGCTGCTGTCAGCTAATGAAAGTCTCACCTTGGCGTGTACTCCTATTTCAAAGTCCATGTTTAAGCTGGAGCTGCCTGTGCAAAAAGTAATAGCAGGGGGGGAAACCCACATGCTGAATTCTTGATAGATCTTCTCCCTCTCTGAGAGGATCATTGGAATAGCAAGACTAAATGCATAGGACTACTCTATCATTTGTGGGGGTCACAGAACAAAGGAAAGCACAAAAGAATCATTGGGTGCAGATAACTATTAATTGTTAGCATTTCTGTGGTGCTTTCAGGTCCTCAAAGTGTTCATCAGGCCTTGATGGTAGGGGCAGAGGAGAAATTCAGTTCAGTACATGGTTAAAGGTGAATCCTTCAAAATTCACACTTATCTGAATTTTGAGATCTCCAACCAACTTTTGCAAAAATCCATATACTAGGATTGTGAATTAATAGTGGGGGGGGGTACTTGCAAGAATGTGTACATTAGTCAAAACTACATATAAAAATGTGTTTTAGGAGAAATTAACATAAATTTTCATGAGGACTTTGTAATTAAAAAAACACTGATGTGAAAATGTAGAGAAGTAAACTTAAGACTGGAGAACTGAGAGAAATCAAAACTGACAAATTCACCCATCCCTTGTGACTACTGAGCAAGGTGTTAAACTCAAGGTCCTCTTAAGCCACTGCACTGCATCAGCCTCTTATTGACTACGATTGAGTAAAATTTGGACTTCTGTCATCTGTTTCAGCTTCCAGCAGCCACTCCTCAGCTCAAAAATGCAGCCAGAGAATTCTTGAATTGACCAGTTGCATGAACTCTCAAGTGTTCTCTTGCATTTATTTCCTGTGTATGTAACTGAATGAAAAAGTCACATTGACCAGAGCATTAATTTCATTTAAAAGTTACTTTCTTTTTTTAGTTAATTCAGAATTGATTCATTCCATGCTTAAAAGAGGTTCTTAGTATCGTGTGTGAAAACCTCCTTTCTCTAAATGAAAGATGTCTTGCATTTCTGGAGCAGTTATTGTAGGGCAGGACAGAATAGTTCAGATTCTTAAAACTCCACTGTCTGGCTCTTTGGAAGCAGACTCCACGAGTTCCATGAAGCAGTTCCCCCCACCCCCCAGTGGCTGGAGTCTGCAGAGGTTGGGCTGGTGGGAGGAAAGATGATGCCCAAGATTAGCTTCACCAATGTGGTTCTGTCGTTCAGATGCATGGGACTGCCTCTTGGGAAACTGGCCCCTGTGTATTGCAGCCATGAACCAAACTGGATGTTGCCCTATTCATGCAACTAGCAACTGCAACAATAGCTTTCTTAAATCACGTTTGTCATTTATTGTATTTATTGCTCACCTTTTCACAAACTTCTGCAAACCAACTTACAAAAATGATACCAACATTAAAGCCAAATATGATCATTGAGCCTCCCTTCTCCCACACAGAGTGCAGATAGCAGGCATCTGGGACCAGATCTAAATCAGGACTTCACAAGGGGCAAAGGAGCAAAGCTGCTCTAAGGAGCACTGCCCCACCAACCTCAGCCAGCTCCCACCTGCCTTTCATCCAGCCCAGGGGGCTACAAAGCCTATCACCTTCCTCCTCCTCTTCCTCCTTTAGTCTGTGTTTTGCCCTTGCAGAAGTCAGCAGGGAGATGGATGGGGGCAAAGCCAGAATTAGTTAGCTCTGTCTATTAGTGCCTCCAGCTTCACCTGCCATTGGCTTCAACAGCTGTTGGTCTTCCTGCCTTGTGGCTTACTAATCCCAACGGGCCAGTCACCACCGCCTGTATGCCATGGTCCTGATGCGCCCTGCACCTGAAATTGCTTCTCAAAAAGGCATACATGAGGGTGGCACTGTGGTTGCTAATTGCATGGGTGGGGTTGTGTCTAGTTTGGCTCTGCATTTCAATGACAACTGCATGTAAGACATTCCTAGTTAGCTAGGTTCTAGGGAATGCAAAAGGCCACCTCATGAGAGCATTCTGCAGATGGGAAGCTATATTAGAAATGGCCCATTCTCTGAGAAAACTGGGCAGCGCCGGAGAATGGATGGAATCCTTTGAGGAACCAAGAGACCTTTGCATTGAGAAGCTAGTGTCATATAGTAGCTGAGAGCCTGAGTTGCGAACTCTGTTGCTAATTGCGGCACAAAGAGGGGGGGTTTCCATTGGGGTTGTGTCTGGGGTGCAAATGGTTAAACCTCCCCCTTCTGTGTCTTATGCTTGAAATGAAAATGGCCTTCCACCTAGGATTCATTAAAAAAAAATATCCTCTCACGTGGCTACAAGCCACACAATTATAGTGATGTGAGGGCTCAGCCGCACTTTTGTATGGACCCAAGCAGTTTTCCTGTGCTTCTTAGGTATGGGTCTGGGCAGTTTTGTGTTTGCCTTGCATCTTTTCCCTGGAAAACAAACGCTCTTTGCCACTGAATCGGAAGAAACATCAAACCCCCAGAAAAACTGATCACCTTTTGTTTGTTTTTTGGTTTTTTTATGAAATATTTATTAAGGTTTTACAAAAAACAGAAGTTTACAGAATAAAAAGAAAGCATAAAAAAGGAAGAGATAAGAAAAAATACAAAAAAATACAAAAATACATAGAGAAGAAAAAAAAATACAAGATACAAAAAGCAAATAGGTAAAAAAATTAAAAACAAATCCATTTTTTGATATTTTTAAGCTCATTTGCTTGTTTCCTTGACCTCCTCACACCTCCCCTTTTTGTATTCCCATTTACATAATCAATTCAGCAAATCCTTACCCTCTTTCATTTATCTTAACTCAATATCTTATATATTTATATATAGCTATATATTTTCATCCATTGTCAATCCATTTTTGCATATTCTTCTTAATTTTGTTGCTAATGCCACTTAATTTCAATCCAGCATCATTTTAACATTCATTAATTTTACAATATTTCTGCAAATAGTCTTTAAATTTCTTCCAATCTTCTTTTTTTTTTAGTTTTGAATATATTTATTAAGATTTTTGAATTTAATACAATACAAAAAAACATAAAGTCAAAAAAAGAACAAAAAGCAGAAAAAATTAAAAACACATAAAGTTCACAAAATCTATTTTCCAATAACATATTTCCCAGACCTCCTCATACCCCCCTTTCTTGTATTCCAATTCAAATTGTTAATTCAGCAAATCCTTATCCATAATTTTTAACCTATTTCTATGCTTAATTTAACATATTATTATTTTACTTTTTCTCTTTCATTCATTTCCTCAATTTATTTTTGCTAACCTTATTTTCCTTTAATTTAGTCCGTTTTAAAACAAACCAATTTTACCTTATCCAAACTTCAACATCAACACTTGTACCTCAATACACATTCTTAAAACATTCTTTCTAAAGTCGACCCAGATTCCCTTCCACGAATTTCCCAAATTTCATACACATTACCAAAACAAAATAAAAGTAAAAACACATTATAATTATGTACCCTTTGGATTCCCAAGCCCCACACCCCCCTTTCCCGGTTTCAGTCCCCCACAAATATCCACCGGTCTTAATCTAGTATTAGCCTGGAGACCTCACATCCGAGGCTCTTAATTCTCTCTCAATTCCTTTCTGCTGGTTTTTCTGATAGTCCTTAAAATTAAACACCAAATCTCGGAAAAGCTCTGGCCCTTCAGGATCCATATTTCTTCCAACCAGTCCTCCATACTTAAAGGTGGGGCCCAAATCTTGTTTCTTACTCCTTTCAAAACCAAATGTCCCCAAGGCTCCAACCTCCACCTTAAGCAAATTTGTAATCCTTAGGTCTTCAGATCTCCACATAAGGAAATCTCTCCTTTTTTCCATCTCCAATTCAGGCCAGATTTTCCACATAAAGTTCTTATTTTCCTTCATTGCCATCATGTCAAACCTCAAGTCCTCTTTCATCATCTGCAGAATTACAGTTCCTCCTTCCTTTTCTTCAGGGACAACATATGTCTCCTTCTCCAAGTTCTCAATGTTGTCAAGTTTCTCTTTCTGTTCAGTTGGATAAACTTCCTGATTCAAATCCTTATCAGGTTCCATGATATTGTTTACAGTTGAGTCCAGAGTTGTAACATTTATAGCCAAAACATCAATTTGGCCTTGTAACTTTCCCAAGAGAACAAAGACTCTGTCCAATAAATTTCTTCCAATCTTCTTCCACCAACTCTTCTCCCTGGTCTCGGATTCTGCCAGTCATTTCCGCCAATTCCATATAGTCCATCACCTTCATCTGCCACTCTTCCAGGGTGGGTAAATCTTGTGTCTTCCAATACTTTGCAATAAGTATTCTTGCTGCTGTTGTTGCATACATAAAGAAAGTTCTATCCTTCTTTGGCACCAATTGGCCAACTATGCCCAGGAGAAAGGCCTCTGGTTTCTTCAGGAAGGTATATTTAAATACCTTTTTCATTTCATTATAGATCATCTCCCAGAAAGCCTTAATCTTTGGGCACGTCCACCAAAGGTGAAAGAATGTACCTTCATTTTCTTTACATTTCCAACATTTATTATCGGGCAGATGATATATTTTTGCAAGCTTGACTGGTGTCATGTACCACCTGTATATCATTTTCATAATATTCTCTCTTAAGGCATTACATGCCGTAAAACTGATCACCTTTTGGTCCAATTCAGCCGTAAACGGTTGGTTTTCCTGGAGGGAAGTGGCAGGACAAGCGGAAGTGTGGGAGAGTCCTTAGTTAGGCTCTGATCAGTCCTGTTTTTCTAGAACAAGAGGAGCTGGAGCTCATCCTGAGCACCTCCTCTCTTCTCTTATTATGGCAATGATGCCCACCTGAGAGGTGTTAGAACTGAGTTCCGGCTGAAAAAAAAGCTCTGGCTCTGATACTGAAGTTTGTGGCAGGGTGCTTGTAAACATTTTATTGAAGGTCCTGTGTGAGTGGCTGGAGGATGGATGGTGGCTAACAGATTGAGGTTGAATCCTGACAAGACAGAAGTACTGTTTTTGGGGGACAGGGGTCAGGCAGGTGTGGGGGATTCCCTGGTCCTGAATGGGGCAACTGTACCCCTGAAGGACCAGGTGCGCAGCCTGGGAGTCATTTTGGACTTCCAGCTGTCCATGGAGGTGCAGGTCAATTCTGTGTCCAGGGCAGCTGTCTGCCAGCTCCATCTGGTACACAGGATGAGACCCTCTCTGCCCGTGGACTGTCTCGTCAGAGTGCTGCATGCTCTGGTTGTCTCCCGCTTAGACTACTACAATGCGCTCTTCGTGGGGCTACCTTTGAAGGTGACCCAGAAACTCCAACTATGCGGCAGCTAGACTGGTGACTAGGAGCAGCTGCCGAGACCACATAACACCAGTCTTGAAAGGCCTACATTGGTTCCCAGTACGTTTCGGAGCACAGTTAAAAGTGTTGGTGCTGACCTTTAAAGCCCCAAATGTCCTCGGTCCAGTATACCTAAAGGAGCATCTACACCCCCAATGTCCGGCCTGGACACTGAGGTCCAGTGCTGACGGCCTTCTGGTAGTTCTCTCACTGCAAGGAGCAAAATTACAGGGAACCAGGCAAAGGGCCTTCTAGGTAATGCCTCCTGCCCTGTGTAACACCCTCCCATCAGATGTCAAGGAAATAAACAACTATCTGACGTTTAGAAGACATCTGAAGGCAGCCCTGTTTAGGGAAGTTTTTAATGACTGATGTTTTAATGTATTTTTAATCTCCTGTTGAAAGCCGCCCAGAGTGACTGGGGAAACCCAGACAGACAGACAGGGTATAAGTAATATATGGTGGTGGTGGTGGTGATGATGAAATAATGCATATGAAGTTCTTTGGTGTGGTCCGAAATGCCGCACAAATGCTTTAATTGTATTGGTGGGAGGAAATATGAACAACTAACTGTCTGATCTTAACACAGGTATTACAACAAGCTCGTGAGAAGCTTACTGGAATGTGATGAAGAGACGGTGGCGACCATAAAGGACAGTTTGATGGCAAAAATCGGTCCGAACATGGCCAGCCTTTTCCACCTCCTGCAGACAGATCATTGTGCCCAAATCCATCCGAGAGCAGACTTCAGTCGGAGACGTATCACTGAGCCTCAGAAGCTAAAAATCTATTTCCGAAATCTGCGGGGGGAGGGGCCTGTTCAGTCCCACATGAAACGTTCTTCCTCAGAGAGTGTGTAACATTCCTTGAGAGGGTGGAAGTGTAGGGCAGCCTTCACCAACCTGGTTTCCCCCCAGATGTTTTGGACCTCAGCTCTTGGGTGTTATAGTTCAAAACAGCTGGAGAGCACTAATTTGGTGAAGGCTGGTGTAGGGAATCCAAGCTCTACCAAAGTAGGAAATTTACTTCTTCTTTTCCTTTAGCATTAATAAACACCAGAAATTTACTGTAATTGATTTTAAGGAACACTGAGCTAATCTACACATTCAAAACAAATAATGACATGTGGTATATTCCTCCTAGGACTGAGCTGCTTCATTGTGCAGATAGGAGAGTTGCAAATGTAATGCACAATTGCTTGTATCCACCAAAGTTCTCCTCAGTGTAGCCCCACTGAAATTAAGGTGTCCATTGATTTCAATGTGTCTGCTCTGGGTAGGACCAGCATAGGGTACAGCCTTTAGATTTAACACACTTAAAAACAACAACTAGCATATCTCAAAAAGCTGTTCTAGGACCATCTCCATTGACCCCTAGGCTTTTCATTGACAAGGGGTTGTGAATGTTCCCTGCTCATCTCTGCCAAGAAATACAATCCCCTTATCTGCATTTTGAAGTGGTATAGTCCCAGGAAATGTATCATATGTTTGAAATGAATGTATAGACCAGCCCCTGGAAAACAGGTGGGTTTTTGGGTGAGGGGTAGGGTATGGCGAGGATTTATTTTCTTTCGCTGTCTTCAGACAAGCTGTATGGACCTGGGATTTCTGGTTGGGGAGGGGATCCCTTAATTCCTGAAATGGAAATACCTTCTTTTCTTTCCACTCACCTTCCCATAAAGAAATCCAATGAATCTGGGCTTTTCTTGAAAGCAACGTTAACAGCACTTCTTCAGCAAACACCAAATTATCACTGTACTGTAGCTCAAATGCCATTGCAGTTTGTGCAGGGGGGGAATGAAGTCAACTGTTGAAGGCTAAATTCTGCTGAACTAAGTTGGCAGATAAATGGTGGCGAGTCAAATCTACAGCAGTTGCACAGTCTATAGAGGTCAGCTGGGAAGTCTCCTTATGAATGGTGCTGGCCAAGGCCAAGTAGGGTTGTCATATCTGGGCTTATAGTCTCAGTGTTGTGCTCTTAATTTTCTCAAGCTTGAAGATCCCTTAAATGCCTGATTTATACCAAAACTGAATTTTTTTGCACTGTGTTGACCCTAAAGCAAGAAAAGGGGGGCACCTGTGATCCTCCATAAGTTATTGGGTTCCAGCTCACATCAGCTCCAGCCAGCTGGGGATGATGGGAGTTATAGTCTCAATGCACCTTTAGGACCACAGGTTCCCCACCCCTGCCACAGAGAGAACCCCACTGCAACAGTTGCTCTTGGCCACACCTGCACACACCATCTGAATGAAGGTCACCAAAAACAGGTTTATCTATAATAGGACAGCCAAAGTTTTTCAGAAGGGGGGAGGAATGGGGGGATTCTGAGTACTTTGTTTTCCCAATCACCACACTGGAAAAAGGGGTCATTTTGCCAAATGTTTCCCACCTTTTTTTCTTCTCCTCCTTGTTTCAGCTGCCTTTTTTTTTTCTTCTTTACCAGAACTAGCTCTGGAGCTTTGTGGCGATGTAAAATAGCAGATTGGCTGCCACTACTGCAGTTGTTGCTGTTGCTACTTTTAGCAGCAGAGGAGGGGGGAAACTTTAAGGGAAATGTAAGAAGCCATGTTGCCCCACCCCTACTAATGGCATTTCTCTCTCCCAGAAAATGGGTATAGCACAGCTCAGGAACCTCTGTCCAGATATTGTTAGACTCCAACTCCCATCAGCCCCAGCCAGTGTGACCAATGGTTTGGATGATGGGATCTGGAGTCTAATGAGAGGGGCTGTGGCTTCCTCCATCCCCGTGTTACAGATTTCCTCCTTCCAATGGGGAATATACAGTGAAATAGTCTCTATCAATTTCATTTCCTCCAGACAGGGAGGAAAATGTTGGAAGGTCATGTATGCTCAGTTCTAGGACAGCCACAGATTGATGGTGTGTTGCAAGTTGTCCAGGTCATGGAGATGGGGACCCTGTGGCCCTCCAGATGTTGGATTATCCCATCATCCCTGGTCATTGATCAAGCAGGTTGGGGCTGATGCAAGTTCAGCAACAGCTTGCAGGCCACAGAGTCCCTACCTCTGCTATAGATCATAGCAGTGGTACAAAATAGTCCCTGGTGTTGTTTTCATGCGTGTGTTGGTGGGGGCAGGAGGTTAAATCTGTGTCTGGACTGTACCATTCATTGAAAGTTTGTGCCTGGCATGGCTGAAACCCTTTGATGTGCTTGCAGTAGGCGCTCTTGGGCAATGGAGTGGACTCCCTCAGGAATGATGGGCTCTCCTTCACAAAAGGTATTTTAGCAGAGGCCGGGTGTGCATCTGTCAGGGAACCTGTATGGCAGACCGTGCACTGAGCAAAAGGTTCCTTCCAACTCTGATTCTTGGTAGGGGGTGGATTAGTTGGTGGCTGTATTTTTGAAGACGGGGGTACATTCAGCCATGGGACCCCCATACTTGCAGCTTGAAGTGGTATAGTGCAGCCAACAGGTCTGCCACCTCAGTGACCACTAGGCCCTTATTTCTATTAGGGTACTTTGTCTGTGGTCAGCCGTGACTGTGGGAGTTGCATACCTCTTGCACTGCTTCAAAAGCAAGCAAATATCCTTATGTACTGTATCTTAATTCAAAGCTTTAAAAAGAATCTTGAGCAAAAGGCAGTTGTTTTGAGAACAGAGTTTCAAGACTTGTTCTGTGGTATAAATAGTAGAACTTATGTACTGTACGTAATTTCCAGAGGAGTCTGCTTTTAAATGCAGAACAGAATACCTTTATAGCATGCATTTTAAACTTGTACCTTAATTTTTTTCCCTCCCCCTCCCCCCCCCCCGGGCACTGGTAGCATTAAATACCGCCTGCAATGAAATAATGGCACTTGTTGGATAAAACTAAATATTCTTGGTTCTAAAGTCCTCTTCAGGCATTCTTAAATTATCTCTCCCCACGCATGCCAGCTCTGCCCCCTCCAGACCTGGAGTCAGTCGTGGCTGGGGCCCATTATGACTTGTGGGGTGGAAGCCAGGGAGCCAACAGCAGGTGGGGCCTGAGCCCTTGACAGGCAGAGCATCTTATTCCCATCCTTCTCCAGGCTGAGTTCTGCAAGGAGCAATAATAAGACTAAGGAAGAAGGATCTTACAGCCAGGGCCATGCCATGGATTGGTTGTAAGTAAGAAGGCAGACAGGCGAGGGCTGGCTGGGGGCAGACTGAGGTTGGTGGAGCTGTGCTGCATTTACCCAAATGGAGCAACAGCCTCCACTGGTTGCTGTCGTTATGATCTGGAGCCTTGCGTTATGATGGGGAGTCTTCTAAGTGCATTCAGCAAAATTCACTTCCAATCACCTTTTAGACCATGCCATTCAACATGGAAAAATCAGGGGTGGAGAAGGCAGGGGGAAGATGGAGGGCTCCACTGTTGCACCATGGATACTATTTAGGAACCACTGAGCAGAGCTCAAGTGCCCCCAGAGTGAATGAAGCTGCAGTCCCAAGCACACTGCCTGTGAGTGTGATGGGGGAACCTTTGGCCTTACAGATTTCATTGGACTACAACTCCCATCATGCCTGGCCACTGGCCATTCTGATTGGGGCTGATGGCAGCTGGAGATCAACATCACCTGGAGGACCACAGATTCCTCTCCCTTGGCCTACGAAAGGGTGTCAGCCCTATTGCACTTAGTAGGGTTTACTTCTAAGAACCTTGCTGCCAAGAGTAGGCAGCAGCAGCACCGCAATCTGTAATAGACCCCCCCCCATCATTTAAAAATGTAAATAGTGAGTACTTTGCACAGCCCCGCTTAGGTGGACCCTCAGCAGCTGCCCAGGAATGCTGTCTGCTGATACCAGAGCAAGTGAAACTGTTCCCATAAATTGTGTTTGAATTCAGAAAACGAATGTGTCAAAGAGAAGGCTAGTTTTCATTGTGCAAGTGTTGTTGTTTTCTATCCTGTGATGAGCTGCTTATCTGGACCAGACCTTACAACTCCCCTGTATATCTGAGTTTTTCAAACATGCATGCTTTCAAAGTTTGAAGGAAGCTTCCGAAGATATTGTACTTTCCCAATAAGACTCAAACTTTTCCTGCTCTTTCTAATGTGCATTTAGTTCAAAGATGAGAAATCGTTTTGGGCATGCAGTCAAAATCAAGAGAGACCTGTGCATTCCAAGTGTGCTCAGTTGGGGGTGCTATGGCCAATTTGTAAATTGGTTAAGGAGGGCAGAGAACCTTTCAAAAGTACACCTCATGGAAAAATATACAAAGCAATAGAATATTTACCATGAAGCCTTTAAGCAGCAACTTGCAGCTAATATGTTTCAAGCCAGGGGCAGCACTTCAGTCTTTGCTGACTTTATTTACCATATACAGTATGTATTCCAGAAAGTGCTGTTACAGGATTATAAGCAGCGAAAAGAAATTGCAGATGGTTAGGCATTTCTGCACTCTGTATTATGCAGTCAGGCTCAGTCTAGATGGGATGCTGTGGAATATAATCTTGACACTTTTCAGGTGAGCTAGATTCCTATTTTGCAGGATTGCACCCTTTCTAAAGTGCTTGAAAATTAATCTTTGTGAGGGGGATTTTGGGTTCTAGAATGTCTGATCTTGAGCAGTACTTAGCACCCTGTGGAACAAATCTTGAAGTTTATATTCACTCAATAAAGGCCATCAGTGTGGAAGTCTGAATAGCCCAGATCTCAAATGTATGCTTGAATGGGAGGGGGGTTAACAATCTCTTTTGCAAGAGTATTATGCCATATTATAGGATCTTGCTTTACATTTCAGCTTTTCCACAGTTGCCATAACCCCCCCTCATGCCCATATGTTTTGATTCATGGAATTTAGCCATCACAGAATTCTTGCTCCGCCAAAGCCCATGACTCTTGCTATTTAGTTTAATGAAGGGGTGAGATTTCTTTCTTGAAGGGTGCGCCCTGCTGCAGGTCCACCAATAACAGAAGCTAAGGGTGGTCCCACCCCATAGGCCAGTGGTAGCCAACATGGTGCCCTCCAGATGTTGCAGAACATCAGCTCCCAGCCAACAGTGAAGGGAGTTATAAGCCAGCAACATCTGAAGGCCACCATGTGATGGTGTAGGCAGAACATGCATTTGCCTAGGGCAGTGGGATTCCAAAGACTCCAGACTAATCAGCAAAATCTACTGAGAGGAATAACACAATTTTTCCTATTATCAGCTTCTTGAGGTAATATGGTTTAAGCTTTCCCAACTGCAGCCCCCCACCCCACCCCCGCTCTTCCATTCACTAGTAAAGAACAAGAAAGGGGTTTTCAAGTGGGAAAATTGTTACATGAGAGAACACAAATTGTCCCCTCTCCCGGACTCTGCTGAAGAAATAGTTCCACACCTCATACAATAAGATGCAGGGCTAACGACAGGCACGGGCGCAATTGATTTTCATTTAGGGCATCAACGTTGTTTGAGATACTCCTAAGGCTGCTGTCCTGGACACATAGGTCCACTCAGAAGAAAGTCCACTGAATCCATTGGGTCATAGTCCCAGGTCATCATCTGTAGGATTGCAGCCTTGGCTAGGAACATGTGCTGCTGAAGTCACTGGGGCTTACTTCTGAGTAGACATGTCTAGGATTGCACTTTAAATGCCTTTCACTGATAGTTAACTGCCCAGGATAGCCTTAACAACAACAAAAATGGGTCTATGGCAAATCAAGAACACAGCTCTGGAATAAATCCATAGAGTTTTGATGGGAAATGGTAATCACCCAATGTAAAATATGACTGAATTTCATTCATCTAATTCTTAAATATGTTTGGCCTTATAAATTGAAGAGTCCCACTCCAAGATGGCAGTTGGCTTATCTTAAAAGAATAAGATTTGCATGATTTAATTGTGATTTTCCCCGCCCTGCACTTTAGATAATTTGTGTCATTTCCATACATATATAGATATATAAATTTAAGTATGTATTTATAATTTAATTTTTTTTTTGCCAAGTACTGGAATAAACAGTGAGCATATCTGGTATATGTCATTATTTATTTATTAAATTGCATTTTTTTAAAAAAGAAAAAGAAAAAATAACTCCATATGTTCATTATAAAGATTTGAAATCTATCGCAGCAACAAGAAAAGATGCAAGTTATTTTCTCTGCTTATTTTTATAATTAAAGGATGAGTAACATTATAAAATCTATGGTGGATTCCTTCTGAGAGAAAAATAAAAAAAACTATCCCATGCTAAGTGTCTGTCTTCTTTTTTGCCAAAAAAAAAAAGGTTTTCACTTAAACTTCAGCTCAGATCATCCTTTGAATGTCAGCAAAATAGACTAGCAGCCCTGGCTGAATCGGGATATGTCCAGGGCCACAATCTAGACCATCAGGACCATCAGGCAGCTACCAATAATTTATGGCTGAATCTGGATCTCTACCAGGAACCACCATCACTTCCAGATGACGTGTCTGTTGAGTCTTTGTTTGCGAGGAGATCAAATGGTGTTGGCTATTTAATAAGAATTTACTCTGATTTGTTTGCATGGAGGACAGATGATGTTGCATCAAAGCAAGTGTTAATCCCACACTTGCTGGTGCATTTCCCCACCACTTCCTTATCACCAAAAGTATTTTGGGGAAGCAAGTTTGTTGCACAAGACCTCCCATTAGACTATAACTGTGCAGCCTAAAGTTACCAGGTTGTGACTGAATCCCACTTGAAAATAGTGACAGTCTGATCCTTGTCCTGCACAGGTAAGGCAGTATGTGTGGCCCCAAGAGGCAAATTCAAAAGCCCTTTCCATTCCCTCTCTTGGCAGCCCACTGTAGAAGGAGGACGACTAGAAGACAGTTTTGGCAGCAGAGCTACTCACCACCAACAGAACACCTGAGCTGCCCATTGTTTAAATCATCCCAGTGAAGCTCTGCTATGTATTCTTGTACCTTCCAACATTTCTCTGATGGAAATAGGGGCATCCTATTCAATAGTAGTAGTAGTAATAATAATAATAATATTTATACCCCGCATACCAGACTGGGTTGTCCCAGCCACTCTGGGCAGCTTCCAAAATATAAAAAATAATAATAAAACATTAAACATTTAAAAACTTCCCTATACAGGGCTGCCTTCAAATGTCTTCTAAAGGTTGTATAGTTACTTATCACCTTGGCTCAGGGGTCGCCTAACTCCATACCCTCCAACATGTCTCTGGTGAAAATAGGGACATCCTAAGGAAAAGCAGGGCATTTGGGATCAACTCAGAAACCAGGGCAGTTTCTGTTTCGACAGTGGAATTTGCTGCCAAGGAGTGTGGTGGAGTCTCCTTCTTTGGAGGTCTTTAAGCAGAGGCTTGACAACCATATGTCAGGAGTGCTCTGATGGTGTTTCCTGCTTGGCAGAGGGTTGGACTCGATGGCCCTTGTGGTCTCTTCCAACTCTATGATTCTATGATTCTGTAAATCCGGAACTTTCCCTGGAAAATAGGGACACTTGGAGGATCTGCCAACATGGTGAGCTCAAAGAACAAAGCCCTCTACTTTTATTTAGGGATGGACTGATGTCCCTCATCACTTCCCCACACCCAGGAGCAGGTCAGCAAAGCTGACTTAAAGCTGAGCTTAGGGCTTGAACTTAATACAGAGTTGCTATCCCAGCAAAGACCTGAGGGGAGACTGGGACGGCTCTTGGAGAGGTCCCTTCCCTTCCTGGTCGTATGCTGGTTCCAAATGCACATGACAACAACAGCAACAATGTTATTTGTATCCCACCCATCCCATCTGACTAGGTTGCCCCAGCCACTCTGGGTGGCTTTCAGCATATACAAAAGCATAATAGAACATCAAACATTAAAAACCTCCCAATACAGGGCTGCCTTCAGATGTCTTCTAAAAGTGGTATAATTATTCATCTCCTTGATTTCTGATGGGCGGGTGTTCCACCAGGGGAGGGGAGGGTGCCACTGCCAAGAAGACCCTCTGCCTGGTTCCCTGTAACTTCACTTCCCACAGTGAGAGAACCACCAGAAGGCCCTCAGAAGAGGACCTCAGTGTCCGGGCTGAATGACATGAATGGAGATGCTCCTTCAGGTATACACTTTGAATTGTGCTCAGAAATGTACTGGGAGCCAAAGTAGGTCTTGTTTATGTCTGCTTTCTCTCTGCCATTTTAGTGATGCCCTCTGGCTGCCATGCAAGCACTCTGCTGGCTCTGGACTTCTTGCAATGCATCACACGACCTCTGTTCCTGGGGGACTGAAAGGAGAGAGGCTGGAGTTGAGGGAAGTAATTGGGAGATGGGCAATGTAGGCTGTTCTACTATCACAACACTACCTTCAGCATCCCCAGTGGGGATGGAGGTCTTTGTCAAGTCCCACATCTCTTCCTTGGGACTGACTTAAAACTCTGGGTGTAGGTAGCTGGTACTGTGTCCCTGAGGCAACCAGTTCAGCATTCAATTGCAACGTACACTTCCCCATGTCAGAGCTCCATAGTCTTGGTATCACTGGTCTCTCTCTATATGTGAGCAGAAGGCTGAATCATGTGGAAAATGTCTCCCAAACTTTCCATTCTCCATGTGGAGTAACTTTCAATGATGTGGTTTTTTTCTGGAAAAAATGTGAAACTGGAAAAGGATGAAGCTGGTTTACAATTTATTCCACTAGCAAATAGGTTACATTGCATAATTTTAAATGGGAATTTGAAGGGCGATTGGGACCTGGAGCGTGTGTATTTGGGTCCCACAATGGTGAGTGTAGTAGATTGTGTAGACATTTCACCTCCTTTCCTCGATCAGAGGTGGAATATATTATATGACAGAAAGTAACTGTCGACCTCTGCGGATTTTTCTTGATGCAAACCCCACAATTTTAAAAACATTTACTGGATTAGCAGGTTAGTTGTGACCTTATTGGAGTATGAAGAGTTCCAGTGGGAGATACATTCCTGTTAGATGAGAACCCTGCAGGGAGGGTTCCTAGGGCCATATATTTGGCCCCCACAGGCCTGAGGTGTTGGGAACCCCATGGCTGCAGTCAGTTTAGGCTTTGGGGTGGCAGGTAGTGTCAGACGAGGAGCAGGAGGAGGACACAGAGGATGCTGTGGACAAGGAGTGGCCTGAGGGGGAGAATGGGGCTGCTGCTCCTTTGGGGCTGAGGGAGAAGATGCTGTAGCATCCTCACCTCCACCTCCAAAAATCTGTTCGGGAACAGTTAACTTATTAATAATTATACTAAATCTAGCAGATATTACAGGCTTCTAAACAAGTTAGTAAATGAACAACTTTTAAACTTCAGTTGCTTATTTTAAGTTATCACTCTTTGCGAATCTTATTTCTGGTTATTTCAATAGAAGCATTATTACCCAATATGTCCAGATTTTCATGGACATCCTCTTTTTTATGGTTAAAATCTCGGTCTGGGTGGATTTTTAATATTTGTCAAAATGTCTGAGGGGGGGTGCTTTTGTTTTGGTGCCATTCTACTCATACCGTGCCGGACGTTCCTTCAGCAACTGAGGGCAGAGGAGCAGCAACCTGCAGGCTCCTACTGAGCAGATTCTGAGGAGCTGCACCTGCGTCCCACCCAGAGCCGTCTTTCCCATAGGGCTTAGTGGTTCGTTGCGCCAGGGCACCGGCCTCTCAGGAGCGCCCCAGCAAGTGGGGGAGCTGCGCGGCTTTGCTGGCAGCCTCCCCTTTCCCTGTACCCACCAGCTGCGCCTCACCAACCATATGGCTGGCAGGTGCGCAGCTTCCCTCCCAAGCTTCTGCGGGGATCGCTCTCCTCCCAAGAAGGCTTGGGAGGGAAGGTGCGTACCTGCCAGCCATATGGTTGGTGGGGTGCAGCTTCCCTCCCAAGCCTCTGCAGGGATTGCTCTCCCACAGCGGCATGGGGGAGAGTTGTGGGGGGGCACTATCTGTGGTAATTTGGGGGTGCTGAGCAGATATTTGCACCCCAACACCGCATCTGCTAAAGACGGCCCTGGTCCCACCTGGGAAGCGCAGCAGCAGGTACGCCCAGCCTCCCCCTTCCCTCGCTCGCTCGTCCCCTCCTGCTCCCTGCCACTGAGGAGAATGGCAGAGGCTCACACCCCTTAGGTGTTGTGTGAGTGTCTGTCCGTATGAGAGAGAGAGAAAACTGGGAGGCAGTGGCAGCTGAGGCGAAGCCTTCTGCTCCCGGCTCCTGACCGCCTCCCTCTCAGCTGGTGGCCCTCGCTGCCCACCTGGGCCAGAATGTTGCTGCCTTGGAGAGGGAGCTGCCCTTGCTCCGCTCTTCCTTCTGTTGGGCTGGCGCATCAGAAACCACAGGGCTCTCTTTCTTTCAAGCTGTTTGCCTACAGTTTCCTGTCTCTGCCAGTCTTGAGAACAAACTCTGCTTTGTGGGAGGGGAGCAGGAAGAACTGGGCTCAGCACACAGAAGAAGACCCCCAGGATCTTGGCCCCAGGAAGAAGAGGGAGAGGGGCGAGAGGGAGGGAAGGAGCCTGTCACTAGCCTTGTTTAAATGTGTTGCTCTACACATTTGGCATTGCCCGTGTTTGCTGCCAAGTGCCTTAGAAGTGTGCTTACCCATAGGATCTCACTGCGCTGTGATGTTATGCTGTTGTCCCTTTAGCGGACAACAGCCAGGTTCCCTACACTATCCGCTATGGGGATCCTTTTTCACTGGCAGTCTGTAAATCTTTTAGTTCTGTTCCAGACTTCGTATGCATGTAAAAACCCAGGTGAAAACATTGATAATGTAGTATAAATGAAATTAAAACATTCACCTGGTGCATTACTAGATTAGTACTTTGAGATTTGTCCAAATTTTTCTAGCTGGTTAGGTTAGGTTATGTAAGTATTGCTAGCAACATGTGAGTTGCAGTTCTCTTGTTTTTCCCATGGTCTAGCTTTTTAGGGGGAAGGTTGCGGCCAGAAATGTAGAGATATTACAAAACTGAGATAGAAGGTCAGAGACCTGAAACCGGAGTCTGCACAAGAAATAACAGTCCTGTATAACATAGGGGTGTGTGTGTAGGGGTATTTAAAGTGAGAGTCTCCACAGTGATCTGTAGTTACATTTTGGCAAATGTGTCCTCTTTTTTGTTCTTCAAAATATGGCTACCCTACATTAGTGTCTATGACTGCTTCTTGTGTCATTTCATGGATGTGTTCTTGCTATTATGGAAGTGCTTTGAATTGTCTTCTTATATGGATTTTTTGTTTTTTGTTTTGTTTTGGCTGTGCTTTGTTATGATCTTTATGGAACACTTGTGGGGAAATGGTATACAAATGAAGCGATTATGACCAAATTTTAATCAGTTTGTTACCCACCTTGGCTGACCCACAATGGCCTGAGAATAAAATGCCTACCACTGAAAAAAATCTAATGAACCTGACACAGGGGGCAACCTTCCTTGTTATGTCACATTTCCAACATTCTCCAAGCACACAGGCTGGGATTCCCCCCTGATGGTTCTGTCTACCAGGAGTCAAATGGAAATCTCTCCTAGTTCTCACCTTTTCCTTTCACTTTCTTGGCTTCTTGGAAGGTGTCAATGGTGATTAAATAGTTTCTGTACTCCTATCAGCTTTACTGTCAACTTCAGTTTGTAGCCAGGAAGCATTAGTTCAGCTCCCATGAACTCCAGCCACCCATTGGTCAGGAGTGACAGTTCAACAACAAGATCTCAAAGCCTCCAGCTTCTCCAGCCCTGATGGAACACTTCCCTCTGAGTGAGTGCCATTGAACTCAATGGAACTTACTTCTGAGCAGGCTAAGCTAGGCTTGCGCTGTGGATCAGGAGGAGTCTTTAAGTTAAGAGACTGAGAGGATTGTATCCAACTGAGTTTGATTCAGTGTAGAACCATTGAAATTAATGAGCCTCAGCTAATCATGTCTAATAATTCTGATGGGTTTACTCTGAGTACAACTAACATTGCATACAATCCATCATTTGGATTTTGAGAGGCTGGCAAGGACAGAAGCCTAATTTAACCAAATTCCAATGCCATTAGAAGAACTATGGTGGATTTGATGCCTTTATGGACACTTGCTGTAATCTCTTTGACAAACTTAATATTTGGCAATTTCAAGAAGAAGAAGCTTCACAATGTTTATTTTCAGGGCTTGGCCAATACAGTTAATATTGTCTTTTTCTGTTAATCTCATTTTCTTCCCATGAATTTCCACTCTCCTCCTGAAGGGAAGCTTGCCCCTTTGACCTTGTGCATCTCCCTCAAGAGGTTTGAAGGGTGGATCTGCCCTAAGTCCCTTCCTCTGATGGAACGATAAAGCATCTGTCATCTTGGATCCCATCAAGTGGAGGATTAACCCTGTCAGGTCAGCCAGTGTGTGTGCTGTCATGGGCATTGTAGGTAGGAAGTGTAGATTATCAATTCAGGAAGCTGGAATTCATAGCAGCTGTATGAAACCTTCACTCAGACAGGAATCCTGCATGGTCAGCCGTCACAGATTATAGGAGCTGTAGTCCAGCAACAGCTGGAGGGCCACAGGTCCCCCACCCCACCTTTAGCTCAACTATGCACCCATTGCATGTTGCCTTTGTGCAAATCTGTTTTCAGCCCCAATATGTTAATTGCAGGTTATATCCAATGTAGTACATAGTTAAAATCACTTAGTGGAATACTTCTTCCACTGGTAAAATGTTTTGTGCCAGCAGAATGTTGTTGTGTGAGAGAATGCAGAAGCAGTTTACTTGTCACTTTGTGGTTTAATAGACTGTGATCTTGTGCAATGAGTTTCTGCTAGTGCAACAGTTGCATTGTACTCTCTGTTTTACAGAGTTAAAACTCACCCACCATTAGCTACTGCAAGAATTCTTGCCATGGTTGAAAGACAACATTGTTAACAGGCCTGGGTGTTTTCGATAGACAGGCCAGTGCGGTGTGGTTGATAGAGAATTGCACTTTGGCCACCAGCACAATTCAGATTCAAGTCCTGACCCAGCCATGAGACTCACCAGGTGACTTGGGGCCAATATTCATCTCCTAATCTAAGCTACCTCATGCAGTCACTGTGAGGAGAAAAGTGGGGGCAGTATCTTCCCTGGGTTCCTTGAAGAAAGGGTAGAGCAAAACTGAAACATGTAATATATATATTTCAGGCCTGGTTCCCCCACCCACAATGCAATCAGGTAAGAACAGAAGAAGAACCTGCTGGATCCAACCAGTGACCCATCTCTCCAGCATCCTGTTCTCACAGTGACCAATAAGATGCCTGTGGAAAACCCACAAGCAGCAGGATCAAAGCACAAGAGAGCTTTCCCTCTTCCGCAGTTTCAGGCAACTGGCATTGAGAAGCATGACTGCCTCTGACCATGGAGCCAGAGCACAGCCATCATAGCTAGGAGATCTTTTGCTTATCACGAAACAGAAGCTTCTGTGATAGGAAACTATTCCTGCCTTTGGATCAGTACTAGTGGGACTGCTAACACTCTGTCAAAAATGCATTGCCTCACCCCACCCTAGCCAAAAAAACAGGGTGGGGAAAGCACACAGATTTGCATGCTAACTGCATACATATAGATGCAAATTTAGAAATAATCACTGTAATTTAAACAGAAATTCAATGCATCACCCCACAGTAGCCTGTTTGTCTAATCAGCCTGCTGTCCGGGCATCAGATGTTAATGGGCAACTTCAAGGCCCATGTGGCTCTTCCTTTGTAGTGTTCTTTAAACTAGGATTGGGCCAGCCACCAGTGCAAATAAAAGATTGATTTCCATAAAACAGGGCACATGGCCACCCCAATCAGTACCTGAATACAAAGTTAACAGTTCATGCTCTCAGATGTTGGCAGGAATGGCATAATCCAGGGGTGTCTTTCCTATTGGGCTTACTGGGGGCCTTGCGCCAGGGCGCTGGCCTCTCAGGGGCACCCCAGCGAGTGGGGGAGCTGCGTGGCTTTGCCTCCCCTTTCCCTGCACCTGGCAGCTTGCCTCCCAAGCCTCCACGGGAGGAGAGGGATCCCTGCAGAGGCTTAGAATGGAAGCTGCACTCCGCCAACTAGATGCCTGGCTTGAGTGCAGCGCTCTCTCTCTCTCTCCCTGTGGGAAGAGGGAGGTGGGCGATGGCAAGGGGGAAGCGAAGCGCGAGGAGGAGGAAGGAAGAAGAAGAAGAAGAAGAAGAAGAAGAAGAAGAAGAAGAAGAAGAAGAAGAAGAAGAAGAAGAAGAAGAAGAAGAAGGAGCCCCTGACTTGCCCCCTTTCCTCCTCCTCTAGCCGGCCGCTGAGCCTCCGCGCTGGGTTTGCAGCCACATCTAGCCCAAGCCATGAGTAGCAGCAGCTGCTGCCCTGGTTTCTCTCTCTCCCTGGAATCGTGCCCTGTGTTTAATGTTACAGGCAACTCTATCCCGGGGAAGGAAAGCCTCCTTCCTTCGCTCTTCTTCTTCTTCTTCTTCTTCTTCTTCGGGGGTGGGCTCCTTCTCCGCCCCCCCAACAAGGTCCCTAGGGGTTGTAAAGCAAGGTTGTAGCACCAACCCCATTCATTCCAGCAGCTGGCCATCACCCACTCACTCCGAGCCCTGCGAAAAACATCATCATCACCACCATTACTACGACGACGACTACTACTACTACTACTACTACTGCCCTCCACCCACAGATATCAGGGCGGCTCACAGCCTGAAACTACGTACTAAGCACATGCTAGAAACTAGAACAAAGGCAAACCAAGCCAGCAACCCTCCTCCTCCCTTATTTGTGAAACAAGCCTGTTAATTGCCTATCCAACTAAAAAAAAAGGCACTGAAGCTTTTTGAGATCAATGCAAGCTAAAAAGCATTGCAGGGGGTTGGGCTAGATGACCCGCAGGGTCCCTTCCAATTCTATGTTTTTCTGAAAAACACACACGCACAACCCAACTACGGCCCCTCTGCAGTCCTCGCCCCAAGCAACTGTGTGTGAGACTTGCTCCCCAGAAAGTCTGCCTTGTCTTGCTACCTGAGGATTCTGGTCTCTCGTCAGCCCCCCCCCCAATCTATCCATATTCCTTTCTCCCTAATCTCCAATATTACATTTTCCTCTGGTTGAGACTTACAACAGAAAGCCCTAATTCCAAACTGTGTTTCTTGCTGCAGTCCTACTGTCTACTCAGAAGTAAGGTCCTATTAGAGTCAGCAGGGCTTACTCTCAGGTAAGTGCAGTTACACCTCATGAGTGTGGGATGTAAACACAGGAGCAGTCAATGACAACATTCCTAGAGTGTACATGTTAGAAGATGGGGAGGGATGTCTGTCCAACAAACAGGTAAACTTCCTGGGGACGGACTTCCTCCGCATGTGACCAGAGGTGGGTGTGGCCTCACCTGTGCAGGTAAATGATAAAAGCACAAGGCAGGCAGCCATTCTCTCTCTTGCCATCTCTTGCCTCTTGCCTCTCTTGCCTCTCTCTGCCATCAACTTTCGAAGAAGCAGGATGCCCTCTTGGCTCTCAGCCAAGAGAGGAGGATAGGACTATCTTGCTATAAGATAGATTCTGAATGTATGTAACCTTTTTAAGCTGTCTGCCTTCTGGGATCATATTGTGAACAGAACGTGAGTAAACTGTTTTATACTTTAGAAAGACTGTGTCGTGTCTTGTATTTTAAGAGGGAACAAAGGGGAAATTACCAGAGTAAGTATTCTAGCTAACCTGTGCAAGCGTTACCGTTGTGAACTAAAAGGGGAATGTTATAAACTCTGCTGATATTTTGGGAACTTGTTAGCACAAGTTGGATTAGGATATAATCTCACAATATATCCTCTCCTGCACCCCTGAACATTCCCACAATGAGAAGGGGATGGCAGAGGACAAGATGGTTGGACAGTGTTCTCGAAGCTACAGACATGAGTTTGACCAAACTGCGGGAGGCAGTGGAAGACAGAAGGGCCTGGCATGCTCTGGTCCATGGAGTCACGAAGAGTCAGACATGACTAAACGACTAAACAACAACAACAACGAAGTGCAGTTAGGGCTGCAGCCTTTGTGACCCAAGTTTTGGGTCCTTTTTAGATTCAGGATGTCACTGCTTTACACCCACCCACACCCCCACACCCCCACAATATTTGAAAACGTCAGCTTTGTACTTAAACACAATTGGCTAGGAACTTCAATGTCTGTGTCTTTATTAATTTATTTAAAGAATAACAAACTAGTGATTGCTTTAACTTTTTGATATGTAGTGATTTGAATCATGAGGATGAATTAGAAGAACTGCTGAGTCTTGAATGAGTCTTGCTTTGGAATTGAGGACTTCATTAGATTTTCTTCTGCCTTTTCATTTTATGTTCATTTCATGTTCTAAGGGCTTGTTAGAGATAATGTGTAAGCGTGGTGTCAGATCTCCCAAAAAAGTCAACAACTCTGGGGAACCTTTCCTAAAAAGATCAACAATTTTGGGGTCCCCCCCTTAAAAAAGGCCGACAACTCTGGGAAATGGAGGGGGTGCCAGGGGGATCTTTGCACCACAGCGCCGGATATGCTTGAGACGGCCCTGGCATAATGTCATAGCACTGTGACCACACTTTGAATTTCACATCAATTTCTAGTCTGGCCTGATGAGATTCTTTGTCCTGAACACACCTCAAGTACCCTTTCAGTTTCCTGTTGAGATTGCAATATTATTTCCATGCAGTCATACATGACCTCTCACCCCTGAGAATATAATAGGGCACACTCATCTTGTTCTTGATGGAAGCACAGCTATTTTTTTACTGCAATACAAACACTGAACTGGCAACTTCCTTCTCTTGCTAGGTGTGATATGGCCTTGAAAAGTATTCTTAACTCACACACACAAATCTCTTCCTGTGCAGAGACTGATGAGACAGATTAGCCACATGTTTTCCCAATGTAGGAACAATGAGTGCTAGAAACCTTTAAAGGCAAGTTTGGGTTTGCATCAAAATCCAAGTTCTGCAGCAGATGAAAGGTTCAAATCAAAGCTTACCTGCTCCAAACCACAGAAGGCAAATAGGTTTTCAAAGCTCATTGTCTCCTGGACTCATCTACAGAACATGTCACGGCTGTTATTTTCTTGTCCTCTCTTCTCCTCCCTAATCCCTGGCCCTAAGGGGCACCATGTTGTGTTCTCAGCTGTTTTGGCCCAGATTTGGTTGGAATGATTGAAATAACCTTTGCCCGACGCCTCCACATTATCGTCCCCGCACCCCAGTTTGCTGGCAGCGTTTGCAAAGATAGATCAGAGGAGAGATTATTGTGATCCCTAAATTATGTTAATAAGAGGCAGCTGCTCTTTATGGCAGCTAATAATATAAAGAAACTTAGTCATGTTTTAAAGGCCTTAATAAGCCAAGCCATCCCCTCCTTCCCAATCACATACATTCCTGTTTCCATTTAGCTATTAACGCTCTCCCCTCCCCTCTCCCCCTCTTGGCACTCTTTCTTTTTCATCTTTTTCTCAGAAATGTGATGCACCAGAAGTTATTTAACTGGCTGGGTGGCATCCATTCTGTTGCGGATGCCAGACTCTGAGGAGTGAAATGGCCACACAGTATTATCTAGACTGACTAGCAGCAAGCCTCTGCGATTTCAGGCAGGGGCCTCTCCCAATCCTACCTGGAGATTCCATATGGGATTTAACCTTGAATCTTCTGCATGCTATGGACCTTTGCATGTGTGTGTGTGTGTGTGTAATTTATTTTTGTCAAGACCATGGCTTGCTCACACTCTTCCAGTCCTGAGGCTGGTCCCCTCCCCTGTGACTGTTTCCTTTAAAACACACACACACCCTGAATGTCCCATTTAGCTCAGCCCTTAGAATAGGCAGCCTATGCATCTTTCTTATGAAAGACCTTGCTCCATCAAAGCGTCTTCAGTTCCCCTGGAATGCTGTCTCTGTAATGCCCAAAATCTCCCTTCACAAGTTTACAAAAGACACTTTCAGCATCACTCTAGTGAACCGGGCACTTGCAGTCTCTGCTTCTTGGGGACAGGGGGAAGACAGCCTTCATTTTCAGCCTGGGACTGAATGTATCTCAGTGATGGGTTTCTTTTCTAATCAGCCATGGCAGGCTGCCACTGAAACCTTATGATGAAGATGTTAGGGATTAAAGAGACAGACTGCCAAAATGATCCAGGATTTTCTGTTGGACCATGAGACACAAAGTCCCAGCTTGTTCTTTGTGTGCCAAATCCATCTAGCCTTTCTGCTTTTCAAACAATGAAGGGGAAAGGCCCATTTGAAAGGCTTGGGTGGAATCAGATAGCATAACCCAAGAGGTTGCTACAAGACAATGCAGGACTTTTGTGGTTAAAAGCCTCAGGCCACAGAAGATACATTATTATTATTATTATTATTTATAGCCCACTCATCTGGCTGGGTTTCCCCAGCCACTCTGGGTGGCTCCCAACAGAATATTAAAAACACGATAAAAGATCAAATATTAAAAACTTCCCTAAACAGGGCTGCCTTCAGATGTCTTCTAAAAGTCAGATAGTTGTTTATTTCCTTGACATCTGGTGGGAGGGCGTTCCACAAGGTGGGTGCCACCACCAAGAAGCCCCTCTGCCTGGTTCCCTGTAGCTTCGCTTCTCGCAGTGAGGGAACCGCCAGAAGGCTCTCAGAGCTGGACTTCAGTGTCTGGGCAGCACGATGGGGGTGGAGACGCCCCTTCAGGTATACTGGGCTGAGGCCATTTAGGGCTTTCAAGGTCAGCACCAACACTTTGAATTGTGTTCGGAAACGTACTGGGAGCCAGTGTAGGTCTTTCAGCACCCATCCATGCCACACATTCCTCAGGTGCTTTTGAACACATTGCAAACTCTGCCTCGGTTTCTCTGTTGCACAGTGAGAACAGAAAAACAACTGGTTATTATTACCGGTATATACCAGAATAAGAACCTATGCAGAGCCCAGGTGGATCTGACCAGTGATCCATATGGCTTCACACAGTGGCCAATCAGAGGCTTCCAGAGAACCCACAGGCAGAGCCTGAAGGCATACCATTCCCTGTGGCAGCTCCTTACAACACCTGATATTCAGAGGGACGCTGCCTCTGAACCTGGCTGTTCCATTTAACCATCATGACAGACCTTCCCTCCATAAATGTGTCTCCTCTCCTCTTTAAAACTGTCCATGCCAGTAGCTATTAGCAGATTTTGCTGTACAAAATAAAGGCAAATTTAAAGGTATGGGCTGTAATCCAAAACACACTTGCTAGGGAGTAAGTACCATTGGACTGATTGCCCTGGCTACTGAGCATGGCAGGGCTGGCAAAATTGGTTCTCTCAATTTCTCATTTTTTCGATCTTAAATTCAGTTCTCCACCTTTTCCAGCAATTTGTGAATTTTTAGTGTGAATTTCTCCCAGTAAACACATATTTATATGTTATTTTGACTAATGTACATATTTTTGCAAGCAATTGCCCCTAAAATAATGCTTTTAGTTATTTTCACTAATATCTCCATTTTTACGCACAGTCTCCTGATATATGCATTTTTGCAAACATTGGTTGGAGAGCTTCATCACAAAATTCAGATAAGTGCACATTTTGAAGGATGGCTGTTCACATATTTTCAGAAAGGTTGAATTTGAAAGATTCAGGTTTAAATGCCTACTGAATTAGGGGCTGTTTCTGAGGAATCCCCCTTAATGGTTTTATTTTTTTGTACTTGAACAAAACTTGGGCTTCCCAAGTTCTCTCCCTCTTCTGCACAGGTGCTGCCATTTTGCCTCTGCATGCGATGGGACTCACAGCCTGAATGTCAGGAAGTGAAGGAATGGTGCCTGCACATGGCCTCCTTTCCTGTGCATGGACTGCTACCATTAACCCTCCCTTATCCTTATCCTCTGTTGCAGCCTTTCCCAAATGGAGGGTCATCGAGTGGGATGTTGTTGGGCACCATCTCCCTCCAGATGTTGTTGGACACCATCAGCCCAAGCCAGCATGGCCAGTGGCCAAGGCCGGTGGGAGCCATAAGTCCAGCAACATCTCAGGGCTGCCACATGATGGACAGCCACTCTTTATCTGACTTTATTAAGCAGATTGTGCTAAGTTCCATGTTTTCCCTTCAGCTTACCAAAATGGTAAGACTTTCTGGATAGAATCAATGATGTATAGAGTGCTCAGTGCACACACATGTTGTTAGATATGTGTTTAGAAGGCAGCAGGACTACTCTGAAGTGCTGGCTTCAGGATTTGGAAGGTCCTTGGGGACAATGCCTACATATCTGCTTTGCTGCTTGGCTGTCTCTTCAGCCACTTCATAGGAGGCATAACAGCAGTTCTACCCTTCTTTTTCTGCCCCTGAGAAATTGTTCTCCTGGTATCCTGCCCCCTCCCATCTTCTAAGGCAGAGGTGGGGAACTTCAGAGGTAGGGAGAGCAAATATGGCCCTCCAGATCTCTCAATCTGGCCCTCGGAACTGTCTGCATCAGCGTCCCTTCTCTCTAGGCCACAGCCCTCCCTGGTGCTGCTCTGCGCCCCAAGTGTTCCTGCCTGGCTGGGACTGTCCTTGAACTCTGAAGGTCCCTCTTGCTTGTCTGGTTGGAGAGATGTGGACAACCATATATAGAAACCAGCATACTGCATGAAGGCAAAATTGGCATTTATTGCACTTCCCCCTTTCACTCCTGGCCCTGCCTGCCACTAGCATGTAGCCCTTGAAAAGCTGCCCAGAACAGAATGCAGGCTTTGGGTTTAAGAAGGTTCCCCACTCCTGCTTTAAGGAAGCAAATGGACACCAATGCCTTCTAAGGTTGCCATGCATCCAGGGAAACCCAGACATGTTCTCCTTTGGGGGGCAAACATGCCATCCGGGTGGATGCTTACATTTTAAAGGAAATGTCTGTGTTGGGGGGGGGGGCTTGGGCGGCTCGGACTTGGGCTCCTCTGCACGGTGCAGCCACTGCCAGCCCACGCTGGGGAAAGAGACACGTGGGTTTGGCCGTGGCACCGCGCACCAGTGAACCAGCGCACCAGGGCACCCCTTTCCCCAGCTTAGGCTGGCAGCAGCTGGGGCTGTCCTCTTCTTTGCTCTTCAAGATATGGCAACCCTATTTTGTGCAGCATCAGTGACTTCAATGTTTCTGTATTAATTAACAAAGCACTGGCTCAGTGGTCAAAGATGATAGGAGTTGTAGTCCAATAACAGCTAGGGACCCAGGTTTGAGAAACACTGCCTTCTATCCTTGTCCAGTCACTACTACACGTTTTGGGCCCAAGCCTGTGGAACTCCTTCCCAATTGAGATTAGGCAGACACCTGATTAGGAAAACAAGAATCTGCCTTGCACCAAGACAGTCCATTGGTCCACGTAGCTTAGCGGTCTCTATGTTGGCTGGCAGCGTCTTTCGAACAGACATGTTTCCCAGCCCTGCCACAAGATGTCAGGAATTGAACCCGAGACCTGAGGTGGATTTAGGGTAGGGCTGCCATAATTCAAACAGTGAGAATCCGGACAGAAAAGATCTCTCCAAACCTTACCTTGGCAATGCTGGGGATGGAACCTGTGACCTTCTGCATGAAAAACAGATGCTCTACCAGTGAACTACAGCCACTCCCTGGACTGTTGTGCTTTGTTTGGGACACATGCAAAGCAGCTGATGCTACAGGCCATAGCTGCAGGAAGGGCATCTGTTTTGCATGCAGAAGGTCACAGGTTCGATCCCCAGCACCTCCAAGGTAAGGCCTGGAGAGATCTTGGCCCGGAACACTGGAAAGCTGCTTGCAGTCAGTGGAGACAATGCTGATGGACTCAGCATAACACAGCTTCCTCTGTCCCTAAGGTCCCAGGTTCAAGCCTTGACATCTTAGGCTAGGGCTGCAAAAGACCCATGTCTGAAACCCTGGACAGTCACTGTCAGGAAGTGAAGACAGTACCGAGCTATTCGGTCCAGTGGTTTGACTTGAAACAAGGCAGTTCCCTGTGTTCCTATCCATATTTCAAGATCTCTTTGTGCCGTGCATAAGATTCAAGCTGGTTTCTCCAGAGGGGTCCTGTGGACCTCCATGGTTGTAATTATGGGTGTGGGAACAAGGGGAATGCATACACCCAAGGGGAGCACACATTCCTCAACTCAAGGGATGTGGCAATACAATTTGCTCTCTATTTGCTTTCTTCTCCTCTCCCCATTATTTGAGGGAGCTTGTGGTTACCACAAATGAATTAAACAAGGGGGAGAAGTGGCTGTATCTGCCAGAGGTTTACCCTCCTCTGAAATGGAAGGTGGTGGCACCAGACACCCAAACCTAAGTACACTTTCCTTTTCTTTTTTAGCCATTAAGCCTGTGCTTACAGAACAGTAAACTTCACATTTGTCTAAATAGCATCTATGCTTTTGAGGGCTTCTGTGGATAAAGCACCCTTCTGTTTGGGGGCAGTGGGGTCGGTCACACCACAACCTAGAAATACTGTAGATGTATCAGAAACGACCACACATGAACACCCATGCAGCAAAGCTATATATAGCACAAAAATGCTAGGTGTTTTTGTTTCTCGTGTGTGTGTGTGTGTGTGTGTGTGTGTGTGAGAGAGAGAGAGAGAGAGAGAGAGAGAGAGAGAGAGAGAGAGAATTTTTTAAAAAAGCAAACAAACTGCCATTTTAAGAATAGAGTTAAGACTCTCTCATGTAGTCCAAGCTCTGCAAAGCTGGGAATCGATACCTTAACAGACATGCCTCATGATTAGCAATAATGCAGTATCACAATCTTATTCATAGAATCCTAGAGGGACCCCATGGATCATCCAGTCCAACCCCCTGCAATGCAGGAATACGCACCCATATTCAGACCCTTGACCTTGGTGTTATCAGCACCGTGCTGTAACCAACAGAGCTAACTGGCAAGGCTATGCCTGCCACAACTTACCTTCTATGCACCTTTGCCTTTCAGGCCCATAGCCAGATGGGGAGGATGGAGGGCCTGGGACCAGGCAAGATGTCCCATGTTATCCTGGTCCTCTGCTGCCTTATGAAGAACAGGAATCCTCTTATGGGTTGACCCATGCCTGTTTGTTGTTGATGTTAGTGGGTTAGTGACCTCTCCTTCAACCACTGCCAAACATTGCCGTATGGGATAGGAGAGATGCTGTTGGGGGGGGCATGGTTATGGGGCCTGGTGCTTCCTTGACATTTTCTAAGGTTTCCACATGGGCCCACAAAGGTTGGAGAGCTTTCCTCTAGCCACTGCACCTCACATAATATTTCACAACTAGAGGAATAGTCACTGCACATGGCATCAGCTAGACGGCTTTGGCTTCACTTCTGTTTTCAGGCATGCACAACACTATTTTGCCAGTAGTTGTTTTCCAGAGACTTTAACTGGGTAGGAAAACGTTAATAATTTCTGAATTGCATCGAGTTGCTTCACCAAACCAAAGACCAACTATCCAGAATAAAGTGGTTTTCACTAAACCTGGAATGAAATTTATGAAATGCTTTTTAATAACTCCATAAAAATGGTTAAATTTTAAACTTGCTGTACCTGTTGCCGCTTTTATTGAATCATTTTGAAATTTCATACTTCAGTAGACGTCATCGAGTAGGTCATGCATGCCACATTTCAACTTGTTGATGCAGCAGGTGCCATTTTTATAAGCTAGAGAATCCCAAGAGGTACAGTGCTGGAACCTGAGTTTTGCTAGTTGCCTTAACTGTAGGAGCGCTCGCAGCGTAAGGTGAGGTATGCGTGACAGGGAAACGGTCTCATCTGAGCAGCATTTTTGATCAAAGTCACCAGTGTCTGGAATCAGCCACCAGGGTGAATACTTTTGCCGTGTCCTCAGTGCCCAAAGTATTCCAGAGCTGCTTCTCGCAGAATGCCGGCTCCTAATCATTTGCTCATGCCTTACATGCCTCCCCAGGGTACTGAGCTGAGATGGAGAATGTTGCTCCTTTTCAAACATGTGCATAGTTAAAGGGGGTGGAAGAAGGAGGAGGGGGCTGACACATGGAAATCTATGGAATTTAATCATTCCTAATGAATGATGCATTTTCCCCCAGTTGTGCTAATTCTTTGAGGTTGTGTTTTATTTAGATCCTATCATGTTGAGAATCCCAGCGTGTGCACACACACCCCACAAAAGGACGTCAGGGAGAAATTAAGCAATTTCCTTTCTCTTTGGAGCCTAAATATTTTAGTTCATTATTCCTCACCAAGTGATCTTTGTTCCAGAATTAAATAAATGCTTCCAATTAAAAAAGAAAACAAAGGCACAAACATATGGTATACATTCCTGATATTCTAAAGGAGGTTTGGAGAAGAAGAAAAAGAATGCCATCCTTTACTGGCACATTTTCTCTACTATGGACAGGAAAAGATTCTGATTATGTTTTCACTTAAAGGCCAACCTGCCCAATCCACAGTTCCCAAAACAGGAATGTGAACCAAAACACAGCCATCCTCCAAAATGTGGGCATCCCTAAATTTTGCACTGCAGTTCTCCAGCCAAATAGCATGTACAAAGGGTAGATGTGTGCATAGAAATATATGTGAAAGTAATGTGCAAAAATAGAGGAAATTGCTTCAAGTCCTCAAGCCAAAGAAGTTGGATAGCTCAATGCTCCTCTTGCCGTTATTCTATTTCCCTGATCTTGTGGAAGTCAGAAAAGGATCTCTGAGTGATTTGAAGAAAATGTGCAAGGTGACGGGGTTCTCTTGCCTCCAGCTGTTTAACAAGAGCAACTAGAACTTGTACCCCACCCCCTTTTATACTACTGAAATGAAGAAATCTGGAGGAGGGGGTCACCAGGTGTGGATTCTTGTGCAGAATGACTGTGAGTTCTGTTCAGCTCTGATATTTAAAACAAATTCCTAGTCTCGCAACTGTTGAGGCCTCAGTGAATTCTCTCTGTCCCTTGCACCAGGCCCCAGCCTGCTAAGATGGTTCTGGCCTTCCCAGCCACACATGGAGTTCACCTTGCCTTCAATACTCCAAAGAGCATCTAAATTCTTCCATTTATTAATTTCTAACATCCCTTAACTCTAGCAGTTATGGGTTCCCTTGCACCCTCAAACTCTGTTAACCCAGATCTGTAACAATATTGAGATTAAAAGAGATATTAAGAGCTCAGCAAGGAAGATAATGGGGGCAAAACTGGAATCTGTTGGCTCTGCCAATCCTGGTTCTGGTGCCAACTGCTGTGGGTCTCCCTGCCTTCTGCCCAGCCAGTCTCAATAGGCACCAGCAGCCGGCACTGGCTTCCCTCAATTCAGAGCACGCACAAGAGCGAGGGAGAGAAAGAGAGAGACGGGGTTAAGAGGACGTCAAGGAACATCGGAAGCAACTGGCCAAGGAAGCAACCCATTGTGTCCATCTTGTGTTCTTTTCTCTTTTTTTGTTTGCTTTGAGGGCAGACCACTGTGAAACATCCCAGTGTCACACAAAGGGGCAAGCAAGCCTTGTCTTTTGCAGAATCACAAATGCCAGCCTTTAATCAGGGCATGAAATAACACAAGTCATCCCTCTGGCGCCATCTGCTGGCCAAGTTGGTGCTGCTTCTGGCATCTCATTTAAGTGACTTTCTCATCACTTAAACTGCTTGATGATGGAGCTCTGCCAGGGCGAATTTAGGTTTGATGAGGCCCTAAGCTACTGAAGGTAATGGGGCCCTTTATATGTCCAGCTGTCCTTTGTCAACAACAAATTGTCACTGTTTTTACAGGTACCACTGTATATAGAAGAAATGAGCAAACCAGTGATATTTTAGGGAGCAGGCTAGCAGGCTATGGCTTACATCATAGGAGCCTACACAACACAAAACACTGTTGCTGTATGTAGGTTTTGTTTTATTTGTTTTTTATCTTATACTTTGGAAATGTACATCCAGGGTTTTTTTCCCCTTAAATTTTTTGGGGGCCCCCAAGAGAGTGGGGCCCTCAGCTACAGCTTGTTCAGCTTATACATAAATCTGGCGCTGAGCTCTGCAGTCAGCATTAGCCGCATTTCATAATGGTGCATAGAGGGAGCCTGGAGGCAGGGAAATTGCACTAGGACTGTGCACAGGAACCTAGGAAGCTGCTCTAATATACCACATCAGGCTGTTTGTCCATCTAGCCCAGTCCTGTTTGCTCTAACTGGCAGAGGCTCTTTAAGAAAAAAAGATACAGCAGGGGTAGGGAACATGGGGCCTGGACTACAACTCCCATCATCCCTGACCATTGGCCATGCTGGCTAGGCCTAATGGAAGTTGTAGTCCAGGCATAGGCAAACTCTGGCCCTCCAGATGTTTGCAACTACAATTCCCATCATCCCTAGCTAACAGGACCAGTGGTCAGGGATGATGGGAATTGTAGTCCCAAACATCTGGAGGGCTGGAGTTTGCCTATGCCTGTTGTGGTCCAACAATTTTTGGAGGGCCACAAGTCCTTCACCCCTGCTATGTAAATGAACTGAAAGCTTGAAAGAGTTTCCAGGCAGTGAAGAAACATTGTATGGCAGTGTCTCTCAAACTTGTGCCTTCAGCTGTTTGGGGACTACAATTCCCCTGAGTTGTAATCCCAAAACAGCTGGAGACCCAAGTTTGGGAAACACTGCTCTTTTGTCAGAGATGATTAAGGACAAGAGGATAAATTCAATTTAGTCCAGCAGTGTAAGGGGACCCAAGGCTGACAGTTGGGGAAGATTATTCAGAGGTTTGCAGTTAGCTGCTGTCCCTTCTGAGGGTTGGTATTGGGATCTGTGCTTTTTAACTTGTTGGGACTGAGCAGTGAAGGGGCTGAGTTTGCTAAATTGCTCAAGGGCATTAAAGCAAAAAAAAGAAAAAGACTGCAAAAGGACCTCTCCAAATTGAGTGAATGGACAGTAAAATGGTAAATGTAATTCACTGTAAACAAGTGTGAAGTGATGCATTCTGGGGCAAAAAAAATTACTAATTTCACATACTGTATACACTCAAGGAACAAGATCTTGGGGTCATAGTAGGTAGTTCAATAAAGAGGTTGACCCAGTGTGCAGCAGCCATGAAAGAAGGCAAATCCTGTGCTAGGGATCATTAGGAAAGGCATTGAAAATAAAACTGCCAGTATCATAACACTATAATACAAATCTGTGGTGCAATTGCATCTGCTGCTTTATGGAAGTGAGCCGTAGGCAACTGACACCCGTCAGGAGCAATGCCTCAACACCTTCTGCATCAGGAAGATTTTGAGCATCACATGGCAGGACAGTCTCAAACAAAAGGTGCTCTCCCAAGCTCACATTCCCAGCATGTTCACACTCCTGCCTCAGAGACGTCTATGCTGGCTTGTTCATGGAATGGAAGATGGCAGGATCCCCAAGGATGTGCTCTGCGGGGAGCTGGCTTCAGGCACCAGTTCCATTGGCAGACCAATGCTGCGTTGCAAAGATGTCTGCAAACGTGACATGGAGGCTGGGAATCCCTTGCAGATGACTGCAGTGCCTGGCGACGGAAAGTCAGATTATATATCCAGAGCAGAGACCAGAGGAGGGATGTCCGCTGGGAGGAGCACAGAGAGAAAAAACGCCATGGACAACTGGATGCCTTCATCTGCCCCAGCTGCAACAAAACACGTCTCTCCCTCACGGGGTCTCTACAGCCACAGGAGGGGCTGCAACCTCCCAACAGTTTGACTTCACCCCCAAAGGCACACTCCTCCATTGTCTCTCTAGACAAACAGATGGCATCGAGAATTATACAATTCTGTGGTGCAATTGCATTTGTAATCCTGTGTACAGTTCTGGTTGCCTCACCTCAACAAGGATATTATAGAGTTGGGATAGTTTCAGAAAAGGACAACCAAAATGATCAAGGGTATGGAAGTACTAAAAAGTCCCAAAAGCTGCAACTTTTCCCCTTTTGATTAAGGGTTAAGCTCTAATTTTGCTATATTGTTGTGAATTTTTATATTGTTATTATTTGATGTTATTGTTTACTGCTTAGAGCGAAAGAATGAGTGGGCAGTGTACAAATTTACTAAATCAATGAATAAAACGTGCATTTTTGTACATGTGTTTGGAGAACTGCATTGCAAAATTCGAGATTTTGAAAGATAATTGTGGTTTTTGGTTTGCCTTTTATTTGGGGGAATTTAAAAAAAATCATTAAAACTGAACCAAAATTCTCTCCCATCCCTGCTGCCAAGTAATCATGCACAGGAATGCACTGCAAAGAATTAAGCATCAAATTACAATTCCATGTAAGGGCTGCATCCTTTGAGCATTTCCCAAAGCCTTTTCCTCCAACGGCAATTGGCATTGACATCTCTTTCCGCAAATCCAGCAAGAGCACCTTGAAAACTCACCTTTTATAAGAAGCTCAGAGCTTGCCCATTTATCTCCAAAGCCATTGGAGGTGGATAAAGCTCCTCCCCGCAGTTCTTTCCTGCTTGTCTCAATGGCAGCCCAGCATTTGAGTTTGGCACCAGCTGCCTCTTGCCATCGACAAACCCCAGGGGCAATGTTACAGTTTACTGTTGCCATTTGGATGTTTTGTGTCACAAAACAGCCTTTGAGACACGACAATGAATCCAAGATGAGAGAGAAGGAGAAACAGAAACATATTTCCCTGCCAGTGACAAGGACTTTGGAGCACAATCCAAATCGATTATCATATTAACCTTATTGATACCATAGTAATGCTTGGGTTTTAAAAACAATGTTCATTGATTGTGCTACTTTTCACATTTTTTCCAGTTCAGAAATTCAGCATTTGTCAAAGTTGTTCCTGTAAGCAATGGGATCAAAGCAGCACATGGCACATATAATGCACTCTTCCATTGGTATCAGCTGGGTAACCGGAGATCAAGTTTAAGGATTATTTACAGACTAGGCAAAATGGATTAAGCAGCATTGTTTGATGAAGATTGGCAGCAGGGACATGGCTGCCAATTCACATGTAAGTCAAAACATTTCCTTGAGACTTTATGAGCTGGATAGCAGGACCGAAAATTAAAAGAAGCAGTGGAAAACTGGCCCCTTCTTGTATAGCCACCAGCACTCTCCCCATGACCCACAAGCCAAGCAAGGCAGGGATGGCCAGCTTGGTGCCTTACATGTGTTCCTGAACTACAGTCCCCATCATCCCTGACCACGGGCCATGCTGGCTAGAGCTGATGGGAGTTGGAGTCCAGCCATGCCTGGAGGTACTCATTCTAAGCATATTTATTGGAAGTGAGGGTCACCCTAGATGCAACACCATTCATGTAATTTAAGGTTACCAGATTTATTTCAATGAATTCTGGGACGGACAGACTGACTGACTGACTAAACAAACAAACAAACAAACTTCGTTGTTTTAAAAAAGGGGGGGAAATATTTAAAAAAATAAAGAAGTAATACCTTCTCTTCTGTGGTCTCCTCTGTTGCGTGGCCTTCCTCTGGGTCCCGGCCTTTCTTGGAGCGCTAGCCGTGCTTCCCCCCCTCCTCCCTCCTTGCACTGCAATCCCCTACAGGCTTACTCAGGAGTAAGCATTAGCAGAACCCCCTCCTCCTGCTGCTGCCCTGCCCGTCTGTCTGGGCGTCTCCTGCGCAGGCATTGTCCAGTGGCCACCCATGGCACGCCCAGTCAGCGGGCCCAGGGCAGAGCTGGCGGCGAGCGAGCGGGAGGAGGAGCACTTGGGCTGGATCACCTCATCTCCTGCTCGCCTCTCATCCGTGATGGCCAACGACAAGCTGGCCAACAAGCTGAGAAGCCACTTGCAAGTTGAGGAGCACAATGGCGAAGCCAAGCAGGAGCCGCCGCCGCCCAAGCACCACCCGGAGGCCGAGCCGGAGCCCAAGCTGATGGCCTTGGGCAGCGGTGCCAATGGCAAACTGAGCACCAAGTTGCAGCAGCGTACCAAGCTCAATGACCCCACACAGCTTTTGCCCGGCGGCAGCACCAAGCCCCTACTCCAAGTCCCCATATGTGTCTTGTGTGCAACACATCATATGGGGACTTCCAGGGAGGCATAATGGCGGGCAGCATGGTAGCGGGCAGCTCCCCTAGCCAGCCAGAGCCAACTGCGCTGCCAGGCTGGCTCCAGGGTGCTGAGACTGCTGCTGCGGCTGCCACGTTTCCCGGGGACATTAGATGAAATCCGGGGACATTCTGGGGATGGAATTTTTCTGGGGACAAATCCGGTGACTGTTCCCGGGAAATGGGGACATCAGGTAACCCTAATGTAATTAAGAATATAACCACCTGTTCCCTACCCCACACTTACATAGTGGGAGAGCTCTTCCCTTTAGCTCCAGTAGGAACTTTCCCCGCTGGTAAAAACGGGTTGTCAAAGGGTTAAAGCACCCCTGTCTCCCATCTCATGCCACAGTCCCAATCCACATAGTGTTTAATCTCCATTAAGGTTGTTGTTGTTGTTTAGTCGTTTAGTCATGTCCGCCTTTTCGTGACCCCCTGGACCAGAGCACGCCAGGCACTCCTGTCTTCCACTGCCTCCCGCAGTTTGGTCAAAGTCATGCTGGTACCTTCGAGAACACTGTCCAACCATCTCGTCCTCTGTCATCCCCTTCTCCTTGTGCCCTCCATCTTTCCCAACATCAGGGTCTTTTCCAGGGAGTCTTCTCTTCTCATGAGGTGGCCAATATTTCAAGCAGTGAAAATCCAGACAGAAAAGTTGTTGAGCTTTGCCAGCATGGGTTCCCATACGCCTGGATTTTCCCGGACATTTTAGCAATTTCTGCTTCCAACTGCAGTATTCCAGATATGTCCAGGAAATTCCTGATGTATGGTGACCCTAAGGCCAATATCTTTCTCCTATGTTGCTTCCCTTGAAGTCGTCTAAGTTTGCCACCTGTCCTGTACAATACAGGATTGCCTGTATTTCAATGCAAAATGCTACATCCTGTATAGTTACTATTTTGTCCTGTATTTCAGGTCATCTCCTCCTCCTCTGCCTCATTTTCTCTCCCTCCCTCTCTCTTTCTGCCAAGTTAGGGATCCTCTCCAAATGCCTGTGTTTGAAAGGATGTGTGAAAGGTCCTGTTATGTGGCAATAGATTGTAATGGATTGCTTTGAAATCACTTCAGTGCCAAATGGAAGGGGCGGAATCTTCCCTCAACTGCCCTGCCTCACATTTTTCCAGAACAAAGGTGGCAGCCCTACCTTTCTGCTATCAATGGGTTGAAGCTAGATTAAAGTCCTATTAATTTCAATGGAAACTAAATTCCGTTAACTTAGGCTGCACTCCTAACCCCACTTTCCTGGGGATATACCTAACTGTATTCAATATGACTTACTTCTGAGTAGACATGGTTAGGAGGAGACACTGTTAGTCTGGATCCAACCCAATGGGATCTATCTCCAAATAATAACCATGGTCCACTAGAATTATACACATTTAGGTTAATAGTCAAGAGAGAAATATTCTTCATTCATCAGAAATAAATTCCAGAATTGGAAACAGACAATGGGGCAAATATGGACTTAACCTGAGTCAAGACTTTGTAGCATTTAACCTCAGGTCTGAGGTGTATGAGAAGATAATTCCTCTGAGCATATTTCAAGTGCTTTCTATAACCACTGCCTGCTCAGCAGAGTTGTGAAAAACCTCTGGCTTAGAGAGTCATTACCAGACAAAGTAGACAGCAATGCAATTGCAGACCAATGGTCTGACTCAGTAGCCCTTTCTTCTCCCGAAGATCTCCCACAGGGCAGCAGAAGTTTTCCTTCTCCTAGTTGGGCTCCCTTCCCAGGTGGATGAGCCTCATCGGCCCCTCACTTCCCTCTACAGCACATGCAGAAACTGCTTTCTTGACCATTGGACCCATTAATGTTCTTGTCTGCTCTAAACACCAGAGCCTGCTTTGGCATGAAGGGGAAGTTGCTAACTCACTGAGGGCTAGAGACTCATCAAATGCCCTCACCTGATTTAGCCAGCCTCTTGAAGCCGTTTCTCTGCCTATGCCAGAAAATGGCAAGCACCCAAAAATAATTCTTAGGGCATCGTGGTGAAGATCTGGTATAACAAGCAGCCAAGGGTTTGAATCTTACTTTCACCATGAATGGACGAGGAAGCCTAGTCCTCCTCCTTCCGTCTAATAGATTATTATGATAGTTGCAATGCTGCTGGTGCTGCAATAAAAACAGCAGCAGCAACAACCCCACCCACAATCACAACACAGTATTTCCACACAATTATGCATGCAAAGTGTTCTGAACTCTCAAAAGTGCTTGCTATACTATTACTTTAGAACACAGCCTGGTAGTGCATCCATTAGATTTACACAGCATTTACCTTTGGATACCTGCCCAAATCATCTATTAAATCCTCTTCTAAGCCACCTCTTATGATTTCTCTTAACATCTGCCAAGCAACTTGCACCTGCTGCAAGACTGAGGTGGAAGTGTTTCAAGGGAGTTATAAAAAATGTGTCTTGCAGATTTCGGCCACAAGGAGGCAGTCTTGCAGAAAAAATATTGTCCTTGATCTCTGTGTGTGTTTTAAACAGGCTGCAGTGTTCAGCAGCCTCTATGGATTCTCTTAAATCCCAGGCAGGCTCGTCTGGAAAGAGGTGCCCAGCAGGTACTAGTGTGCCAAGGTTTCATAGGCTTAAACCAGCATTTTGAATTAGGCCCAGAAATGCAGGACAAGTGTTTCTGCTTTGGGATTAAAAAGACCCATTTCATTCCCCTAAAAACTGGGTTGTTGGGGATGAGCGTTCTGACCTTGGACTGCTAACCCCTCACCATCAGATGTTGGGGTGGCACTCTGCACATGGGCTGAGATATTCTATTTATTAATATGACTAATAGCTCCGGGAGCAGAGTGCTGTCATGACAGACAAGCTCCTGGGGCTTAACTCTCCACAGAGATGAGGCTCTGCACTGACTCCAAATCCTTTTTTAAATTTTTCTAGAAATCATTTTTATTTGGTTTTACAAATACAAAGTTATAAAAATCCAAATATATATCCAGAGATTCCTCTGAATCTCAGGACTTCCCCCAACCCCCTCCCTTCGGGTCCCATTTTGAGCATTTAGAACTGCATCTTCTTCCACACTCTAATTTTTATAACAATCCATATTAGCCATGGTAATTGTGACACTACGTGAGATAAAAATCCTGCCAATGTTTCAGTCTGCTTACAGTGATCTCTTAAGTGACTTTTTTGTGGTTTAACTTGTTTTATTTCTCTTTGCAAACAAAGTTGTCTTCAGTCCAGCTGGACTTGTGTAGGAGCAGAAATTGAAACCCAACAGAAAAGCAGCAGTAAGTCAGGAACACAAGGATTACAGGGGACTGACCTCAGCTACAGAAGGAATGGTTGATTGTTAAGACAAAGGAATTTTATGACAGCTGCCCCCAGTCAGAGATGGTGATCTTCTTGCTTGTCTTGCCGTTCCTTGACCCAAAGCGCTCCATTGCTTCCACAATATTCATTCCTTCTTTGACTTGGCCAAAGACCACATGTTTCCTATCCAACCAGTCAGTTTTGGCAGTGCAGATGAAGAACTGAGACCCATTTGTATTGGGACCAGTATTTGCCACAGACAAGATGCCAGCACCTGTGTGCTTGAGGATGAAGTTCTCACCAGCAGACTTCTCACTGTAAATCAATTTACCACCTGTTCCATTATGACAAGTAAAGTCACACACACACACCAAGGAATGATTCTGTGGAAGCAGGACCCCTTGTAACCAAAACCTTTCTCCCCAGCGCTCAAGGCACGGAAATTCTCTGCTGTCTTTGGAACCTTGTCTGCAAACAGCTTGAAGGTGATGCGCCCCACAGTCTCGCCATTGGCAGCGATGTTAAAAAACATGACCGGGTTGGCCATGATGGTGGGAATGAGTTGAGTAAAGGAAGGGGGAGTTTTTAAAAAGAAAACTGGCGGCAGTGGCAGTAACAGGCAACACCAGCAACAACCCCTCTCCACACAGTAAGGAGCGCAGCGCAGCAGAAAGCCTCTTAAGAAACTTATAAATTTCCCCCATTCTTTTATAATTCTTTTGTCCTCTTGGTTCCTGAGTTTTCCAGTCAGTTTTGCCATTTCAGCGTAGTCCATCAGCTTGGTGTGCCATTCCTCTCTGGCAGGAATTAGTATATTAGTACAGAAGACGTTTATATTTTGTTATGACCAAGATGGACTTTTGACAAAGAAGTTGATTGATTGATTGATTGATTGATTGATTGATACTGCTTTGGCTACAAGGCCATGAAAAGTTGTAGGAACTTTCCTACCCACTCATTTCTAACAAATCTCTAGGGTGAGCCAAAGTGGCTTCTTGTAAGTTCCAAAACCCAACCTGCCACAATTTGTATTGGTATGGACTAACTAAGGAGTTTGCTGTGGTTTCAGCTTTTCCATTTCCTTATTCCAGCAGAGTGGATTCAGATTTATGAGAGCCATGAGCAATTATATGCATGCTCACTGTGAAGGAAGCCTCAGTGGGAATTATTCCTAAGTAAGCATGCATGTCATTGTAACCTCAAACCTTCCATGTGTCCTATAAAGCCCACAGTTCATTCATTTCCTTTGTATCCCACACATCTTCCTTCCAAGAAGCTGTAGCTCAGTGGTGGAGCATCTACCAGGTTCACCCCTTGGCTTTTCCAGGTGAGTTGGGAAGCGCTTCTGTCTGAAACCCTGGAGAGCCACTGCCACCACCCCCCTTCCGTCCTTCCTCTTATTCGTATGCTGCTTTTCCACACACGAAAATCGTGCTCAAAGTGGCTCGCAATAAAAAAACAGGGATGGATTTCAGACAAAAGCTACAAAAGTAATTTCATAATAAAGTAGCAACAATTTCATAACATAGCAAAATAATAATAATTTCATAGCAAAACAATAGCAGAAACACCAAAGCCCACATTCTGATACTGTAAATATAAGATTGCTTAATGCAGCACCCAATAGCAAAAATAACAAGGGAGCTTCACAGTTTCACCTTCGTTCTAGAAAGACCCCTCCCATGATGTTGCTTAGTGTCCCTCTCCTGCAGCCACTTGCAAGACTTCCAAGGGCTGAAAACGCTCCTTCCATGAGGTTACTCCCCCAGTCAGGGCAGGCAGTCCTGAACTAGATGGACCAATGGTCTGGCAGCTTCCTATGTTCCTAAGCCCAGAGTGGTGGTCTAGCCTCGCAAGAAGTCCTGTGGGGTGGGTTAAGAGACAGTGACTCCCCCCAGCAAGCTTCACAGATGAACTTTGGGAAGTTCTTCAACATCCTCTGATCATCAGCAAGGGGACAGTTGTTACTGTGTTCTTAATAAGCATCTCACATTAGGGTAAAAGCAAATCCTAACGTGAATGGCTTCTTGAAGTATTATCAGTAGTGTGGTTTGCTGATTATATTTTGCAATCATCATTGCTCATTTGTGTTTATGAGCCAAGAGGGGGCCTCTATGGGCCAGAAAGTGTCATATCACTATTTATATAAATAGGCCAAATACTCTGGCACACTGCACCACCATGCGCTTAACACCATTTTTCTGTAGCCTCTGAGAACTGCAAGGGAATGCCAGTGGAAGGCTGAACCATATGGTCAGAAAGTCAAGAGCAAATTGGTTTTATATACAGATGACTCCTCACTTACGATCTCCTCACTATAATCTGGGTCCCCGCATGCATAAGCGAAATGTGTGTAAGCGGGGAACTAGGGCAATTTAAGAGGCATCAGAAATACCTTTTTCTTTTACACTGTACCTTTATCTCCAGATTGCCAGAAAGAGCATGGAACAGGGCAGCCAGTCCTGCTGCAGTACAGCTTCCCATCCAACCCCTGTTGAGTGAGGTAGCATGGCAGTAGCAGGTGCTCCCAAGTTTCATTTTGGAGCCCATAAGTTCTTTGTTTAAAGCATTTTAAATCTTTATTTCTAGACTTTGGACTCACTGGCATCCGCTTTGGGCTCTAGGAAGGGTCTCCTTGCTAGCTAAGAGGACTTTCCAGCTCTCCTCTGCCATTTCCAGATTTGAGTTTGTTTGTTTGTTTGTTTGTTTGTTTGTTTGTTTGTTTGTTTGTTTGTTTGTTTCCTGGTGCATTAGTGGGGGAGTGCCTGTATTCCAGCTTTTGGGTCTAAAGGGCCCTCAAAGCATTGAGCAGAAAATGGAAATCCAATCAAAAATAAGAGTAAAGTAACATATAACAATAAAAATACAGCTGATCAGAGCTTCACAGTCTCTGATCCTGTCTGAGGTGGGCCTTGGATGGAGGTCTGGAGAGATTCAGGAGCCAGGAACTAAGGGCAAGCAGGAAGTCAGGTCAGAGAACACAGGAAGCTGCATTATACCAAGCCGTTGGCCCATCTGGCTCAATGTTGTCTACACTGGATAATAGCAGTTCACCAGGATTTCAGGCAGAAGTCCTTCCCAACCCAAGCTGGAGATGGCAGGGATTGAACCTAGCACCTTCTGCATGCAGAGCAGGTACTTTACCACTAAGCTACAGCCCTTTTCCAGTTAAGGAATCAAACCCATAGAGGAATCTGGAACAGGGGACAGTGGAAGCAGTAGAATAAGCCTAGACTAAAGAGCAAGACCAGATAACACAAGACATGATGCGAGAGATCAAGAAGAGCTTGTTGCTCAGGCAAAGTTCTTTTATACGCCTTCTGTTCCATGATAAGCTGTAGTGACATGGCTCGCCACATGGGGCAGTGGTGAGCAGTTCCTGAGAAGATTTGCAGGCCGTTGGTGGTCCACAAACTGCATCCAGGTGGCCTGCAGAAAGATTGCAGATCAGTCATGAATATGTGCAGTTTGCCCTGTCCTGTCCTTTATTATTATTATTTCTTCTGATGACACTTTGCTCAGAAAGAAGGTGCATCTATTGCAATAGAAAAGCAAGACTATGATTATATTATAAAAACATGAGTTATATATGAACTTTGATTTACGGAACAACAGAAACATTTATTAAATGGTCTGCTAAGACTCCCAGAAGTTTTCAAGTGGAAATGAGAATGGCTGCAATAGATCAGTCATCCATCAATCAATGACCTTCCCATGTGCTCACAGGTGTCACCCAGTACACTGGTAATGGATCTTCTGAACCCCTTCCAAAGACACAGATGAACAAAAGAGGTCTTGCCAATAAATGGATACCAAAAGATGGGTCCAACTAAGGAATCAGTAACTCTAGTATCCTTGTTTCAGTCCCAGCAAAGTTGATCAGCAAGATAAATGGTGGATCACGGCTGGACATCTCAGGTTGCACATGTCATCCTCCTGAACTACACTCCCTGTCAGAGTGTGAGAAGGTCATTTCCCCCAGCTGTAAAGCAAACATTCACAATGTGTATTACAGGTGAAAGAGGGTAGCTAAGCGGTTGAGCAGATTGGGGAGGCAGCACTGTGCAGGCCACCCAGCCTGCGGACCATCTAATCATTTTGACAGCTGGCCATGGGTCTTAATTTGCTCTCCAGAAGCTGGGGGCAGGGACTGGAGCTTGGAGAAGGTCCTGCTGCAGGGCAGGGTGATGGCAAAGTGCTCTCAAAATAATACCTTTGGTTTCCTGTTGCTTCATAAATCTTTCCTTTGTGGCTGCTACGGGGATCCAGGGGTCGAGTTATTAGAAGGCTACTGAAGTTTCCAAAAGATGTGGCTAAGGATGCAAAACTGGCCGCTGGGGTGGGGAAGGGAAGGGACCATTGCGAATTGTTAGGGGGTGGACAGAGTCCGCTGAAAGCATTCCACAAAATGCCTGCCTAATATACAGCATTACAAAATGAGCTTGTCAAGCTAGGATCCCAGCTGGTGTCGATCTGCATGCCTTTTTTAAAAAAATTAGTTTTTTAAAAAGATTTTTCGTGTTAAAAAACAAACAGATAAACAGGGAACAGTACACTATCACCTCCACTTTCCATTCATAAACGGTTTTTTCACAGTTCATTTACCTTTAGTGAAAGACTCTTTTGTCTTGGACATCTTGCAGTGGGGGGATTATTCTTTCGTTCTGTTGTCTAATGTTAGTGCAGGGGTTTGTAGAGGCTACAATTGACGTTGGACTTAAGTCAAAGGATGCTAAGTGAGCAGGGATGCCCCCTTCCAGATCCCTTAAACCAGGAGTGGGGAATCTCAGGCTCAAAGGCCTTCCCATCTGGTCCTCAGAACTCTCCCTAAGGCCCTTTACTGACCCTGCATTTCCGGGGTTCTTGAGGGTTCTTGCCTGCTTGGAAAGTGTCAGAGAATCATAGAATTTGTAGAGTTGGAAGGGATTCTTGCATGTCTGGATGGAGGATAGCTAGAGAGGGACATGTCCGTGTGGCAGCCCTTCACATTTGTTGCACCACCCCTGGCATGTGGTCCTTGGATACCCAGAAAGGGATGCAACCCTCAATTCCCCACACCTAATAATAAACACAATAAACTAGAGCACCTGCAGTTCAATCAGTTTGTGCATCTCATAAATCAAGGCTGAAAGTGACCCATTCCCTGTCTCACTGGAGTGCTATCTAGCCCAGGTATGGGGACCATTTGGCCTTCTAGATGTTACTGAACTACAGCTCCAATCAACCCTGGCCTGTGGCCATGCTTGCTAGGACAGATGGGAGTTGTAGTTTAACAATATCCAGAAGGTCAAATGACCCCCCACTGCTGTTCTAGCCCCTTTAAGCCAGAAGTGGCTTTTAGCTGGGCAATCTTATTTATATATTGCATTATAGCCCTCCTTTTGGGGGTATATGGGGAGTTAGGGGAGGGGTTGTCCCTCTAGTGGGGAACACATTGTGCTCCTTCTGGGGTATTTTGTCCACCTTTTGTCCTCTCACCTGTGGCTCCTAGAAGCTGCCAGATGGGGCTCATCCACCTGGGAAGGTCGCCCATCTAAGAGAAGGAAAACTCTGATCCTAAACATCTCCTGCCTTGGCCTGCTTGGTGTTGCTGAAGTACAGCTCCCATCAGCCCCAGTATGTGCAGTGCCCAGTGATGATGGCGACTGAAGTTCAGCAACATCTGGCAGCCCAAAAGTTCCTGACACCAGCACTACTGAAAAACATGGGAGCACCCTGGAATCACTACTGCAGCGAGACAATGGCCTCGTCTCCTTGTCCTTCTCTGCACTGCCCAACCCAAGCCTCTTGAGTTCTCTTGGTTCTATTCCCACTTCCTTGTGGAGGAAGAAAAGATGGCAGTTAACGATTAGAGACCAAGGTTTACATTTTGCTTTTATCGTGCCCTTCCTCCAAGGAGCTCACATTCTACCTCACCCCAGCAGCCTTGTGAGGTTAAGTCAGGCTGAGATATGTCTATGATCGTCCACTGATGATCCACTGTGATCTTCGCATAGGGAAAATAATAACCTTTTACTTAGACAAGAAAGGGTTTCCAGTCTTCTTTAAAATATTCTAAATTTGTATCTTTTAACAGTTCCATCCATTTTGCCATCTCTGCAATATGCCAAGATTTTGATCAGGAGATCATATCAAAGGGGATTGTGAGCTGGGCCCACCCGTACCTGGAGATGCCAGAAATTGAACCCGGGTCCTTCTAAATGCTAAGCATGTGCTCTGCCACTGAGCTACAGCCTTTAAGGGGGGGGGCAACTACCAGGACACCTTTGACCAACACTCTCTCCTTCCTAAGTAAAGTTAGGGTCAAACTGCACTTCCCATGATCAGGGGAAACACAAAGGGCCAGGCTGTCAGGGATGCAGGTCAGCATGAAGAAGCAAAGGCAGTTTTCAGTGCTCAGTCAACTTTTTATTCAAGGAAATGAACATACAACTCAGCGACTTCCCAGTAGGTCTTGCCCCTGTGCAGCAGTTGTCAGGACTGACGGTCCCTGCCTTCTAGGGCTCCTCCTCTCCCCAGCAGTCTCAAACAGCATCTGAGCATCTTAGGCCTCTGTTCCACTCTCCTCCTTATTCTGTGTGTTCTTGGAGACAAGGCTGGAGGGGAGCTTGTCACAGCAGGAGAGGGAGACTCCCTGGATTCCTCAGCAGTCTCTTGTCACTTCTCCTCTGCTTCAGCCTTGGAGTCTGAACTGCTCCCTTTCACAGGTTCTTCCTGCTCCCGAAACTTTGTTGCCCCTTCAGCATCCAGATCCTCCTCTCCATCTTCTCCTTCTGACCTCCCCTCAGTGTTCCTTGGGGGTTCTCCACACTGGCGGAGGAAGTGGGGTGCAGTGGGTGCAGTCCACTCTGGGTGTCATCCCTGTGGGGGGGTGACATCGCCGTGCTGCCGCGGGTGCACATCTAGCTCCACCTCTGGGGTTAAATCCGGGTTAAATTGGGGGTCGGGCTGGCATTTTGATTACATGGGAGAAAGTCCCACCAAATTCAGAATAGCTTACTTCAGCATAAGCGCGCAGAGCGCTCGGGTGTGGAGCCTTAGGTGACGATCCTCTCTCCGCAAAATTTGACCCCAGAGGGAGAAGGGCGACCCACTGACTTCCCTCGGCCTTGCCAAATCCCCGCTGAGAAGTCGCGCACAAGAGCGCAGCACGCCCCGCGCGGGCGAGAAACCGCGCGCTCCCTGGTTCAGTGCGCGCTGCCTCAGGATCGCAGCCGGGTGGAGGAGGAGGAGGAGGATGGGTGAAGAGGCTCCCGGGCAGCGGGGAGGAGCGCCAGGCACCACTCCCCGCCAGGGGCCCGCCTGCCCTCCGCCACCCACCCGCTATAAATGGCCCTCCGGACGCCTCGGGAGCACAACTTTGGCCGAGCGCGGGGCGCCCCCTCTCCGGCCCGTGGGTCATGCAGGCCCCCGAGGCGCGCCCGGGCGGCGCTGCCCGCCCCAAGCAGCTGACCTCTTTCCTCATTCGAGACATCCTGCGCCCCGGCGGCGCTCCCGCCTCGGAGCCCGGCCGGGAGGCGCGTCCGCCGGCGCGGAGGGACCGGCCCGGGGCCAGCCCAGCCCCCGAGAAGCCCCGCGCGGCGGAGGCGACAGGTAAGGGGAGGAAGGAGGGGCGGGAGCCGCGGGGCGGAGGGGCGGGCCCGGACCTTGCTCAGTTCCCCGCTCTGGGCTTGGAACTTCTCGGAGCAGCCGCTTAGCCTGGCCCACCTGGCGGGGGAAATGGCAAGTGATGCTGCTCCGCGCCCCGGGGAGGAGGGCAAGGGCTCGGCGAAAGGCTGCAGGACCTTCAGCTCACGGATCGGGCAGCGGCTGCCTTGACGCCTGTCTGTCCCGAAGTGGGGGAGCAATTGCGTGTTGGGGAATTGCTTTGTAAGTTTTGTAAACTTTTGTCCATATTTTAAAAAGGAGGTTCCTGCAGGAGGAAAACCAGCATGGTTCCTGTAGTGTGGCCCTCTGTCTGCCGTGCTAGATTTCCTCTTGCAGGAAGGTTTATATATGGGGGCAATTAAAGAAATGTTTTCGTTGCCCCATTTGCAGTCTGAGATGGTGCGGTCTGTCCTGTCCCTTTGCTGCCTGAGTCTGCCGTGTGAAAGGCAGAATAAGCTGAGACCAGCTCACAGTCCCTCAGGGTGAGTTTGTGGTTGTGGGGGGATTTGATCTCTCCAACTAAGTCCAACGCTCTTAACCACAACACCCCACTGCCCCATTTGCACCTTACATCTAAAGCAGTATTTAAATAATCACAGATTTCCCTAAAGAATCCTGGGAATTGTAGTTTGTTAAGGGTGCTGAGAGGTGTTTGGGACCCCTTGTCCCACCACAGAGCTGAGCAACCACTTCCAAAGGTGGGAGGAGGGATTGCTTGTTAAACCACTCTGGGAATGGCACCTCTGCAGAGGAACAGGGGTCTCTGAACAACTTTCAGCGGCCTTGATAAACTACAGTTCCCAGGATTCTTTGTGTGGGAGTGGAATCCATGATTGCTTAGTATGGTGTATTGCCATTTTTACATGCATGGTTCAGAGGGGGCCTTATAAGCAAAATGCAAAGATCAAGAAAGTACACAAAATGCCGTGTTGTCATACACACATCCCATGTGCAGAGTGATTGTGTGGTTTACAGTGCAGGATTTGCTGGGGAGATCAAGGTGGCCTAAACATGCCATTTGGTTGTAGGTTGTGTGTATGTGTGTGTGTGTGTGTGTGTGTGTGTGTGTGTGTGTGTGTGTGTTTCCTTCCTTCCCTCCCTCACCTCCCTCACAAATTTTTGGTATTGTTTAAATAGGTCATAACTTCCCCCTTTCTGCTTCTCTACTAGATCAGTCTGCAGAGGCCTTCCTCTCTCATTCTGAGAACACCCCCAAATCCTTACCGAGACTCCCAAAGCAGCAAAAGCGTTCCCGGGCTGCCTTCTCCCATATGCAGGTCATAGAGCTTGAGAAGAAGTTCAATCACCAGAAGTACCTGTCTGCACCTGAGCGAGCCCACCTAGCCAAGCACCTGAAACTCACCGAAACCCAAGTGAAAATCTGGTTCCAGAACAGAAGATATAAGACCAAGAGGAAGCAGCTGGCCTCAGAATTTGGTGGTCTTGATAAGAACTCAGCAATTCCAGCCTTCAAAGAACGTGACTTCTCCAGGGCTACTCTGGCCCTTTCTGTGTATCACAGCTACCAGTATAATCCATATGTCTACTACCTGAATGGCTGGAGTCCAATCTTGTGGTAACTAATATACTGAGTGATCTACTTGCCACAGGGTCTAAAAACACTCTTCAGCCACCACCCAGCCACTGACTTTGCTACAGTGGGGTAGATTGCAAGTCAGACTTTGCCAGAGACAATTGGCTTCCTCCTGTTTTATTTTTCTCTCCTCTATCTTGGGACATCCAGGGAGCTCGCATGGTGCTCTTGAGCTACAGCTATGGTGTTTGCTTCCCATGGTGCAATCTGGGTGACATACAAAATAAATATTATAAAATATGCCTCTTTTCCTGCAAGGGATCACGTCTTTCCTCGAAAGTCAGTCTGCAAAGTAATTCACAACCTGCATATAATGTGCAGCACGTTTCACGTGTAGGGAGAGAGATACTACTATATTGTGAGAAGTGCACTGAATGATGGAAACTCCAGAAGTGTTCATCCCTAGAAGAGGCTGCCTGCTTCAGGAAAAGACCAGCGCTCAGCAGGGCAGCACATGTTTTTTGTGCAGAAAGCCCCCAGTCCAATCCCTCGCATCTCTAGTGAGAAAGATCGGGCAGTACAGCAGTACACCTTTTCTGGCCTGACGCACACACCCCTTGCCCCCAAACATGGATTTGGGGACCCACTTCTTAATTATTAATATTCTTTAAATTATCAATTTGTATGGTGGCCGGGCTGCTTTTGTGGTCTGCCTTAAGTCAGGCTGTGATCCAGTGGTGCAGAGAGCCAAGCTGATACCATCCAGATGTTGTCAGACTCCAACTCGATCTCTGGCCATGCTGGCTGAAGCTGATGAGAGTCCAGCCCATCTGGAGGGATCCAGGCTGACTGTCCAGGCACACCTGAGAAGGGATAATGCTCAGGGGTAGAGCAGTTGCTTTTCATGAGGAAGGTCCTGAGTTCAAGCCCAGCATTGCCAGATAGGGCTGGGAGAGAGATTCCAATAGTCTGACTCGGTATAAGGCGGCTTCCTATGACCCACCATTTGAGGCTGCAGATGATGGGTGGAGAAGGACCTTTGCCTGAGACTCTGGAACAGTGTCGGTCAGTGTGGTGACCTCTAAATATTGTTGGACTCCAGTTGCCCACCAGTTCCCTAGCCAACATGGCCAATGGTTGGGGATCACATAATGTGCTATTTAACCATGTTTGGTGGGTACCACATTGACTTCTCTTGCTATGAAGAGATCCTGGCAACCAGGGTAGACAACAATGGGCAAGAGGGCCAAATAGTCTGACTTGGTGAAACCCAACTCCCTGTGTTTCTTTGTTGTGTCACTGTATGATGAGCAGTTTCCTATCACAACAGAGAACTGCTATCAAGTTTCATGCATTTCTTTCAGTGCAGAGGTACAGCACCTTCACACTGCCTTTTGTGTTTCTGGGTGAATTACTGCTGTGGCTTTGCTTTGTTTTTATGTAAAATGTATGCCCAGAGCAATTATGCAAGACTATGGAAAGCTGCCTTATACAGAATCATACCACTGGTCCACCTAGCTCAGTATTACACTGACTAGCAGTAGCTCTCTAGAGAGGAATCTTTTCTTACCTGGGGCTTCCTGCACTTTGCTGCTGAGCAGAGATTTAACTTTCTGCTTTTTCTTTCCCAGAAAGCAAATCTCTTCTGGGATATGAGATGGAGCATGTATTCAATTTTATTTCCACGGAACGGTGTCTGTGCTTTGGCGAAGACATCAGGAAAACCCTGTGTTTAAACAGAGGCAAGAGAGAGTGAGCTTCCCTCAAGGAAAAAATCTGTTAGGTGGGGATGGAAGGCTCTCTGTTTCCCAGCCTTCAAATACAGCTGTTGGGGGTGGTTTCTTCTACCTCCATTGTGCTTGAGTTATGTGTCTGCGATGGTGGTGCAGATGTTTGTGAAGTGGCCAGCTCTGAATAGTGCAGAACACAGCTCCCCATCTTTCATAACCTTTAGGAGACATCAGAAGGCAGCCCTGGGTGGGATTATTTTTTAATGTTTAATGTTTTGCCATGCTTTTATATATGTTGGAAGCCACCCAGAGTGGCTGGTGCAACCCAGTCAGATGGGAGGGCTATAAATAATAAAATTATTATTATTATTATTATTGAATAGGGTGTCCCTATTTTCATGAGAGAAATGTTTGAGGGTATGTACAATTCCTTCTGAGAGCACATACCCTGCAAGTGTGCCAGTTTTCCAGGGACAGTCCTGGAATTACAGAAGCTGTCCCAGTTTCTGATTTTCCTTTTTCCTCCCCTCCACATCTTGGGGAATAATTAAAAGTGTGTGCATGTTTGTAGGTGCAAAAACAGAGACCTGTTTCTACTGAAAATAAAATACCTGCACCAAATGCAGGAAGCAGTGAATCTGGCATATGAAGCTCTTCCTATAATTTTGAAGGAAAGGTCACCATTCCATTTTCAATTCTTTAATTGCAATGCTTTAGCAGCCAGCCATTTTTAAGGAAACACATGGAGTGTTGATTCCTTTATTGTAGATGGAACCTTACACTGTCAACACAGAAGTAAGTCCCACTATAATCAGTGGAGCTTACTCCCTAGTATGTTCCTGATCATTCTCACAGTTTTCATCACCATCATCATTTATTATTATTTCTGACAATTAGTATATCCCACCTTTTCCCCGGCAGGGACTCAAGGCAGTTTACAGCTAGAATTTTATTTCATTCTATTTATATGTGGAAGGTGTTGTACATGATCCCTTCCCTCACACATTTTTTCTTTACAACAATCCTGTGAGGTAGGTTTGGTGGAGAGGCTGTAATTGGCTCAAGGTGACTGATGTAGATGTGTATATGACATCTATGTGTTTGGCAAGACCAAACGTAGGGGAAACTTCCTGGTGTGGAATAGGATGTCCCTCGTTTAATGAGAGAGATCTTGGAGGGCATGAGAGCATCAAAACATCAAGTCCTCTTGCTCCTTGGGGACTTGTGGAAAGTGCGTTCAAAACCTGTGGTAGCAATGAGCCTTGCACACCAGCCATGCTAAGCTGTGGACAGCTGAACTTTTAGAAGTTTAAGAAGGAAAACAATTAGAGGAGCAAACGCAGCCTGTAGCCATTAGACTGCCTCACAAGTACTTTTTATTGTGCTTGTGCGTGGATTTCACATTTAAACTTGCCCAGAAATGGGACAGAGCAGACTTCAGGCTATATATACACCATACATTTAAAGTACATGAGTCCCCCCCGCCCAATCCAAGAATGCTGGGAACTGTAGTTTGTTAAGGGTGCTGTGAATTATAGCTCTGTGATGAATAAACTTTTTGTTCCTTACTCCTACTTTCTGGGGTACCTGACAGAGCACTGAAGCAAAGCCTGCACCTTTCTTTTATTTTCTTTTATTGTAGGTTTGTTTGTCTTACGCAGAAGACACAGCTTCCTGTGATGGCAGTAAACATGCATCTCTTCTGTGATGCAGTCCTCTTCCACACATAATTTCTCTTCTCACTAAAATCAAGCATATTTGAGGGAAGCCCACCCCCCCCCGCCCTCCAGCCTTCTCTGACATGCAGAAGCAGGAGCTGCTACCTTCCGTTTGAAGTGGTGCAATCAGAATCAGTGTTAGTGACTTATAAAAAGGCAGGTTGCTCAAAATCACACAATTGATGCACCATAAAAAGACCAAATCCAGCCTGTAAGCAAATAATATGCTTAGTTGCTTCCTTTAGCATAGTTTATAATCCAGTTGTTTGCATATTTACTTGGAAGTCCTCTTTTATTAAGTGAAGTTTACTCATGTGTATATGTTTCCAGGCTAATGAGTCAATCTTCTGTATCCCTACTCAGAAGTCCAAGTGAGTTCAGTTAGGCTTCAGATAAGTTTTGCTTTTCAGAGCAATCCTATACATCTTCAACCAAAAGCCAATCCTTTTCCACACTGTGTTCCATGAGACCTATTCCAAATAAGTGTGTTTGCTTAGAATTAACCTTGATCTGCCTTAATCAAGAGATGCTGGCACTAATCCATGCTAGAGTCACCTCAAAGAAGTTGTTTGTTTTATTCCTTCTGTTCCTTTCTCCAAAGAACAATAAATTGAGACAATAAGCTGTATAAGCTTCCCAAATAAAGGCATTTTTTACTTTTCTACTATTGTTGGAATTGACTCTCTTGTTGACAGCCACACAAAATGTTATGCATATCAGCAAGAAATCTGACTGAACAATTTATATGTTAAAACCTACTTTGGAGTTCTGGATTTCACAAGTATATCAGCAAGTGTCGGAGCTGTGTGTTAGCCTTTCACACAGTTAGATGTGCCGCTTATGAGCACAAGAACAATTCCCATATCTGACGAACATTCACTAACTGTGCAATCATATAGGTGGGACACTTGGAAGTAAGCCCTGTCAAGTTCAGCAGGTCTCTCTGAGTTCAGTGGGATTTACTTCTGACTAGGCATGCATATAACTGTTGTAAACCCCTAAGAAGCTTGTTTGATATCAGAAAGCTGATATGTTGTGGGAGGACATTTAGACTGTATGCACACTAACCCATTTCTTACACAAATGTTTCTTCTAGGGCTGCTGGTTGAGTCAGGTTTCTTAGCTGCTTAGTCCTCTGCCTTGCATTTTAACCAATCAATTGTAAATTAGTGTGCATACTGCTAAAATCTCAACAGAAGTGCCTTTGTGAGATATTGAATGAAGTGTGAGATAAGTTATGATTGAATAAATGTTGCTGTTTGCTGGAAGGAAAAGCTACCTTGAGTATTTTCTGTTTAATTTCTCATTGCAGTCATGCAACAGAACCAAAATCACCTCAAGAAATACAGAGAGATGGAGCGGGAGAGGGAGACAGATGTGTGCCCTTAAATCCCAGCCTCACCAGTTAAAATGTATATCCAATCATCAGTGAAACCAGGGACTTTCAGATTTTTTTCCTGAGAAACATTGAGGTTCCTTGAAAGCTTCTCTAAACCAGGGATGGAAGGATCTATCAATTTTGGTGGGTGTGGTTTAGAGAAAGTTGCCTGGGAGGCCAAAGTGGAGGTTGCTCCCCCCTGGTTTAAGGCTTGCTCCTTTGTTGGGGACACAGGATGTTCCCAACATTCTTGGACTCCAGCTCCCACCAGCCCCAGCCAGCATTGCTCATGGTCAGAGATTATGGGAGTTGTAGTCCACCAACATCTGGCTAGCAACACATTCCCCACATCTGATCTAATGGCAAGGGGGCATTATTAGACAGTCTAAAATTGCTTCACTGCACCACCGATAGGCATTTTTGTGTTCTGCTTGTTAGCATCAAAAAGCCATTTGGCTGGGTTCTTGCCGTTCTTACGATCTGTCATTCACTGTGAAATCATTGGCAGGGCACCAAACTATGTGGGGGTCCACAGCACAGTGCTGCCAGTGACCCCCTCCCACAGCACACACAAGACTGGGTCCCCTTCAAAAGCGGCACAACTACCCAGCCTCTGCTAAAACATCTGTCTGGGCCAAGGCAGCAGCAGCAGCAGCAGAGCTGGTACAGGTCAGTGAGGGTCTCTTCTGAGGGTACCCCAGTCAGTGCCCAACTTGGCCGACTGCTGACACCAGTCCTGCTGGCAGCACTTCTTGTGATACTTGACAGTCATAGAGGCTGATTGCAATACAAACTTGGGATGGCCTCATGCTTGGAGCAGGTCCAGAACTAAGAGTAAAGAAGACGCTTTGTGTGAACAGGGCCTATAAAAAATAACAATTGCTTGTTTTCTAACTGTTCAGAATGTAGCTTATCCTATCTGCAGGAAACCTTTTCCCAGCTCTTTTATCTTGTTATTAGAGCCTATATATTCTGGATGATGCAGCCCCCGCTCTTCACCAGCACGAAGAGCAGAAGGTCATCGCCAAACAGTTAGAACAATGTTTCGAAGCCCAGCCTGCTGCTTATCCACTTTGGAGAAGGTGATTGCGCAATGCAGAGCCAGAGATTGATTTCCAGTCTCTCTGCCTTTCACCAAACAAGCTGCTCTTTTAAACACAAGATCAGGCTATTAGGACATAAATCTATTGGGATGGAGGACTTATTTCAACATTGCTCTCTGTCTCTTATGGTGGTTGCACCATCGCTCTCAAAGGATTGCTTTCTGCTGCCAGGACATCCGTCCATTTAGCTCAGGAATTTCTATATTGACAGGTGGTGACTCTGTGGTTCCAGACAGGAATACTTCCCAGCCCTAGCTGCAGTTGGCAAGGATTTCACCTGGTGCTGTAGCTCAGTGGTAGAGCAATTGCTTGGCATGCGGAAGGTCCCGGGTTCATCTCCAGATCAGAGTGGGGCAGTCCCCTGCCTGAGACCCTGAGGAACCACCATCAAAGCAGATACTACTGAGCTAGAAGCAGCTTTCTATATTAAGCACACAGAGCATGTGCTCTGCCAGTGACCTACAGCCTCTCCCCGATAACTACGTATGTCATCTGCCAAATCACCAAGTCCAGCTCCCTCAAGCATGAAAAGCATACAAAAGTCCTCAATGCCTTTTGATGCTTTCAGTGGCACATTGACAACACAGAAAAGATGGAATGTCAACTCTTTATTGCTTTACATCAGCACAGGTGATGCAGCGCATTTGGGAAGGGCCATAACTCAGTGGTAGAGCATATGCTTTGCATGCATGCAGAAAGTCCTAAACTGAATCCCCAGCATTTCCAAAAGGGTTCAGAACACCCCAGTCTGAAACCGTGGAGAGCTCTTCCCAGTGTAGACCATACTGAGCTAAATGGGCTGATGATCTTATTCAGTACAAGGCAGTGGCCTTAATTCCTATGGAGAAGGCCTGTAGCTCAGCATTCCCCAACATCTTTCAGCAGAGCTGGGAATACCCTTTGTCTGGAACCCAGCAGGGCTGCTACAAGTCGTCGTTATTCCATTTCTTAAGAGACAATGGAGTGTACCTCCAGGGGTGAAGTCAAACAGCTGTGCTAGCAGCACCAAAGTGACAAGCCTGGGCAGTGTGTCTGGAGGTCCTGGGATGCCCAGGTGAGAAGACCTCCTTCTATGCCTTGCTGATGTTGCTGTCCAAAGGAAAGCAGAGCAACACATTTTGCACCAGCTTGGCTGCAGGAATCATACAAGGTGCCATCCAATCATCTTAGGGACTCCACTCCAAATTTGTGTAGGGTTTACTCCTTAGCTTTTTCTTCTCCCGAATACATCCCACAAGACAGCTCAGGTTTAGGATCAGAGTCTTCCTTCTCTTAAATGGGCTCCCTTCCCAGGTGGTGGAGCCCCACCTGCCCACTGCAAGGTACTGTAAGCAACACTCAATGAAATACAGCAATCTGATTAGTTATGAGGCAGCTTCCTATGCTCCTGCTTATCTTACTTAAAATGTTCCTATGCTGCTCTTCATTTAAATGATCCCAGAGCAGTTCACAGCACATGAACATAATGCAATAAAATCCACATAATAGTAGACTAGTTTCTTCACACTCACACACCTCTCACTATCCTCCATCCAGGCTAGCAAGAAGCCTTATCATAGTTCAAGGAGACTTTCCAGCTAGGCAGAAAACTGTATGTAGGAAGATACAAAGCAGGACCTGTGAGGGGTTGGGCCCTGGAGAGAGTCCCACGGGCCAGGAAGAGAGGCCTGGGGAGCCACATTTGGCCCAGGTGCTTGACATTCCCCATCCTAGCTTTGCATGTTTACCTTGGTAAGCCAGCCAAATGTGCAGTTATCAGGAAGGCATTTCCACAGCAGGGGTTGGCAGCTGCAGGTATGGCAGTCGTGTGCAGCATGGCAAGGGGGCACATGGCCTTGTGAAGCCCCGTGCATGTTTTTTTCAATGCATGAAAGGCAAAGTCATGTAAACTATAATAGGCTGTTCCTGAAACTTCCCACCAATTGGTAAGGAGAAGTGAAACAATATTTTAATCACAAAAGACAAGGTCAAAAATTGTTTTTTGTAGGGAGAGTAACAAAAAGGGCTTTATGCTTTGATAACCAAATCCAAGCGTGTTAATGAAGGATCTAAAATCACAACAATGTAAAATGGAAACGATACACTTCCTCTCGATGAATGGGCAAGAGGAAGACCCACCCCAGCTTATGGAGACATTAACGTTTTCTCCAGCATTAACACAACAGACTCTTGTTTGCAAGCTACTGGAAAAAGGAGGCATCCTTTAATGTCTGTCAGCATGCGTCACACTCCACCGCTAACATCTCTATCCAGATGAAATGGTGTCGAAGGCTGACATAACATTTACACTTGTTCATGCCAAATTGTTTTATTTCATGCTACAGAAAAAGGAGCTGCTTTTGGATAACATTGGACTGACATTTGCATGCACACTTGGCAGGCAGGCTGAGTCAGAGTGCCAAGAGAAAGCGTCTACTTAACAGAAGGAACGCTTGCAGAGCAGAGGGATGTGGGAACCCATTGACACCAGCAGGCTAACGTGGTTCATTTGCCTTAGGGCTGGTTTTGGGTTCAAGGTGGGCTCTAGGCAAGTGTTCTCTGCTGACTACTCCCAAGATCTTCATCACCATCATCATTATTTACTTGTACCCCACTCATCTGGCTAGGTTGGCCCAGCCACTCTGGGCAGGTTCCACAGGATGTAAAAGAACACATGGTGCATCAGACATTAAAAGCTTCCAGATACAGATTCAGATGTCTATGGAAGGTCATATAATTGGTTATCTCTTGGACATCAGATGGGAGGGTGTTGCACAAAGTGAGAGGGCATTCTACTGGTGTCCTCCTGACATCAGCGCCCCATCAGAGGCATACAGGAGCTCTGGAATCTGACACGCACCATTTTAGATCTACCACAATGCCAATTGGTCCTGGTTTTCATAGAACCATAGAATCATAGAGTTGGAAGAGACCACAACGGCCATCGAGTCCAACCCCCTGCCAAGCAGGAAACACCATCAGAGCACTCCTGACATATGGTTGTCAAGCCTCTGCTTAAAGACCTCCAAAGAAGGAGACTCCACCACACTCCTTGGCAGCAAATTCCACTGTCGAACAGCTCTTACTGTCAGGAAGTTTTGTCCCCACCCTCCTCTCTGCTGAGTTCTACAAGGACCAATACTGGGACTAAGGAGGAAGAAGCTGACCACCTGCTAGGCTGGTTGTAAGGAATAAGAGAGGAAGGTGAAAGCTGGCTGAGAGCAGACTGAAGTTAGTGGAGCAGTGCCCCATTTTCCCTAATGGGCCAGCCTCCACTGTCTAACAGTGAAGTGTTTTGACGCTTTCTGTGACCTCATAGTAGCTCAGCCAATGGCCTGGTGAATGAAAGCTCCCCGTATAGAAATACTAATGAAGGTAAATGAGGAGTGTGGGGGTGTCCAGGGGACACTGTTTTGATTTTTCTAAGGAAAGAGTGGCATGTAACAACTATCATCATCATCATCAATGGAAGAGTGTACACCACAGAAATAATCAGGGCCACCTATAGACCAAACAGCAAAACAGAGTAAGAGCATTTCTTCAACTTTTGAATACTTGCAGACCATTTCACAATCTGCTGCATGAATTATCCCCATCAGATAAGTCAAAAAAATTTACAGACTAGGTTCAAAAAATTCTATATTTATTCATGCAAATTGAACTGTTTATAGCATTTGTTTTGGCTGTTGCTGAGACAGTTAACTTATGAAACATATCTTTGAGCTCAGTGTTGCCTCCCTCACCTCACAGCCTGGTGCTGGAAGCAGTTCCCTGGGTCATCTGCCTCTAAATCTGGCCCTATTGACAACCCCTTCAGATGGATTGATATTTTTGGAATAAGCCTCCCTCATAATCTAGAACATGGGTTCTCAGATATCTGGAGCCTGGAGTCACTTTTGCAAATCTAAGAAACTGTTGTGGGCACCACAAAACACCCATTTCACAGATGAAAAACAGGTCATGCTCAGAACACACACACACACCCCTCCCAAATAAAGCTGGCAACGCACACCATATACATACAACAGGCAATCTCCCAACCAAACAGCAAAATGCAACAACAACAATAACAAAACCACACCAACAATTTTAAAGTATTAAAAATGGTATGGCAAGGAGGCCTTGGCAGGCACCAAGGAGGAGATGGTGGTACCCATGGATGCCATGTTGAGAACCCCCGATCCATCATCCCTTGCAGCAATTTGATGGATTCAAAAATCAAGGAAAACTTTTGTAATTTTGGCAGATTATGAGCTAAGCCCCCAGGATAGTAGCGTTGCTCACTACTCTGACCTCTGACCAGCTAAGAGCCACCTGCTGTTTAAGGGATTGTTGGGTGAAGGCCAGTCTCTTTCACACCTTGCACCATCCAGCCCTGAAGCGCTGGAGTAGAGCCGATGCATTGCAAGGCTCAGGGACTAACCTCAGTGCTGACCTCCTGACTATAAAATCAGAAGCAGAGATTAAAGGTGGGACAGGAGGAATACTTTGCAGGATGTATATAAAACACAGATTGCCAAAGTACTGTTTCCTGTGTTTTGCCATGGTGGAGTGGGGAGGGGGAAATATTTTCAGTCACTTCCAAAAACCCTTGCTGAATTATTTTCTCTGTTCTTACGGGGGGGGGGGGAGAAGAAGCCAAAAACATGCCTGCATTTCTTTAATAAGGGATACCATGCCACAGAGACAAGCAGAAAAGGATAAATCAGCAAGAAAAATAAACCAGAAGGCAATTTTTCAAATATATCTGGACATAATCAGCAAACCCAGGAGTTCTTGGATGAGACCCAGTGTATAACTGTTAGATATTATAGGCAGTGGAAGCTGGAGTTGAAAATTAAACTGTTGATACCATAACTGGTTGAAAATGTTGAAAATGATCAAAGGGATGGAGCAACTTCTCTTTGGGACTTTTCATCATCATCATAATTTATTACCCCGCCCATCTGACTGGGTCTCCCCAGCCACTCTGGGCGGCTTCCAACCAAATATCAAAAACAATACAACAATTTCAGTGTAGAGCAAAAGCAAGTAAGAAGCAACATGACAGAGGTTTATAGAATTCTGCAAAAGTGGGAAAAGTGGGTAGTGAAAAGTTCTTTTTCCTTGCTCAGAACACTAGAACTCAGGGCCTTCCAATGAAGCTGAATGTTGGAAGATTCAGGACCAATAAAAGAAAATATTTCTTCATGCAGCACGTAGCTAAAGTATGGAATTCATTACCACCAGAGACAGGTTGAGTGGCTTTAAAAGAGGATTGGACAAGTTCATGGAGGATAATCCTATCAGTGGTTACTAACCTCGATAGCTATGTTCTACTGAAATCACAGTCAGGCACAGGGCTATTGTCTTGCTTGCCAGCTTCCCTTTGGCACCTGGTTGGCCACTGTGAGAATAGGATACTGGACTAGATGGCCACTGCCTTGATCCAGGAGGCTCTTCTTCTGTTCTTGTGTGATGCCCAGAACTAGACACACAGTGTGCTTTGTTTGAGAGGCATGGCTTGTGTTTTCAACTAGAGGACACAGAAGCATTGTAAGATACTCTACTGAAGGAGTTACCAGATAAGTTGATTGTGTCATCTGAGCCTAAGCTGTAATAAAAAAAAGTTACATAGAGCTGGAACACATTTTTCATCTAATGCAGTTAAATTTTGTACCCTTTGCATCTCTTGGTTGTATCCATTGGCAGTTCTTCTGCCACACAGATAGCATTATTGAATATTTGCAACACTTTCTGTTTTTGCTGGTCTTGTAAACGTTCTTCTCTGAGACGCCAAAAGTAAGCTACTTTCTCACCTTGGCAAAGTATTGGGGAGATGCATCAATCAAATGGTCAGGAAACACTAACAAAGACAACCTTGACTGACCCTGAAACAAACAAGGTATTGCTCTTATCGAGGGGGAAATTCCATTTGAAAGTGGAATGACATCACAGCCTCCCAACTGGGTATTCTGTATCTAGATACCAAGAGATTTAAGGCTCCAAACCTTTACCAGCTTTGCTGTGAGTAAGCCCATTGAACCCTATGAAATTTACTCATACGTACACAAGTACTCCATTAGTTAAATACTCAGACACCAGAGGTTTTGTCAGCATGATTAGCTAGTGACACCAAACCGAATGGAATCTGTAATCTTTGTTGTTGTTTGTTTAGTCGTTTAGTCGTGTCCGACTCTTCGTGACCCCATGGACCAGAGCATGCCAGGCACTTCTGTCCTCCACTGCCTCCCGCAGTTTGATCAAACTCATGCTGGTAGCTTCAAGAACACCATCCAACCATCTCATCCTCTGTCGTCCCCTTCTCCTTGTGCCCTCCATCTTCCCCAACATCAGGGTCTTTTCCAGGGAGTCTTCTCTTCTCATGAGGTGGCCAAAGTACTGGAGCCTCAGCTTCACGATCTGTCCTTCCAGCGAGCACTCAGGGCTGATTTCCTTAAGAAAGGATGCGTTTGATCTTCTTGCAGTCCATGGGACTCTCAAGAGTCTCCTCCAGCACCAGAATTCAAAAGCATCCATTCTTCGGCGATCAGCCTTCTTTATGGTCCAGCTCTCACTTCCATACATCACTACTGGGAAAACCATAGCTTTTACTATGCGGACCTTCGTTGGCAAGGTGATGTCTCTGTAATCTTTAGCTGGTTAAAATTATAGGTGGAGAGTTGTATCCAATGTTTGTTGTTGTTGTTGTTGTTGTTCTATTATCTGTACCCTACCCATCTGACTGGGTTCCCCCAGCCACTCTGAGCAGCTTCCAACAAATATAAAAGCATAATAAAACATCAAATATTAAAAACTTTCCAATACAGGACTACCTTCAGATGTCTTCTAAAAGTTGTATGGGGTTTTTTTTATCTTCTTGGCATCTGAAGGGAGGGCATTCCACAGGGAGGGCGCCACTACCGGGAAGGTCCTCTGCCTGGTTCCCTGTAACCTCACTTCTCGCAGTGAGGGAACAGCCAGAAGGCCCTTAGTGCTGGACCTCAGTGTCCAGGCTGAATGATGGGGATGGAGATGCTACTTCAGGTATACTGGGCAGAGGCCGTTTGTGGATTTAAAGGTCAGCACCAACACTTTTAATTGTGCTCAGAAAAGTACTGAGAGCCAGTGTAGATCCTTTATATGGTCCCAGCTGCTGCTCCCAGTCACCAGTTTAGCTGCCGCATTCTGGATTACCGGTAGTTGTAGATTTTGAGTCACCTTCAAAGGTAGCCCCAGGTAGAGCGTGTTGCAGTAGTCCAAGCAGGAGATAACCAGAGCAAGACAGTTTGAGGGCAGGTTGGGTCTCAGCCGGTATACCAGATGGAGCTACTAGACAGCTGCCCTGGACAGCTGTGAGTCCAAAATGACCCCAGGCTGCCACCTGTTCCTTCAGGGACACAGTTACCCATTCAGGACCAGGGAATCATCCACACCCACACCTGCCCACCCCCTGCCCCCCAGAAACAGTATTTCTGTCTTGGCAGGATTCCACCTCTGTCCATCAGCTGAGAGATCCAGCAGTACCAGGAAATAGCTTTCACCTTTGTCCCTAGCCTGCCAAAGTAGGTTAGTTATACTCAGAGCAAGCACACCAAAATTAATGGACATGACTATGGGCTGTATCCAATGATAGCCCTACTCAGAGTAGATCCAGTGAAAGCGCAGATTAAATACATGAAAGTGCATTAACCAACATTTGTTCCTTGCTCTTGAATCTTCTCCCTAATTGTCCATACAAGATCCACAGGACAGGGACCTTTATCTTGCTTATGTTGCTCTGCCATGTGCCAAGTACACTTGATGATATTGTTACATGCCACGCTCACCACCACAGTGGTGCCAGATTCCAGGGGTTCCAGGTGCTTACCCAGGATCTATGTTTCCTTTGGAAATGAGGCACAGTGGACTGAGGTGTCTTTATGATATAGGGTTGTATTTAAACATATATACAGCCTTAGTCTAGGTGGACGGAGTGCAGAGCATTCACATGCTAAGAAGGTTTGGCCTTTTCCATAACGGCAGCTTTGGATGTAAAGACAGCGCAAAAGCAATGCTCTTTGTCTCTTTGTTACCACTTGTCCCGGCCAGCCCGCCCCCTTCTTCACAGAGTCGAAGGATCTCTGCCCACGACACAGAGCTGGAGGAAGCCTCCCCACTTTGCCTGGCAGTCTTTGCCCTCCTTGATGGGCCATCACTGGCCTTTGTTCTCCCAATGACTCCCGTTGAGCAGGCTTGGCTTGTTAGCATAACTAAATCCAGGGGGCTTGGCACAGTTTAATCAAACCTTGATTAATTCTATCATTTACTAAATCCAGGAATTATGGGGAGGATCTGGCACCTAGGAGTTTAAGAGATCACTGCCCCCCACCAACTTTATAAACAATGCTCCATCTGGAACCGAATTTAGGACTGTGTGGGTGCTTCTCCTGCACGGGTTGCTGAGCTGAGGGGGTGCCACAGGGCACCATAACTATGACATCGTGCACATGCAGAACAGAAGGTGAGAGGTGGGGGTGCCAAATTTTGGGCTCACACAGGGCACTGCTGAAATTTGAAAGACCAAGTCTGCCCTTTCCAAATAGACACTTATAACAACTGCACTTTCTCTCAAAGCACTGATAACAGTTAAAGAAAGAGGAAGTGCCTGGACAGAGATAAGTTTCAGGAGTTTTTCACTGCCTGGTTGGGCAATCTGGCCAGGTGCTGAAAGAACTGGGCAAATGAAATAACCAGGTGAGAGTCTCCTTATTTATTATTTCAATCCTCAACTGCCTCCTTCTCAAAACACGAAGAAGTAAAGAGACCGCAAGCAGCTCACTGAAAACCTGGGCTGTCTTCCAGACACCCTGGTATATCAAACTTCTCACCAACCATTAGTGTTTCCTTTCCTCCCTGCTGGGTATGTAGTAAACAAATGTGAGGTTATCAGTATCTGTGAACCAGCATGATAACCCTAATCTTTTTTCTAGTGACTCAGAGGCTACTCATCCAAAGTTTGGTTTATTTAAGGTGTTGCTACATAAAAGGGGTGCATTGTATAGAGTTTTGTTCCAAAATCATAAAAAGTAAATAATTAAAATATTAGCTGTCTTAAAATTTTGAAACAGAGTTCCAAAACATGCCAAGGAATATACAACAGACCGATTCCTTTATATAATTTCCCCACTCAATAAAATAAAGGGCTGTAGCCACTGCAAGTCCTACTCAGAGTAGATGCTTTGAAGTTAGAGAACATGGCTAACTTAGGTTTATGAAGTTCACTGGGTTTGCTCAGAGAAGAACTTAGTTGGATGCAACTGGAAATCTGCTGCGGTCAATAGCTTAAACTTCTACAAACCCACCAACAGGAACAGAATGTGGTCTTTCAAATTTCAGCGGGGCCTGTGCAAGGCCAAAATCCAGTGCCCACACCTCACCTCTTGCCTTCCATTCCACTCAATTCACTGTATCATGGTTGAAACGAGCCCCCTAGGCTCAGCGCCCAGTGCAGCAGAAGCAGTCACGTTGTCCTAAACCTGCCTCTGCCACTAAGACATGAAGGACCTGCCTTCTCTGTTATAGACCTGCACAGCCAACTTTTGTAGACACATAAAATCATAGTGTGGATGGGACCCCAAGGATCATCTAGTCCAACTGCTGCAGTGCAGTGCAGAAATCCTGCCCACAGCCATCCCTGGGGCCGGGGGTGAGGGGCGGTGGAGCCACCAACCTTCTGGTTAACAGCCAGGTACACAGACCCATTGCTCCCCCTGAGGTCTTCATCTGAGATACCTAGAGCTGTGCCAAAATTTATGGGAGAGGGATCTTCATAACATTTCTGAGAAATATTGGGGAAGGGGTTCATTTATGATGTACCACCATGGGATGTGGCTGAAGAAAGCAGCACAGCAGAGGGGCTTCTTTTTTTGAGGATGGGGGTGAGGGTGTTGTAAGGGCAAGTTGTGGCAAACTGAACTTAAAATTGGAACAATTAGAAACTGAGAAAAACTGAAATTGACAGATTCATCCATCCCTAGCTGTGGAATGCTGCCTTCATGTCCTGCTTACAGGCTTCCTCAAGATATCAGGTTGCCACTATGGGAGACAGAATGCTCACCTAGATGGACCTTTGGTCTAATTTAACAGGGCTCTTCTTGTGCTCTTATAGCCCTCCTCTAAAAGAGAAGAACAACCACCAGAAATTATTGAGAAGTTTTTGGCATCTGTCTGTATCAAGAGACAATGGAGTGCACCTCCAGTGTTGAAGTTAAACCACTACAGAATCTACTGTGGCTGTAGAGACCGGTGTTTTTGCATCACCCAAGTGACTTCCCCGAGGTGCAAGCCTGGGCCATATATCTGGGGTTCCTGGGCTGCCCAGACAGCGTCTCCACCCGCTCTCAACCTCGATGATGGAGTCCAAAGGAAAGCAGAGCAATACATTTGGCACTGGCTTGGCTACAGGAGTTGCCAGAAAGAGGCTTACGATGTGCCAATGCAGCCGTCTGGATTGTGTAGGATTTACTCCTGAGCCTATTCTTCTCCTGAAGATGTCCCACAAGGCAGTGGGATGAGGCCAAAGAGTTTAGAATTCCATGTGCAAGGGACCACTATGGGGAAGGGGACTTTCATGCGCCCTCACACCATGTATCCTACCTCATTCCATGATGATAGGGACCACCAGGAGGGCCTCATCCACGGACTTTAAAGCTGGAAAACTAGGGAAATGAAGAAGGGGCTGGAGAAAAGGTATGGCTAACTGGCTGAAGTTTGTACCAGGAGTACATCATGCAGCAATATTGCAAGTTCTACAGTATTTATTGATGTGGATATAAGAGGGGGGAAATGCGGTCATTTATATTGCTGTCTACCCTGTAGAGCAGGGAGAGGAGGACCTGTGGTGGATTCCAGCTCCCATCAGCCCCAGCCAGCATGGTCACCATTAAGAGATGATGGGAGTTGTAATCTAACAACAGCTTGGGGATCTTAGGTTCCTCACCCTACTGTAGAGCAGTGATTGTTGGAAACCATGATGGTATAGGAGACATCTTGCCTGATTCTAGTCAGACTTGATGCAAGGCAGTTTTGAGAGTTTTGTCATGGGAAAAGCTGTTATCAACTTCTGGTCTAAGCTAATAGCCACACTGAGCAGGTTATGCTGGCAACCAAGCTAAAGAGTGTTTGTCCCTCGCAGATGGACATATTTCTGTACCTTGTCAGGCTCCAGAGCTGACAACTCACTTAGGTTGCACAAACAAAAATCCACTCAGGGAAAATAATTCAGGGGCCCAACAGGAAGAATGAACTTGCTCCAATTTTTTTTTTAATGAAAAGAAACCCATCTCACAAATATCAGCATGAGATTCCTGTTAAAAGCAGGGCTGCCCAGTTGTTGACTGTCCTTGTGACTCCTGTGACTTTAGTACAGTTTGTTTTGTAGAGATTAACAGATCGTATTAGCTACCTCCATGCCAAAAAACACCCTTGCTAGGGTGGCAATGTGTCCTACTTTACAGAGGACAGTCCTCTCTCTGAAGATGTTCTCTACGTGAAGCACTGCCCAGTCCAAGACTGGTTTAAAGATAAAGAACCCTAAGAAGGGAAGCAGGTGTAACCTTGAAGTTCTTAATAGTGAAAACCTGCCCAGCGGAGTGGGCCAAGACGCTGCTCAACTGATCACAGTCTTCCCACTAGGATGAGATGTTTTTCTATTTAAACTATAGCAATTATTGCTAACTTTAGAATTTCCAGCCCCGTGCCACCCCACAGAATTTGATGGGTTGCACTCTTGGGACAGACCAATACAGCTGCTGCTCTGGAAAGTAAGGGAAAGCAATTCCTTCCCAACTTTATGTTTGCTTATTTACTTAACAAGATGTATACACCACTTACTGGAACAAAATTCCTCTAAGTCGGTTTACAAGACACTCTAATATATTAATTTAAAATGCCAATAAAAACAACAAGCCTTAAAAGAAAGTTCATAGAATCATAGTTGGAAGGGACCCCAGGGGTCATCTAGTCCAACCCCCTGCAATGCAGGAATCTCAGCTAAAGCATCCCTGACAGGTGGCCACCCAATTTCTGCTTTAAAACCTTCAGTGAAGGAGATGCCACAGCCTCCTGAGGTTTCATTAAAGAATATAAATACAGTGGTACCTCAGGATGCGAACAGGATCTGTTCCAAAGCGAACGTAATCCGTGTCCGTGCGTGCGCGGGTTGCAATTCGGCGCTTCTGTGCATGCGTGTGATGTCATTTTGACAGTCTGCGCATGTGCGCGCAGCAAAACCCGGAAGTAACTTCCATTACTTCCAGGTCGCCGTGGAGCGCAACCTGAAAATACCTAACCCGAAGTGTATTCATCCCGAGGTATGACTGTACATAAAACAAAAGTAGTAATTTAAAAACACTTACGGTAAACTTGCAAAATCACACGCCTGGGCTTGCCAGAGGGAAAAACATTTAAAGCAGGTGCAGAAAACAAAATAATGAAAGAGTCTGCCTAACATCAGTGGCCAGGGAGTTCAAAAGTATAGATGCTGCCACACTAAAAAAAAAGAATTGATTTCTTGCAAGTTGGGAATGAATATTCTGTGCTCGTGGCAATTCTTCAAGCAAACTGGTTTCAAGCTGTTGGAGGCTTTATCCACCACTAGTAACACTTCGAATTTGATCCAACAGATCAGTGGCCAGTGCAGATCCCTGAACATGTTATATGCTGGCAGGTCCTTGAGGCAGCGGCAGCAGACTATGCATTCCTTGCAGGCCAGATCTGCTGCCCCTGTGGATCCTGCGCCATCTGAGGCAGTCGCCTCATCCTGCCTCATGGGTGGACCAGCCTTTTCACTTGCTTGTGGAAGAGGGAAACTGTGGAAGGAACTTTTAATGAGGACCATTTTGGAACTCATTTGGAAGGGCACATCTTAACGGTTTTACAGTTTGCATTTCCATGCTTTGCTTTGCTGCATATTTTGTGATTTTAAATCTGTGTTGGGGTTCTCTTACCAAAGAGCGTGTGCCCCAAACTTGGATGTTGGTATCCAGAAATTCTCTTACTTTTTTCTTTTTTCTCAAAGCAACAGTAACAAGAGCTGTTAAAAGTCGTATTTTCCCCAGAGGCATTATGGGAAAGGGGCACCCCTCAGTGGGGTGGCTATTTAAATTTCCCATAATGCCCTGGAACTACACTATGGAGTCACTGTGAGATACTGAAATGGCCAGCAGCCACCAGGGTAGAGGCCTATCTTGGATTTGTGGTGTGTCAGTTAATAAAAAGCAAGGGTTGTATGTCTGCAGCCATGGCTTGGCCCAGAGGAGACAACAGCTCCTTTCCCTTCTCCAGTGCCCTGAAGGGGGGTATTTTGTTCCCTGAGCTTTAGCCAGATTCTGCCTCTGTTCACACACTCCATTGTGGAGCCTCTGCTTTTATTTGACTAGCTAACAGGATTCTTCCCCTCCCTTTTGAATGGCCTTTGGTTGGGTATTGACAAGATGTCAAAACCTTCTTGTCCTTTATTTGTGCCAGTGAAAAGAGGAATTACCAGGAGTATTTATCTAATAAAATATCTTTCACCAGGGGACCGTTCCATTGTATTTGCAAAGCAGGCCTCAAGGTCCTAATCAGCTTTTACACATACCTTGTTGAAAAAGATACATAGAAAAAGGATGTATAACCTTGAGACTTTAACAAAGGAGACTTAAGTTCTGTGAGGGTGCAGCTGTTCAGCCATCAGCCTGTTGGCAGAAGGACCACTTAGGGCGTTTGGCCTTGTGGCTTAAGAAACAAGATGGCGTCCTCTGGATGTCAGCTTCTTCCACACTGAACAGAAGAAACGGAAAATAAGAGTTACCACCCAATTTCTATTTTTTAATGCTTTTATTCAGTTGCGCATTTATAGCAAAAAGCACTACAGTCCACCTCCCGCCACTCACCCCACTGAGGAAGAACCCATGTATTTTACAAATTAGGTTGCGCTACAGTTGTCCATGTGGAGATGGAGCCTGCTACCTTGATGCATTACGAGGCAGGAAAATAATAAAAGGACACCATATTTCCATAAAATTGTTAAGAGTCTTGAGTTTGACTAAAATCAGAGCAGTATTGCCAGGTTGGAATTTACCAGAACTTGATGTGGCATCATTAGTACAGTGAAGACTGGTGACCCCTGGACCTGGTGGGGTGTCCGAGGGGGCTACTGGAGATGGACCAGTTTGTTCTGGTTCTCTTCCCATCCTCTTCTCTTGTAACGATACTGAGAACACTAAAGCAGTGCAGTTGTACAGTGTGTTAGTTGTATCTAGCCGAACCCTGAGAGGGGTCCAACACTCCTACCTCCAGAGACAAGGGTGAAGAGCGGGACCTGTTAGTCATAGCAAACTGCATGATTGACTGTACTGTCCAAAGCTGTGATTAGTCACAGAGGAAATGGACAGAAAAGACTCCAGAGAGTCTCTGAAGGATAGGAAATTTAATAACATGACCATGGGGAACACAGAAGTACTGGGATGCAGCGCTGGCTTTTGGAGGTACAGAAAAAATACTGGCAGGGCTCTGTCACATCAGGTGTCTTCTAAAATTCAGATAGTTGTTTATTTCCTTGACATCTGGTGGGAGGAAGTTCCACAGGGAGGGCGCCACTACCGAGAAGGCCCTTTGCCTGATTCCCTTTAACCTCACTTCTTGCAGGGAGGGAACCGCCAGAAGGCCCTCAGAGCTGGACCTCAGTGTCTGGGCTGAGTGATGAGGGTGGAGACACTCCATTTAGGGCTTTAAAGGTCAACACCAACACTTTGAACTGGGAGCTTTCCCTGGTGAGGTAATTTTAGATTCTGGACTTAATGGTCTTACATAGCTCCCTCTTTGGATGCTAAGGTCTATTACTTCCCTTTCCTCAAAATGTGGGAAGCCAGTCCAGCTGCTTTGGGGAGCCTCCTGCTCATTCTGGGGTGTTCCAAGGGCCAGACAGAGAGGCCAGGGACTGCCTTTGGCCTCTGTGCCTGCTGTAAGCCCCTCTGCCACCACAGGCCATCCCTGCTCACAGGGTTTCTGAATTTACCCTGAAAGGAGAACTGGGCAGGGTGGTGGTGGGGAAGTCATGGTTCAACCATATGAAAGAAAGTATCAGAAGGCCTGACCTGATCCTGGGCCTTTAACTCAGGGTGGTCAGACCCTGCTTCCTTTACCACAGGACCTGCTTTCATTCTTCTTCTTCTTTCATTAATAAATTGCTTCTTATGAAGCATCATGATTTCATAATACAATAAAAACATACATAAAACAACTGAACATGTAAAAGCAGTTAAAGACTGTTTTAAAACAATTACTTTTATAAAATGTTTCATATCCAGTACAGAGATCAAATGGGATAAAATTCCCTGCTTAGAATGCTTTTCTTGAAAGAGGAAAGTCTTCAACAGACACTGGAAATACAACAGAGATGCCGCCTGTCTGATATGTAGCAAGAGCAGGGATGGAAAAAAATCTGTCAATTTCAATTCTCTCATTTTCCCAATCTTAAATTCAGGTTTCCGCATTTTTTAATTCTCGTGAAAAATCATCAGCATTTTTGTGCTGGTGGGTAGTAAAATGAACACATTTTCTTATGCAGTTTTGAGTAATGTACACATTTTTGCAAGCAGCTTCTCCTAAAATAATGCATTTCTGCATGCAATTTTCATGAATATATTCATAACATATGCAATTTTGTAAACATTGGTTGAAGCACTGCATCACAAAATTTGAAGAACGCGAATTTCAAAGAATGGCTGTCTCTTGGTTCACATATTGTTTATATTGCATAGATATATTGTGTAGATAGGTCACTTGTGTCACATGTGAATTTGTTCATAAATCAATTCCATCATTTTTCTGCATTAATTCTTCTTACTTGTTTTTAACTTGCCTCTCTTGAAGGAGGCCAGGGCAGCAAATCTGCAGAAGTAAATCAGGGAAATTGCAGAAAAATGTGTATATCATAGAATTATAAAATTGTCGAGTTTGAAGGCACCCCTGAGGGCCACCTAGTCCAAGGCCTGCAATGCAGAAACCTTTCCTGCAGCCATCCCAGGGTGGGCTCAAATCCCCAGCCTTCTGGCGAGACATGCTGATTCATTGTTCCACATTTAGCACAAACTATTTAAATACTGATCGCCAAAGAATTGATGCTTTTGAATTCTGGTGCTGGAGGAGACTCTTGAGAGTCCCATGGACTGCAAGAAGATCAAACGCATCCTTTCTTAAGGAAATTAGCCCTGAGTGCTCACTGGAAGGACAGATCGTGAAGCTGAGGCTCCAAGACTTTGGCCACCTCATGAGAAGAGAAGACTCCCTGGAAAAGACCCTGATGTTGGGAAAGATGGAGGGCACAAGGAGAAGGGGACAACAGAGGACGAGATGGTTGGACAGTGTTCTCGAAGCGACCAACATGAGTTTGACCAAACTGCGGGAGGCAGTGGAAGACAGGAGTGCGTGGCGTGCTCTGGTCCATGGAGTCACGAAGAGTTGGACACAACTAAACAACAAAAATTTAAATATTTATTGTACCTCAAAGTATAATATGAAAATGAGTGCTAAATTTGTGCAATGTTCCACTATAGTTCTGGAAGTGGGTTTTTATTTGTGTGAAAGCTCAAGTATAATGTGGGAATTATCAGTTAGGAAATGTCATGAAAATGCAATAAACCGTTGTGTGAATACAGCCCAGGACAGTTCCGATCAGGATCCACAGAAATTGTATTTCTCAAGCATGCCTATATCAGACACACAGGAATAAGTGCAAAATAGCTGATAAGAATAAAGCCATTGTCTTTGTTTTCACACAGTAGAGCAAAATCTGGTTTACGTACAGTGCCTTTGTCCAGATTGCCCCACTAGTTTCCCATTTTCTTCCTAGCAGAAATCTGAACGGACTTTGTGGACAAATAAAGATATTGTCATTCTTTTCCTTTTTCATTTGCAGAACAAAGCCACAGGTGTGGCTAAAAAAAAAGCTCCCCTATACTTTATGCAGTATCTTGTCATCCAAAGTAAACAGGGACTTTAATGACATTGTCAGGGAAGAGAGGTGAGATATTTGCCTCTGAAGCAGCAATAATATTTGATTGAGAAGCAAAGCATCAAGTAAACGAGATAATAATCGCATGCGGTGAACAAATACTGCCCAGATCCTGGATTAAAGGACGTGACAAAAGTCGTCCAATTCCAACTGATAGAACTTTGGCAGCCAGAGCTGGACACAAAATTGGAGGAAGGTGGGGGACTTTTCGGAAACCAGTACAGCATGTAGTTATTTGATCTGTCATGAGATGGTGACAGGCATTTTGCACAACAATCCAGAGGATAATTCTCTTGCACAAATCTCATTTCAATTCAAAGCAAACCACAAATCAGATTATTCTTCATTCTCTTGCACAGATCCCCACCATTCATTCATTGAACAACATCCATGCAAGAAAATGGTGACAATCTAGTTTCTGTTTTGCTCCGGATTTGAACCTAATACTGGAGTTTAGGTGCTAAGTAGTTGTAAATCTGCAATGCTTAAGTGTCTGCAGTATCTTTCCAAACAGGCGCACCACCTTGACCCCGCGACACTGGGTGCCCAGGGCATGCTGACGTCACCACAGCATGCGCATGTGATGTTGGCACACCCTGCAGCGTGTGCATGCCATGGCTTAGGACTTGAACATGTGTGGGTTCCCACAGCCCCGCGTAGATGGTGCCTATGTTTCCAAGGGAGAAGGATGGGAAGAAAACCAGAACAACTTGGCCCTGACCCCATGGCTTCATTGGCCATGCCTCTGGGACCTCCTAGCAGCCCCACAAGGTCCATTGGGCACCAGCCAACACTGGGTTGAACCAAAACTACGCTGGCTATTTTAGCCTCCAAAATGCACTGCAGGGGAGAAATGGGCAGGACCACCAAGGTAAGCTTCCCCCGCAGGGCTCTCCTGAATCCTGGGAAGGTCCAACATTGCAGGAGGGGTGACTCACTTTACCAAGGCCTCTCAGTACCAAAGCTTGTTCTCTTGATAGATGACATGGATTCTCACATAGCATATTAAGGCTGGATCTACACTGATCTGTAAAAATGCTTTAAAAAGTAATATAGCTCTCAATGCAATTTTCTATTGACTGCTGTACAGCGCCCTCTGGTGTCACATCTTTATAACACATTTTTAATGTTTTATCTGAGCAGTGTAGATTAGTCCTAAATGACTTTCATTTAACAGTCAGCTGATCCAGGGTTAAGGAAAACCCCTTTAAAAATCTCGGCAGACGAGAAACAAGCTACTTGCTCCTGCTCCTTTAGCTACACTAGGCTATTCCCGAAGAATTCCTTAGTGCAGCCAATCTCAGCTAATTGTCAGGTTTTTGGCTCCATGGTGCTCTCTCCAATCACCAACAATCTGCTGAAAGTGGGGGCTGTGCCTGCAACCCCCCTTTTGACCCAGTCTTGACTTTGCCTGTCCCACACATGGGCTTGGCCAAAATAGCCTGGTGAGCCAAATGGGGAAGCCTGGAGGGGCTAATTAGGCATGTGGGCTGTGGGTTGTGGGTCCCCACCCCTGATTTAACCCAGTCTTCCCCAGCCTCATGCCCTATGGATATTCCCCAGCCCACATGGCCAATGCTAATGGGACACCAGCTTGGGAAAGGTGAATTTAATAGTTTAGCAAACAAATGATGGATTCCAGGGTGTGTTAAAAGAACTGGTGCTCACATAACAGGTAAACTTTGTGGCGTATTCATCCAGAAAAAAATATATCCCCAAGGATATTAAAGCAGCCCTTTTTCAGGAACATTGAATACATTATTTTAAAAACTAAGCTCTTCTATTGTGTGTGCTCTTCAGAATCCCTTTGGCACATCCTCTCCTTTGTTAGACCAAGAGGTTATATTGTAAGCTGTGTCACCTTTATGGGGCAGGGAAGCTACAGGTGATTCAATATTGTTACAAACCACCCCAATCTACGCCTTGGGGTAGCAAGAGATCCCAGGGTTCTAGGCACGTAACCAGGGTTGTGTTTCTGTTGGAAAATGAAAACACAGTGGAGACAAGTGTGTGTGTGTGTGTTGTTGTTGTTTTTAAAAAAGGTTTATTGTACATGTATTTTCAACCTGGGTTTTGATGCAGAGAGTTCACAGCATTAAAGGTGTCTCTCCATTTACACGTGACCTTGTAAATAATTTAATACTTCAATTCAAACCCAGAAATGGCAGGAAAGAGCTGGGGAGTCCCTGTGGTTCATGAGGAAGAAGAGAAGAAGAGTTTGGATTTGATATCCGCTTTATCACTACCCTAAGGAGTCCCTGAGCCTGAAGAGGATGTCGCTGAGGGTGGTGGAAGCCCCAAAGAGACCAGTGGGGCAGTGGGGCTTTGGTTACGCTGCTCAGTCTCCCCGCCTAACAGCTGATGTGTGGGGTCGTGCAGCAGCAGCAGCAGCAGCAGATGCTTTACCACACATCCTCCAGCCTCCTGCCAGTGCCAGAGCTTCAATTCTAGTTGTGGATATTTTTGGATACAGTAATTTTTGTATGGATTGAAGAGATCGTGGCAGAAAGGGCATTTAAAGGGTGCTTAGAGGGGGCTCCCCATTTTATGCAATTTCACTTGTGTGCAGGGTCCCAGAACGTAACCCTTGCGTATGGGGGGGTGCCTATATGTAAAACTTGAAATTTAGTCATTTTCTTGTATTTAGAAGCCCCATTTAGAAGCCCCAAACTGTAGCTTGCTTAATTTGTGCATAAATTTGGGGCTGCAGCTTGGATCCTGTATTAAATGCACAAACACTTTCCTGTATATGTGCAGTGCTCCAGCTTCATGGAGATGCATTTCTGAGCAGGTGGTGGGCAGAACATGCTCAGAGGTCACCTTTAAGGACAGGGAACTGAATTATTTGAGGACAGGGGACAGGCATTCCTTCTCTCTGATAGCTGACGTGGACTGCCAGCACCCATAGTATCAGTCATCGTTTTCACATGGAATATTCTCATAAGCAAGGGAACAAAACAAATGAAGTCAATGTGTTGCCCTCCAGATGGATTGGACTACACTTCCCCTGACCATTAGTCATGCTGGCTGGGGCTGATGGGAGTTGTAGGGCCCCATCTTGGTTTTCGCTAAAATGGAGCTTGAATAGGGATTGGGCCAGAGATTGCTTCTCACTCTGCCAGTTCCAGACTTTGGGAAGCATTTTATAAGTGGACTTCTTTGCTGGCCCTCTAACATACACACATGCATGCCAGCTAAAAAGGTGCCCTGGGATTGTGATGTCCCGCAATCTGGATTAGCCTGGTTTGCTTGACTGATGTGTTTACCTACAGGAGATGGAGCAATAACGTGTTTCTTATGCTTGATAAAATGTCCTGAATAAGTTTATATTTTGGATTTCATCATCGAATAAATATTTAAACACCCCCTTCCCTCTTGGTCATAAATGTGTGTGCTTTTCTGAAAGGTGAGAGATGTATGAGAACGCAGTAAGAGCTACTGATCTGAAAATCTTAGGGGCGAGTAGTTGTGTGTGTCTTTTTTATCTGAATGTGTAATCTTCATTATGCGTAGATGTATTGTAAATCTGTTCTGGCACAGCACTTAGAAGGTTAGTCTACTGTTTACCAACTCAGGGACAAACTAGGCACGGTTTGAGGTGGCCCAACCCGGGGAAGCTGCTAAATCTGCAGCACCCATGGCATATTGGGGGGAGTACATTTTCAGTCCAAAGGCCACATTCCCTTCTGGCAGCCTTCAAAGGGCCACATGCCAGCAGGGGGCGGGGCAAGAGGCAAAACTGGGCAGAAAAGGGAATGCAAGCCAGATGGTCAGCAGCCCCAGACCTCTCCCTCGTGACCTGCACAGGTAAGAGCTCCACCATATTGTGCAAGTAGCTGGCACTGCCATGCGCTATTCACTCTGCCCCTGCAACCCAACTCAAGAGCGCCATGGGGTGATAAAAAAAAGTAATGGACCCCTGAAAGTTAAGTCCAGTCGCGGACGACTCTGGGGTTACAGCGCTCATCTCGCTTTACTGGCTGAGGGAGCCGATGTTTGTCCGCAGACAGTTTTTCCAGGTCATGACTAAGCCGCTTCTGGCAAAACCAGAGCAGTGCATGGAAACGCAGTTTACCATCCTGCCAGAGTGTTACCTATTTATCTACTTGCACTTTGACATGCTTTCGAACTGCTAGGTTGGCAGGAGGAGGGACTGAGCAACGGGAGCTCACCACGTCATGGGCAATCGAACTGCTGACCTTCTGATCATGACAGGCATATTGAAAGAGTACGTGTCAAAGCCAAACCATATGAATCACAGTTCCAGCAAGTGTAAGAAATGGTACTTTCCCTGCAATGGCATGTCCAAAGATATCAAGGCGTTTCTTGGCTCTGGACAAGGCAGCCCCAAAGCAGCTTTCACCAGCTTGGTGCCCACCAGCCATTTTGGACTCTTGCTGCCATTAGCACAAGGCAGCCTGCTTTGGGGGAAGCAGGGGAGGCTGGTCCATTCGGGCAAATGAGACACGTCTGCGGCCGCCCCCTGCAGACTTTCTTACCTATAAGCAGCACAGTGAGTGGCCCTGCCTATCGGCTTCCTTCTCCTCAGTCTGAGTTTTGTGCTTATAGATCCTTGTCCGCTGGAGGATGGAGTATACAAATTTAATACATAATAATAAAATAAATAAATAAGGCCAGTGCTTCCATGAGAGAAGATGAAGCAATGTGCTTCAGGTGACGGATTCAACCCCCATCCCTGCCTTACACCACTGCCAGCCTCGCCATGGGTGCAGCTGCGGTGGCAAGGTTGGTGGCAATGCAGGCATGACAGCAAAGACAGGGAGGGGCCCCAGATCGGCGGGTGGGGTGGGGGGTGTTGCTTTGCCTACCGCAGCAAAACATCCTGGGCTGCCCCAGGGATAAACCTATGATTAAGAGTCAATCCATACCACACATTGAAAGCACATTCAATGTACACGACTCCCCACAAAGAATCCCGAGAACTGCAATTTCCCCCTCACAGAGCTACAGTTTCCAGAATTGTTGTGGGAGGGAGTCATGTGTTTTAAATATGTATCAAATGTGCTTTCAATGTAGGGTGTGGATCTGCCCCACGTTGTCTCGGCCTGCTGCCCTATTGGGCACCAATCACCAACTCTGGGGATAGTAAATATCAAAATGTTCTTCCCCTGGAACACACTGGGGGGGGGGTCCCCAACCCAGCTGCTGGTCCATCTCTGTGCCTCTTCACCAAGAGAAGCAACTCTGACATCAAAATATTCACATAGGTAAAGCAAGAGCCCCTGGAACTTGGACTCGTTAGTGATGCCCAGCTAGCATGTCTCTATGGTTTGGTCACAAACCACAAAGACAACCGTTTATTGTTGACTTAGTGCTGCTCATGCAGGCAATCTTTGCACAGCATCTACAACCCTTCCTCATGAAAAAGCCATCTCAACCCAAACTGAAATCAATGGAAAATGTAAGGAGCCATGTTATAGATTGGTTACAATGCCATCAGTTACATGAAATGTTTAAATTAGATAGAATGGTTTTTTTGAACCAAAGCTCACAATTCGAAAAAGAACTTCTACAAAACAAAGAGAAACTTTTGTCTAAAATGTATAATCAGTTATTAGAATGGGAAACGAAAGACAAGCTTGTTAAAGCCTCAATGACACACTGGACAATAGATAGAGGACACAATATAGATTTTGGGGAAAACTCTGGAAAACTGACTTGAATTTTACAGCATGTTATTCTTTGAAGGAGAACTATCTGAAAATGATTCACAGATGGTATTTAACTCTGAGCAGGCTTGCTAAGATCTACAAGACAGAATCAGATAAGTTGACAGAATATGCACAACTTGCAGACTTAACATATAGAATAAGAAAACAAGAACATCATATGTTTATAGAAGATTGGAAAACATTTATTGAATATATGAAAAATAATTGTGTAGAGCTGAAAACACTGGCAACATTAAGATAAATTCAACAGTGTAAATAAGTTTTGATGGATGCAATAATGGAATACTGATTGGTATAGTTTTTGCAGGGATTTAGGATATGTAAAATGAACCATGGAAAGAAAAGAAGGGAAGTCATTGAAATATTAAGGATGTAAAATGAGTATTTAAAATTGTAAAACAGAAAATTTAATTTATAAATTTTGTGTGTGTGTGTGTGTGTGTGTGCCATCTCATTTTATTTCCCCACTTAATCCAGATTTACCATTTCCCTGGAAAATCAAGTAAGCTTTTAAAAAAATGGGTGGCATTTTGATGGCATGCAAGTGCTGTAAAAAACTTGCTGGCATAGGGAGCACAAAGTACCCAATGAAATGCCATGTAGAAGTAGCCACAGTCTCGCATCTGTATCCCCAAAGGAGCGTTTCCACCCGCATGGTTCAGCTGAGATCCAGCTCCAAGAGCCTTTTGGCAAAAAGTGAGGTTACGGGGGACCAGGTGGAGGGCCTCCTCGGCAGTGGCGCCTGCCCGGTAGAACGTCCTCCCATCAGATGCCAAACAGATAACCAACTATACAACTTTCCAAAGGCATCTGAAGGCAGCCCTGTCTCGGGAAGTTTCTAATGTTTGATGTTTTGTTCCTTTATATTTTGTTGAAAGCCACCCAGAGTGGCTGGAGTAACATAGTCAGATGGGTGGGGTGTAAGTAATAAATCACCACCACCACCTTGGCCTTTCAGCAAGCACCGAAACAAAAGTACAAGAAATGTTCACTGCCAATCTAATGCCCAATTTGTTTCTACTGAGACAACTCTATGGGGGAGAAGAGAACTAAAATTGGGAGCAACAGTGTTTTCCACATTTCAGTAATGCAGTGAATATTTAAAAATTCTCTCTCAGCAGCATTTTGCTGGTTGAAAGACTGGCTGCTTCTTGAGAACACAGACATTTTGGACCTAGAAGGTTTTAATAATGTTTTTGGGTGGCATGCATATTTGTGGTACGACAAGGTTAAAGCACATAAAGCATTTAAAAACCATATTGTCAGGAAAGCCTTGTTCAATGTCTGGATAAGATACAAAGACTTACTGGAAAATAAAACCCCAAGGTGGTTGTCACCAATGGAAGCGAAGGCTCACAAAAAGCTCAATATGGAGGCCAAATGGCCGAAATATTGGGAAATATTGGAACAAGAAGGAGAGAAATTGAAATTGCAGAGTTTTGAGAAATTAAAAGATAAAGTGCGAGACTGGCTTCATTATTATCAAATAAGAGAGGCCTATAATTTGGACAAAAAAAATTGGCTTCCAGGTGGAAAAATCAAAATTGGAAACAGAACTGTTAGATCCCAAAAATAAGATACTTTCAAGAATGTATAACTTGCTGTTAAAATGGAATACGCAGGATGAAACGGTTAAATCTGTAATGATTAAACGGGCACAAGATATTGGTCATAACATTATGTTTGCTGACTGGGAACAGTTGTGGACCACCGGTATGAAATTTACAGCATGTAATGCCTTAAGAGAGAATATTATGAAAATGATATACAGGTGGTACATGACACCAGTCAAGCTTGCAAAAATATATCATTTGCCTGATAACAAATGTTGGAAATGTAAAGAAAATGAAGGTACATTCTTTCACCTTTGGTGGACGTGCCCAAGGATTAAGGCTTTCTGGGAGATGATCTATAATGAAATGAAAAAGGTATTTAAATATACCTTCCTGAAGAAACCAGAGGCCTTTCTTCTGGGCATAGTCAGCCAATTGGTGCCAAAGAAGGATAGAACTTTCTTTATGTATGCAACAAGTATTGGAAGACACAAGATTTACCCACCCTGGAAGAGTGGCAGATGAAGGTGATGGACTATATGGAATTGGCGGAAATGACTGGCAGAATCCGAGACCAGGGAGAAGAGTTGGTGGAAGAAGATTGGAAGAAATTTAAAGACTATCTGCAGAAACACTGTAAAATTAATGAATGTTAAAATGATGTTGGATTGAAAATAAGTGGCATTAGCAACAAAGTTAATAAGAATATGCAAAAATGAATTGATAATGGATGAAAATATAGAGTTATAATATGTTAAGATATAGAGTTAAGATAAACGAAAGAGGGTAAGGATTTGCTGATTTTATTATTTAAATGGGAATACAAAAAGGGGAGGTGTGAGGAGGTCAAGGAAATAAGCTTATGAGTTTAAAGTTACAAAAAATGGATTTGTTTTTAATTCTTTTTTATCTACTCGTTTTTTGTATTTTGTATTTTTCTTTTTCTTTCTTCTTTTTTATGTATTTTTGTATGCTTTCTTTTTTTATCTTTTTCTTTTTATATGTCTTTTTTGCATGTTTTTGTAAAATCTCAATAAATATTTTATTAAAAAATAAAATAAAAATTCTCTCAATTCTGGCATATCTATGCTGCAAATTTAAACCAATTTGAAACATGTTTATCTGTGTTTCTTTCAAAGAACCACAGGAATTGCAGTTTGTGAAGGGTGCTGAGATGTCTGTGGTAGAGATCCCCAAATTCCTTCTTATGATTTCCTGCTTCAGAGCCCCTTCAACTATGCTATCTGGGAAGCTTACAGTTCAACATGTCATATGGAGGTTAGGGATGGTGGTGAAATTTGGTTTTGTCTGCATTTCATTGTGAACCTGCTTCATTTCTACTTCTTGAAGCAGTAGAAATGTACCACAGAGGGCTTTTACAAACCATTGATCCAATCCAATAAGATAACCACACCATCAAATTCCCATACGGCTTGCCTGCCAAGGTACAATTAGTTAATACTGTTGTATCTGTATATACCAGTAGCATTAATGTGGTATACTCATTTATCATATTCTCTTTGCTGCAGCTTATCCTTAATCTTTGTAAATACAAATCTGTATCAACAGGAGATCTTCAGAGACAGCGTCCCCAGTGTGTACTCTCAGAATCACTATAAAAACAGTGTGAAGAGATCAGCCAAATGCAGAGTGCTTAAGCAGTAAGGCAGAAATTGGCTAGAAAAAGGCAATTGTCTTGCAGTAATTGCTCACATGCTGTCCTGTAACTTTTTGTACTTTTATTTTGCAGTCAGTAGAATCATGTGGATTAGCTTTTCCTGCACTTCAGACAACAGATGGAGAGGAGCAGGAAAAGGGTTGCATGTCTGAATTCACTCTCACCTCCCCACGAAGAAAACTACAAAATATGGACTCCTAATTTTTAGTTTCTTTAAAAATGGCACATAGCCCTTTTAAAGCTACGTGAAAGGGGAACCAGCATAGACTTTGCATTCCAAAGCAAAATTATCAGATCGTAGTGAAGTGTAAAGAAAGAAAAAGAATGATTACACCCTGGCCACCTTTTGGCAGAATGCAAAAAAAGTTTGCTTTCTTTGTATGCATG